>NW_020948840.1:1238822-1590579 GCF_900497805.2 Vombatus ursinus | reverse complement strand
AGGAAGGAAGGAAGGAAGGAAGGAAGGAAGGAAGGAAGGAAGGAAGGAAGGAAGGAAGGAAGGAAGGAAGGAAGGAAGGAAGGAAGGAAGGAAGGAAGGAAGGAAGGAAGGAAGGAAGGAAAAAATAGTATTCTTTGGTTTTTATTCAAAATTCCTTAAATTCTTTCTCTGGAGATGGATAGTATTTTTCATGATGCATCCTTTAGGATTGTCTTGGATCATTGTATTCTGAAAATAGCTAAAGCTTTCAGTTGTTCATTGTACAATATTGTTGTTACTATGTACAAGGTTCTTTTGCTTCTGCTCACTTCACTCTGCATCAGTTCATGCAAGTCTTTCCAGGTTTTTTTGAAACCATCCTGTTTGTCATTTCTCATAGCACAATAATATTCCATTACAATCATATACCACCATTTGTTTAGCCATTCCTCAATTAATGGGCATCCCCTCAATTTTCAATCCTTTACCACCACAAAAAGAACTGCTATACATATGTTTTGACAAATAGGTGCTCCCCCCCACTTTCTTTTTTTTATCTTTTTGAGATACAGATCTAGTAATGGTATTGCTGAGTCAAGGGGTATTCATAGTTTTATAGCCATTTGAGCATAGTTCCAAATGCATCTCCAGAATGATTGGATCAGTTTACAACTCCACCAACAATGCATTAGTATCCCAGTTTTCCCACATCCCCTCCAACATTTATAATTTTCCTGTTCTGTTTTATTAGCCAGTTTGATAGGTGTGAGGTGGTACCTCAGAGTTATTTTAAGTTGTATTTCTCTAATCAAGAGTAATTTGGAGTATTTTTTCATGTGACTATAGATAGCTTTGATTTCTTTGTCTGAAAACTGCCTGTTCATGTCCTCTGACCATTTATCAATTGGGGAATGACTTGACTCAGTTCTCTATATATTTGAGGCCTTTATCAGAGATAATTATATAAAAAAAATTTCCCCCCAGTTTTCTGCTTTTCTTCTAATTCTGGTTGCATTGGTTTTGCTTGTGCAAAAATCTTTCAACAAAATATAATCAAAATTATCCATTTTATATTTCATAATGCTCTCTATCTCTTGTTTGGTCCTAAAGTCTTCCTTTATCTATAGATCTGACAGGTAAACTATTCCATACTCCCCTAATTTGCTTATGGTATCACTCTTGATGTCTAAATCATATACCCATTTTGACATTATTTTGGTATACAGTGTAAGATGCTGGTTTATACCTAGTTTGTGCCATACTGTTTTTCATTTTTCCCAGCAGTTTTTGTCAAATAGTGAATTTTTGCCCCTAAATCTTGCATCTTTGAGTATATCAAACAATAGATTACTGTGGTCATTTACGACTAAGTATTGTATACCTAATCTATTTCTTAGCTAGCACCAGATTATTTTGATTATTATCACTTTATAATACAGTTTGAAATCTAGTATGGCTAGGCCACCTTCCTTCATGTTTTTTTTTTTCATTGATTCCTTTAATATTCTTGACCCTTTGCTCTTCCAGATGCATTTTGTTATTATTTGTAATAGCTATATAAAATAATTTTTGGTAGTTTGATTTATATGGCACTAAATAAGTATGTTAATTTGCATAGGATTATCATTTTTATTATATTGGCTTGGCCAACTCATGGGTATTTAATATTTTCATTTGTTTAGATATGACTTTATTTGTATGAAAAGTCTTTTTTAATTGTATACATGTAGTTTCTGGGTTTGTCTTGGCAGGTAGACTCCTAATTATTTCATATTGTCTACAGTTATTTCAAATGGAATTTCTCTTTCTCTTACTGCTGGACTTTGTTGGTAATATATGGAAATGCTGATGATTTACAAGTGTATATTTTATATCCTGCAACTTTGCTAAAGTTGTTAATTATTTCAAGTAGATTTTTAGTTGATTCTCTAGGATTCTCTAAGTATGCCATCATATCATTTGCAAAGAGTGATAGTTTTGTTTCTTCATTGCCTATTCTAATTCCTCCAATTTATTTTTCTTGTCTTATTGCTATAGCTAGATTTCTAACACAATATTGAATAATAGTGGTGGTAATAAGCAACCTTGTTTCACTCCTTATAGGGAAGCCTTTTAGGTTATCTCCATTATAAGTGATGCTTGCTGATGGTTTTAGATAGATTCTACTTAGCGTATTAAGGAACTCTCCATTTATTCTTGTGCTCTCTAGTGTTTTTAATAGGAATAGGTGTTATATTTTGTCAGAAGGTTTTTCTGCATCTTTTGAGATAATCACCTGATTTCTGTTAGTTTTGTTATTGATATGGTCAATTATGCTAATATTTTCCTAGTATTGAAGCAGCCCTGCATTCCTAGTATAGATCCCACCTGGCGATAATGTATGATCCCTGAGATAAGTTGTTGTATTCTCCTTGCTTGTATTTTATGTAAAATTTTTGCATCAATATTCACTAGGGAAATTGGTTTATAGTTTTCTTTCTCTGTTTTTGTTCTTCTTGGTTTAGGTATCAGCACCATATTTTTGTCATAAAAGGAATTTGGTAGGACTCCTTCTTTGCTACTCTTCTGTATAGTTTATATGGTATTAGGATTAAGTTTTCTTTAAATGTTTGGCACCATTCACTTTTAAATCCATCTAGTCCTGGGGATTTTTTCTTAGGTAGTTCATTGATGACTTGTTCAATTTTTTTTTTCTAAGATGGGTCATTTGAGAATTCTATTTCCTCTTCTGTTAATCTGGGCAATTTATATATATTTTTTGGTAAATATTCATCTATTTTGCTTAGATTGTCAGATTTAATGACATATGATTGAGCAAAATAGTGCCTAATAATTGCTTTAATTTCCTCTTCATTGGTGGTGAATTCACTCCTTTCATTTTTTATACTGGTAGTGGTTTTCTTCTTTCCTTTTTTAAATCAAATTAACCAATGGCTTATCTCTTTTATTTCCCCACCCCCATAAAACAAGCATCTAGTTTTGTTTATTAATTCAATGGTTTTCTTACTTTCAATTTCATTAATCTTTCCTTTGATTTTCAGGACTTCCAATTTGGTGTTTAATTGGGGATTTTTAATTTGTTCTTTTTCTAGTTTTTATTATTATTATTTTTTTAGTTACATGCCCAATCCATTGATCTACTCTTTCTCTATTTTGTTGTTAAGTACTTAGAGATATAAAATTTACTCAATACGCTGCTTTGGCTGTGTCCCATAAATTTTGTTATGTTGGCTTGTTGTCATTCTCTTTAATGAAATTATTGATTGTTTTTATGATTTGTGTTTTGACCTACTTATTCTTTGGTATTAGACTATTTGGTTTCCAGTTAATTTTTAATCTATCTTTCCACTGCCCTTTGTTGAATGTAATTTTTGTTGTATTGTGTACTGAAAAGGATGTATTTAATATTTCTGTTTTTCTGCATTTGGTTGCAGGATTTTTATGACCTCATACATGGTCAGTTTTTGTGTAGGTGCCATGTACTACTGCAAAAAAAAAAAGATATATTCCTTTCTATTCACATTCAGTTTTCTTCAGAGGTCTGTCACAGCTAACTTTTCTAAAATTTTATTTACTTCCTTAATTTTTTGGTTAAATTTACCAAGTTCTGAGAGGGCACAATTGAGGTCCCACCTAGTATAGTTTTATTGTCTATTTCCTCCTATAACTCACTTAATTTTTCCTTTAAAATTTAGATGCTGTACCATCTGCTGTAAATATGTTTAGTACTGATATTACTTCATTATTTATGGTACTTTTTAGCAAGATATAGTTTCCTTCTTTATCTCTTTTAATTAGATCGATTTTTGCTTTTTCTTTGTCTGAGATCATGAATGCTACCTCTGCATTTTTTTCTTACTTCAGCTGAAGCATAATAGATTCTGCCCCAGAGCCTCACCTTTACTCTGTGTGTGTGTGTGTGTGTGTCTGTGCTTCAGATAGGTTTCTTGTAAACAGCATATTGTAGGATTCTGGTTTTAACTCATTCTGCTATCTACTTCTGTTTTACAGGTGAGTTCCTCCCATTCATATTTACAGTTATAACTAACTTTGTATTTCCCTCCATCTTATTTTCCCCATTTATCCTTCTTTCTCTCATACTTTTCACTCTGTCCTTCCTCACAAGTGTTTTCCTTCTGACCACTGCTTTCCCCAGTTGCCCTCCCTTTTATTAGTGGCCCCCTTCTTTTATCCCCATCCATTCTTACTTTCCTTTAGTGTAAGACAGATTTTTATAACCAACTAAGTGTGTATGTTATTCCCTCTTTGAGCCATTTATGATGAGAGTAAGGTTCAAGGATTGCCCCCCCATCTTCTTCTCCATTGTAATAGCTTTCTCATGCATCTTTTAATTTGAGATAATTTATCCCATTCATCCTCTCCCTTCACTGTTTTCCTAGTGCAATCCTCTTTCTCACCACTTAATTTTTTTTTAATATCATACCATCATAGTCAACTCACACTCACACCCTCTGTCTATGTATAATTCTCCTAAAATCCCTAATAGTGATAAAGTTCTTAAGAGTTACAGGTATCATCTTCTCATATAGTGATGTAAACTGTTTTACTGAATTGAATCTCATATGTCTTCTCTTTCCTCTTTACATTTTTATGCTTCTCTTCAGTCTTGTATTTGAAGATCAAAATTTTTGTTCAGCTCTGGTCTTTTCATTAGGAATGCTTGAAAGTCTTCTATTTCATAAATGTCCATTTTCCTCCTGACATATACCAAGTTTCACTGGGGAGATGATTCCTGGTTGCAATACCCATTCCTTTGCCTTCCGGAATGTCATATGCCAAGCCCTTTGGTCCTTTAATGTAGAAGTTGCTAAATCTTGTGTAATCCTGACTATGGCTCCATGATATTCGAATTGTTTCTGGATGTTTACTGTATTTTCTCCTTGGCCTGGAAGCTCTAGAATTTGACTATAATATTCCTGAGAGTTTTTTTTTTTTTTTGGTGGGTGATTTGTGGATTCTTTCAATTTCTATTTTACCCTCTGGTTCTAGGACATGAGGTCAGTTTTCCTTGATAATTTCTTACAATATGATATCCAGGCTTTTTTTCTGATCATGGCTTTCAGGTAGTCCAATAATTCTTAAATTATCTCTCCTCAATCTATTTTCCAGGTCAATTGTTTTTTCCAATGAGAAATTTCACATTTTTTCTATTTTTTTCATTCTTTTGATTTTGTTTTTATCATTTCTTGAAGTCTCATGGGGTCATTAGCTTCCACTTTCCTAATTGTAATATTTAAGGAGTTATTTTCTTCAGTGAATTTTTGTATATCTTTTTCAATTTTTTCTGCTTCCTTCACCAAGCTGTTGCCTTTCTTCATGATTCTCTTACATTACTCTCACTTCTTTTCCCAATTTTCTTCTACCTCTCTCATTTGATTTTTTAAATCCTTTTTGAGTTTTCCAGGAGTTCTTTTTGGGCCTGAGACTAATTCACCTTTTTCTTTGAGGTTTTGCATGTAGCCATTTTGACATTGTTGTCTTCTTTTAAGTTTTTGCCTTGATCATCTCTGTCACCATGGTAACTTTCTATGGTCAGGATTCTTTAAAAAATTTTCACTCATTTTTCTGCCAATTTCATGACTTTTTACTTTATACAAAAGTTGGGCTCTACTCCTGGAATGGAAAGAGCACTGTGCTAAGCTTCTTGTGCCAGGGCTTGAGGTCTAGCTGCTGGCTTGCACCAGGCCTCAGGCCTAGCTGCTGGCTTGTGCTAGAGGTAGAGCCTTGCTACTTACTTGTCCTGGGGGCAAGTCCTTGCTACTGGCCTGCCCTCAGGGCAGGGTTCCACTGCTGGCTTCTACCAGGGTCCGGGCCTCACTACTTGCTAGCATTGGGGGGGAAGGGGGGAGGTATCTGGTGACTTGTCCTGCGGCTTGGAGCTTTATTGATTGCCTCTTGGGGTGTAGCGTGCTGCTAGAATGCTTGGGCTCCATATGCCAAACCATATTTTCCTCCCACTCCAGTGAGGCAGACCTTTCCTGCTGACCCTCCAAGCTGTACTGGGCTGGAAAACTGCTTCACCACTCCAAATTTGGCTTTGAGGCATTATTCCAAGGTTGTTTGGAGGGGAATATGGTAGAGCTCAAACAAGTTCCTACTTCACTCCACCATTTTGGCTCCAGGAGTCCTTAGATGACTTCTGAGATTGCTGTCAATGTCATATTTATGATTTTATGTGTTGTTGCTGTTGTTGTCATTGTTCAGTTGTGTCTGACTGTTTGTGACCCCATTTGGGATTTTCTTGTCAAAGATACTAGAGTGGTTTGCCATTTCCTTCTACAGGTCATTTTATAGAAGAGGAAACTGAGGCAGAGTTAAGTGACTTGCCCAGGGTCACATAGCTGGGAAGTACCTGAGGCCAGCTTTGAACTCATGAAGATGAGTCTTCCTGACTGCAGGCCCAGCCTTCTATCCAATATGCCACCTAGCTGCACTGATCCTATGTATAGGAATAGTAAAGGAGGCCACCTGCTATAATGAAAGAACTCTGGATTGGGAATTAGGCAAGAAAATTTATAGCTCTAGCTCTGCTACTAACCAAATAAATGACCAAAAACCTTAATCTCCTCATGTATAACTCAAGGCAGGATGAACTAAATGATCTCTCAGGTCTCTTTTAGCTCTAAGTCATATGATCCTATGTATAATTGATTAATTTCTAAATACTATTATCAAAGTCCTGGATATTTTCTTTTAGATACTCCTAGTTTCAGACATATTCTTCTGGTGCCATTCACAGATAAGGGAAAAAGCAAAAAACAAATAAATAAGCAAAAAAAAAACACCAAAACAACCCTATATGTCAGACCATTTCTATCAATTGGGTTGGGAATATCCATGGTCACTGTTTCTGAGGCCCCTTCCAGCTCTAATGCTGGACCACATCATGCCTTGTATGTATGGGAGAGGCAACATGCAGCACAGTAAGTCACCAACAGAATAACAAGCTTTCTTCTGCAACACTTCCTTTACAGAAAGTGTCTCCTTAAAAACATTGGAGAATGACTGCAGACCCAATAAAGAGCACAATGGATTTAAAGTCAGTGGAGTAAAGTTCATACACTGGCTTTACTAACTTACTAACTCTAGACCTTGAGCAATTCCCTTTCCTTCTCTAGTCTCAGTTTCCTCCTCTATAAAATGAGGGATGTGGAGATGAACTCCAAATCCTATGAGAACCTACCAGAGGATCAAAGTATCTATCTTTAGTTGAAGGTCATTTCTCAGAAGCTGCTCCTCACCTCCACAACATCAATTTAGATATCTATAAAAGCTCCCTACTTGAAAATTGGAACACTAATGCATTGTTGGTGGATTTGTGAACTGATCCAATCATTCTGGAGAACAATTGCGAACTATGCCCAATGGGCTATAAAACTGTGCATACTCTTTGATCCAGCAATACCACTACTAGGTCTGCTCCCCAAAGAGGTCATTAAAAAGGAAAAACAACTCATGTGTACAAAATATTTATAGCAGCTCTTTTTGTGGTGTCAAAGCATTGGAAATTGAGGGGATACCCATCATTTGGGAAATAGCTGAACAAGTTGTGGTATATGAATGTAATGGAATGCTATTGTTCCATAAGAAATAATGAGCAGGCAGATTTCAGAAAAACCTGGAAAGACTTACATGAACTGATGCTGAGTGAAGTGAGCAGAACCAGGAGAACACTGTACACAGTAACAGTAACACTGTTTGATGACCAACTTTGATAGACTTAGCTCTTTTCAGCAATACAGTGATCCAAGACAATTCCAAAAGTCTCATGCTGGGAAATGCTATCCACATTCAGAGAAAGAACTGTGGAGTCTGAATGCAGATGGAATCATACTATTTTCACTTTTTTTTTTGCACTTTCTTTCTTGTGGTTTTTACCTATTGTTCTGATTCTTCTTCACAACATGACTTACATGGATTAGTATGTGTATATGATTGTATGTGTATAACCTATATCAGATTGCTTGCTGCCTTGGGGAGGGGGGAGGAAAGGGAGGGAGGCAGAAAAAGTTGGAACTCAAAATCTTACAAAAATGAATGTTGAAAACTATCTTTACATGTAATTGGAAAAAATAAAATACTCTTAAATGGAAAAGAAAAGAAAAGAAAAGGATCCCTACTCAAGGCCTCAGGGGTTTCCTTGCTTCTCCTCTAATGTTCACCTGTCACTCCAAGGGAGATCTCAGCCACCAAGGCAACACTTCTCCTTTTACTCATATTCCTTCTACATCTAGCCTGAGGTTAGGGCTGTTTGTGGGCATATAAACCTTAGCACAGCACATTAGAGTCTGTCCTTTTCATGTAATGAGTTCAAACTTGGACAACTTCTCCAAAACCATATCTCTCTGACTCATTTTATTCTCAACCTGAATGCTCTCTAATGAATCTAAAGATGGACCCACTTCTCCAAATACTTGTCAGGGTCAGAGAATGGAAAAGGAGGAGGGAATGGGGTACAAGGACATGGAAGGGAGAAGGGGATGAGGAAGAAAAGGTGTCATATATTTTTTAAGTATGTACACTTCAAGAAGTAAGCACCTTGAAAGCTGCCCAAACCACCCCAGGATGCAATCTAAAATTATGCTAAGGAAGCTAATGCTGATTAATGCTAATAAATGTTCATACTCTTTGACCCAGAGATTTCATGGCTAGGCATATACTCCAAGGAGCTCATGGGTAGAAAGAAAGTTCCCTTATAAACCAATATATTTATAAAAGCACATTTTGTGGTAGTAAAAAAAACTGGAAATAAAGTACATGTCCATCATTTAAGGAATGGCTAAACAAATTATGGTACATAAATGTAATAGACTATTATAATGCCTTGAAAAATAAAGAATATGAGCATCCAGGAAGTCATAGGAAGAGATCATTCCCCTTTATACTCTGCTTCTGACTCTCAGGACTTCACCACCATACCCCTTCAGGGACCTTCTCCTGCCCTTCCTCAGCTCACTTTTCAGCTCCTCTTTGTATGTTGTCTCCCCACCCCCACTCTAATAGAACATAAACACCTTGAGGGCAAAGGCTCTCTTTTAGCCTGCAATTGTATCTCTAGGACCTACCAAAATGCTTATTGCCTTTCCTAATATGAGTTGATGAAAAGTGAAGTAAACAGAACTAGAAAAGCAATATGCATAGTGGCTACAACAATAAATTGACAGAATAATAACAATAAAGATTGAAAATGAATGCTATGTAATTATCATGACTGAACTGGATCCCAAAGAAGAGTTATGAGATGGCATTTCCCTCTGAAGAGTGTGGAGTTATGGAGAGGGAACCCAACATAGAGTTAGATTTTGCTAACGTATTGTTTAATTTTGCTGACCTGTTTTTATACCTATCTCTTATCGTTTCTATTTTATTCTTTATTACAAAGGATGGTTCTTTGGATTGAGGAGTAGGAATAGATTGAGAAATGAAATGATTAAAAAAGAGAGATAGTAATATATTCTTTAAAAAAAAAAGAAATGGGGGCAGCTAGGTGGCACAGTGGATAGAGCTCTGGCCTTGTAGTCAGCAGGACCTGAGTTCAAATTTGTACTCAGACACTTTACACTTACTAGCTGTGTGACCCTAGGCAAGACAATTAACCCCAATTACCTCACCAACAAGCAAAAAAGAAAAAAAAATAAATACTGTTGGTAGTAAAAATGATGCAATGAATGGACTCATAAGTCCTAGACCTATGCTCTTTTTCTGGTTAACTATATTTTCATCAATCAGTTTCTTTTTCAATGAATAATTTATTAGCCTATGAGGGCTTTGGGGGATTCCTGTTAAAGAAAGATCTGCCTGCAGAAGAGAATTCATATCTTTTACCCAACTGATAAAGAGGGACTATGCCAAACTCAGTCTCCAGGGGCTGGATAGTCTAGTTCCTTTAAGTGCTCTCAATATCAGTTCTCTACTCAGAGGACTCAAGTGATGTGTGAATGGGAAACCTCAACTTTCATCAGAAAAGTTGTTCAAGAGAAACAATAATATCTGTGGCTCTAGAGGGTTGTAGTTACATATGTTTTATTCTTGGCATGAACTACCCTGAAGTTTCAAAGGAACCATTGGTTCCTACTTATCCTGTAGAGTCCAACTCAAGTAGCTTCTCCTCTGGGAAACCTTTCCTGATTCCCTCAGGCTCACCACAAATTATGGCCTTTCCCTGGAGGCCTCAAGCAACACTTTGTTCCATACTTTTCTGTTGCACTTATCAAGTGTTATTTTTTTTAATTTTTTATCGAAGTGTTTTGCATTGGTGTCATTCCCCCAACTGAACTATAATCTGGGAGAAAGCCACAATTGCTCTCTATTTGGTATTTTTCTCAACTCTATATACAACAGGTAAATGGTAAGTGTTGAATGAATGAATTAGTTCATTCACTAATGGCATTTACCCTCTGCCTTGAATAAAAGTCCCTGGCTCTTTCTTGTAGCAAAGAAGGCTCATGCAAACAGCAAGTATTTATAGCCTTCTCTACTGGCAAATTGTGGCACATTGGCTTTTGCCAATTCCTTCCTCTCCTCCAGGAGAAACATGAGTAGGCAACAGAGAATAAGGTCTATTTCAAGACTTATTTGGTCATTTGCCTAGGTTCTTAAAATGGTAGATAGGAACAGAGACACTGTAATATACACACAGTAATCTTTGTCCAGCACTCATACTCGTATCTTGAGGCCCCCACTCCAACCTATTTTTCCAATATGATTCCCTATGAAATCCCTATAATCCAGCCTAGACAGTCTCTTCCCTATACTCTTCTCATTCTTTGTTTATTCTTACCTACATACCTTAGCCTATGCCATACACAAGAAAAGGCAACTAACATTGAAGTATTATATGATCTGAGTGGCATTATATGATCTGCAGTACCCTTCTACCTCAGCCCTTCAAGCACTCTTTATGTATTTTCCCTCCATTAGAATTTAAGTGCCTTGAGGGCAGATTTTTTCTCAATTACTTGTACTTGTGTCCTCAGAACTTAGTACAATGACTGGCACATACTAATGGCTTAATAAATTGTGTGTGTCTGTCTCTCTGTCTCTGTCTCTCTCTCTCCTCCTTTCTATATGCCTGTCTCTCTCTGTCTCTATCTCCCTCTCTCAAATAAGGGGTACAGAAGGTGATAATGTAGCACAGTGGAAATGATGGGGTTGGGATCTGGGCCCCAGAAAGGAAAAACCCTGGACTTTCCCACATGGACAAATCTCTGGTGTTCCCCTGAGGCCATAATCCCATCAACTGGCCTTTCATTGTGGACCTCCCTATGGCCCCAGGCCATTTCTCCATTCTCTCTTGGCCCTGTGGTCTAGGTTCCTGGAATTCTATTACCTCATAGACTACTTGGCCACTCCTAGATCCCTCCCATAGTCTTTCTATATATAAGATCCATCTTGTCTCCACTAAAATGCTTAGATTCTTAAAATCTAACCATTGGTCAGATTCTTATAATCTAGCCAATAGCTTACTAATGTTCAGACTCCTTAAGAGTCTGCCCAATATGACAGATGTGATAATAAACCTTGTTTTTGGCTGAAAGAAGGCTTGGGTCAAATTCTTTCAGGCAGGACTGGCGTGTTGTGATGTTGGGGTCCCAGGACCCCTGAACTCCTAAAACACATCATTTTGGTGGCCCATATAGGGAAACTGCCTAATCCCAAGTTCTTCTCCATCCAAAACTGGAAAGTATGTAAGCTTCCCCCCTTGCCTCCTTTCTTGCTCTGCAGTTAGGGTTGCTCTCCAAGCATCAAGGCTTGGAGATGCTTTTCAGGCAGACAGTTACAAGGCTGTCTCGAATTTGGCCTGACGCTCTCAGGCTCTCGATCCACTGGGTTGGTTCGAGGCCATGGACCTGGGTACACCTTCCACAGCATAGAGGACAAGGACGGAGGCCCTATCTGGAAGTGTATCTGTTAATTCCCTCGGAAAACTGCAGTTGCTTTTTGGTTCCCTGAGGCTTACTTATTCCCTTCCCTCTACACCTGAATCCTCCTTGGCATATTCTGGAGGTTTTGTGATTGATCATTAAGGAGTTTTGAAACACCTGTACAACCTGGTCATTCCCTTCCCTCGAGTCAAGAGGGTATCTGTTAACCCCTCTCATAGGAGAAGAGAGTTTCACCCTTTACCCCTCACCCTTGATTTCACCCTCCCCCACCTGGGAAAGGAAGGAGGGGGGAGGGGCAGCAGCTTCATTCAGCATGGGCCCCACTGGCAATAGCCTTGGGCTCTGCAGCAACCTTTGCCTGGAAGCATCACCCAGGCTCAGCACATCCTGCTCAAGGTAAAGAAGCTGGCCTCTGAACTTGGTTGAGCATGCTCTTTTAAATTTGTAGTTTTAACTGTTAACTATGAGATGTTGATTCTCTGTGCAAAGTAATTTGGAAGTACATTTAACAAAACTGAAGTCACCTGATTGCTGATGGGTTTGTTTCAAGTTTCAAATTGGTGAACTTTCTGTATCAGTTACGGTTACTGCTAAAATAATTTACTATTGTTGATTATTGTTTTAATGTGTAAACTAGCCAAAAAGCTTGGGTTATGTATGGCTGAGAATTTGCAAGTGTACAGAAATCTCTAATGATTGGCTTTTTACGCCAAGACAAATTTAAGTTTGAGATGGAAATCCTGGAAAAGTTTTTCCTAAACTGTGATTAGTAAAACTTGCTGTTTGAGGTAAAAGCTCATAGGATTTTATTTTGAGTTGTCTGATGGGTCATAATCCATCGATAATAATCCACCATCTGAAAGAAATGCCACAAGCTACCCAGAGAAAGCAATACTGGTGGGAAGTCAGCATCGGGAAAAGGTGAGAGGACAATTTTAGCCTCAGTCTAAGATGGGATCCTCCTGGCTCAGTTTCCCCATTATGTTCCTTTGAAAGGGAATGTTACCCATCTGGCTATTCCTGAGTCTGGCTATGAGGTAGACTTGATATTGCATGGTTGGAAAACTGAATCCAAATAGAGCTAAGGATGTTTTATCCTCTCAAAGTTGGGCCCTAAATCTAGTCCCTGCTTTTTATCTGGGCCCTGAAGTTTTTTCTGTCAGATATATGTCTTCCAGACTATGGGCCATTCACCTACAATTGGTAGCAAATAGCAAGTACCAGCCAATGTCCCCCCATCATTCCCTGGATGCAGCCTGTGCTCGGTTCCAGTCAACCTCCTCTTTGGGACCCCCTAGAGGCAGGCACAGCTGTATGCCCCTTGCCAGCAGGAAGCAGTTTCAGAAGCCGAGACCTTCACCCCTTACTTCAAAATAATTTGGGTCCCATTTGTTTGAGGGTGGAATGATGGGGTTGGGATCTGGGCCCCAGAAAGGAAAAACCCTGGACTTTCCCACAGGGCCAAATCTCTGGTGTTCCCCTGAGGCCATAATCCCATCAACTGGCCTTTCATTGTGGACCTCCCTATGGCCCCAGGCCATTTCTCCATTCTCCCTTGGCCCTGTGGTCCAGGTCCCTGGAATTCTATTACCTCATAGACTACTTGGTCACTCCTAGATCCCTTCTTGTCCATCTTGTCTCCATTAAGATGCTTAGATTCTTAAAATCTAACCACTGGTCAGATTCGTATAATCTAGCCAATAGTTTACTAATGTTCAGACTCCTTAAGAGTCTGCCCAATATGACGGATGTTCTAATAAACCTTGTATTTGGCTGAAAGAAGGCTTGGGTCGAATTCTTTCAGGCAGGACCGGTGTGTTGTGATATTGGGGTCCCAGGACCCCTGAATCCCTAAACCACATCAGAAAGATTGTTGGATCTAGAATCAAGAACAGTTACAGGCTGAGTGACCTTAGGCAAATTAACTAGTTAATCTTTCTGGACCTCAACTTCTTCATCTGTAATTAAAAAAAAATTTTAAAGGGTGATGATGCAATGGAGGATTGGCTAATGAAGGCGCAGTCCTTAGAGAATACTTAGATTTGCCCCTCCTGGTGGATTATAGAGAACATGCTCATGAAGCCTTGGAAATTTGGTTAGCCTGCTTTAAGCCACAAGTGACTGAGGTATTGGTGATGTGCCAGAAAAATTTATGATGGAGCTTGAATTGAGTGTGCATTAAAAAGGATCAATGGCTCCTTTCTAAGTCCTTTTTGCATATAGGATATGCTCTAAGGACTGGGTCCTTATGGGCTTAATCTCTATTATAATAATGCTAGCATTCCCTGCTTCACAGAGGTGTAGAATAAAAAGCCCTTTGTAAATCTTAAAGTGCTATAGAACTGGGAAGTTTTGTTTCTGTAAAATGAGGATGATCATAATTGGATTGTTGTGGTGAGGAAACTCTTTGGACAGCACTGTGGAAATGTAAGCTATTCATTATTGTAACATTATAGACAGAGGCAGTGGGATATAATGGATATCAAAGTGGCTTAAGGGTCAGAAAGAGTGGGGTTCAAGTCCTATCTCTGATGTACTTGCTGTGTGACAGACCCTAGGCTCGAGAGAGGGTAGTTCCTTATTGGGCTAAAGAACCGGCAACCTATGGTCTACTGGAGTGCAAAGGGAAGGAATCCCTGCAATGGTGGTGGTGGTGGTTGGGTTGATGGAGGAGCAGGCTGCCAACAAATTTGCTAAGCCAATGAAATCGCAGCTTCAGTTTCATCCCCATTTCATAGACAGTAAGTATAGGAGGAATAAGAGATGATTTGGGGCTGGGATAGTCAGGGAAGGTTGTGTTGTGAAGCAGTCTTATTTGCTGCAGCTTAATTTAGTTTTGATTTGGATTGGTTCAGAAATGACAGTCTCAGGTTTGATAGACATATATGTATGTAGTAAAAGTATTTATTATTGAAATAGTAATAAAAGTAAGTAAGTATAAATCTCAGTAAGTAAATAATAATATTATGAGTCTCAACATAAGTCTCAATCACTAAGTCACAATAAGTATCAAATCTTACCACAATCAATCATGACTGTCAGAGGAATCAGCTACAGGCTGGATCACATGACTGGGGGGTCCCAGGATCAGCCTCCAGAGTCCCAATGGGAATGTCCTGGGGTACAGGTCCATGCTACAGGGGAGACTCCAAAGATGGCTCAGGACTACACACCTGTTTTAGTAATTCCTTCTAACAAAGAAGGCAGGGGAAAGGATTTGGTCTCAAAACATCTTTGAAAGCATTCTTGTTTATGAATATTCAGTTCCTGGAGGGGTGGCCAGCCCTTCCTGGGAGCAAATACCATAAACAGTCCAGGAATAAGATTAACATGAAAAAGAGTCAGGGTCAAATTGAATGTATGCTGAGTGAGGTCAGAATGTCTTTATGAATTCATTCATCACAAAGGTTTCACCACAGAGGTAGTTGGGTCTTGAAAGTTGACCTAGACAGGAAAACAGCATTGGAGGGTCTTGAGTATCAGAATCTGTATTTTAACCTGTTGGTAATGGGGAACTACTGATCAGGCCAGTGACATGAAAGCTGTGCTTTAAGAGAATAAACAGAACCAGAGTGTACCATATAGACTGGAAAAGATGGGAGGCAGAGAAACCAGTTCATAAGGAACTATAATAGTTTAGATAAAAGATGATGAAGACCTGAGCTAGGGGGGTTCAGCAGAAGTGTGAAGAAATAACTTATAATAATGATCATTGACACTCCCATAAACTCACACTGTCAGATATAATAAGTATCATTCCTGTTTTACAAATGAGGAAACTGAGGGTCAAGGAAGTTAAGTGACTTACCCAGGGTCATTCAACTCATATGGTTGAGCTGGGACTTGAACCTCTGATTGATCCTGATTCCCAATCCAGTGCCTTTTCTAATATTCTTCATGGCCTCTCTCTTTCTTACGGCCACTAAGAAAAAAAAATGTTGACAAGCCCTGATAACTGGTTGGATGCGTTGAGCTGAAGCAGACAATGATTCAGAGAAGCATGTGTGACTATAATGATGATAGCACCATTGACAGAAATTAGCAAATTAGTGGGGGACGGAAAGGGGAAGGGAACAAGCATTTATTAAGTGCCTACTGTGTGTCACATGGGCAACTAGGTGGCAGAATGGCTAGAATGCCAGACCTATGGTTGGGAAGGCTCATCTTCCTGAGTTCAAATCTGGCCTCAGAAATTTCCTAGTTTGTGACCCTGGACAAATCAATAAACCCTATTAGCCTCAGTTTCCTCATCTGTAAAATGAGCTAGAGAAGGAAATGGCAAACTACTCCAGTATTTCTGCCAAGAAAATCCCAAATTGGGTCACTAAGAGTCAGACATGCCTGAAAAACAACTGAACAACAGATGTGGCAGGCATCATGATAAATACATCATAAATATTATTTCATTTGATCCTTTTAACAACCTTACTTTCCAATTAAAGAAACTGATGCAGACAGAATTTAAATGAGAAGGAAATACTGGTTAGTTTGGGGAAAAGATCATGATTTGTAACTTAATATTTTCTGTTTGAGGTATCGGTGGGGCGTCTAGGTAGAAAACTCCTGTTGGTCATTGTATATACACGGGTCATGGCGGGGTTAGAAGTTCAAAGGAATCTTAGAGGTCATCTAGCCCAATTCCATTTACAGAGGAGAAAACTGAAGTTAGAGAGACAATGTCTATCTATCTGTATTTTCAGACCTTGCTATATGCTAGACACTGTGCTAAATGCTGGGAATACAAATTCAAGCAGAAAGAAAGATAACCCTTGACCTCAAGGAACTCACATTTCTTTTTAAAATGTTTTTAAAAAATTTATTTATTTTTAGTTTTCAATATTCACTTCCATAAGACTTTGAGTTCCAAATTTTCTCCCCATCCCTCCCTCCCCCCACCCCAAGACAGGATGCAATTTGACATAGGCTCTACATATACATTCATATTAAACCTATTTTCACATTAGTCATGTTGTAAAGAAGAATTAGAACCAAAGAGAGAAACCATGAGAAAGAAGAAACAAAACAAAACAACAAAAAGAGAGAGAGCAAGAGCAAATAATATGCTTCTATCTACATTCAAACTCCATAGCTCTTTTTCTGGTTGTGGTCAGCATTTTCCATCATGAGTCTGTTGGAGTTGTCTTAGATCCTTGTATTGCTAAGAAAAGATAAGTCTATCAAAGTTAGTCATAGCATAATGTGACTGTTGTTGTGTACAATGTTCTCCTGGTTCTGCTCACTTAGCATCAGAGAAATTAGTATTTTAATGGGTGAAAATGATGCATTAAAGTGAGCTAATAAACGAACAGGGCAGGGTGAAGGGGAGATAAAAGAGATGAAGCTACTGGGCAAGGGGGCATATTAGAGAAAGGCCTGTAAAGAGTCAGAATGGCAACTTGAAGAGGACTAAAAACATCTTAGGCCTGGGCCTCCTTTCCTAAATTGGAGGTTCGGGGAGGAACTGGCCAACTAGAAGGTGAGGCCTCAGGATTCAAGGTACTTACCCAAGGTCACTCATGTAGGAAGTCACAGAACTAGGATCTGAATCCAAGGTCTTTGACTTTGAACCCAATTCTCTTCTTGTGGAAGAAAGTTTAGATCTGAGAATCACCTACAAAGAAGTTATAGTTAAAGCCAATAGTGAATGTGAGAGTGAAGTGAGAGATTGTCAAGGGATGGAGCATAGGAGGGAAAAGAGAAAAAATCCAAGGAAGGAAGGGCTTCTTAACTGGTTTTTGTGTCATGGAACCCTTTGGAAGTTTGATGATGCCTATGGAACCTGACAATAATGTTTCTAAACAATTAAAATAAAATAATACAATTTCAAAACAAACCACTTATATTAAAATAAAGATGCATTTTTTTTCCCATCCAAGTTCACAGATCCCCTGAAATCTGTTCAAGGACACTGAGGAAAGAAGCTCTGCTTTAAAGAGGGCAGAAAGAGGATAAAAAAAAATCCACATATAGGAGATAGAAAAACAATCATTAATAAGCTTTATTTCAAACATATTGAGTTAAATATGCCACAAGAATCCAGATACAGCTATCCTCTAGATCTTTAGAGATGTGTACCTGGATGCTAATACAGTAGTCCAAAAAAAATCTCTGAATTTTTAGACCACATAATTCTTGTTCAGGCTGTCTTTGTTCTATATATGTTCCCTTTTCCTACCTGGCTTCTTGTCCCTCCTTCCTCTCCCAGACCCCTTAAATCTGGAAACCTCATTTCTTTTAATAGATACTTACTTGCCTTTGACACGAGCAGTGGCAAACCAATTAGACTTGCCTAAGAGAAACTCTGATCCTAACTCTAAGATGCTTCTCCTTCTGTATCACTGAGTAGCCCTGTTATGTGGGATGATTCAGGCATCACCAGGTATTAGATTGGGAAGAGAGACAAGAACCTCAAATAACCTGGGTGCTAGGTCTGGAAGGAGCCCCTAGAATGATCATTGACCCCCTTCTTTCTCCAATCATGGTTTCAAGATTATCTCACTCAAAACCTGGACTTCCCAGATGAGTAATGTCATTGTAGATTAATTTGACCCCTCCAGAGTCCCTATGACATTCTTGTCACTGGTTTCACTGTGACCCTGATTTATCCCTGCTCCCTCTTCCTTTTCCCAACCCTCATGTCCTTGGGTATCTCAAGTTAAGTGATAAGGCTTTCCCTTGTGTGAGTTAAAATGTGCCAAGTAAAACCTCTTGCATTTTAGCATCACTGGCTGGTTCATTTCTTCTCTAGAAGTCTCTAAGTTCCCACAGCAACTAAAACAAATGAGGACAGCTGAGAGAGAGGGCAGGCTATGTAGAAGTGGGGGCCAATTGCATAGAGGTGATAGTGAGAATACTGAGGCTGGAGGAGCTCTCTGGAAGGGCCAAGAGGAGAGGCAGGAGAGGGTTAGGTCTATGTGGGGAGCCTCAGGGGAATGCAGAGAGGTCATGGCTGCCTGGATTTCTTATTGACCCAATCAACACTTAGAGTCAGCGGAGCAAGCCTTGGAGGCCCAGAAACACACCAGAGCAGATGGGTAGGGAAAGGCAGGGCCATTTTCACAGTCAGTCTCCTGAGCAGAATGGCATGTTAATTACAGCAACATGCTGCAGTTCTCTAGTGAGCAAACAAACAGACAGTTTTCTTAGCTCTGAGGGTGAGGCAACCAGAGCCGAAGGTAACCGAGCATAGAGCACAAGCTCTCACAGCCTGGAGAGCTGGCTTCTATTCAAGTCTACTACTGGCAAGTGAACTCAATAACTAATAATCACATGATAGGAAACAGTGCTGGGCCTGGACACAAGCTATTAGCTATGTGTATTAATTGTGGAATTGGTATTAGGTAGGGAAGGGGTCAAGCCTTAGATAGAGAAGAGTCAAGTTCAAATCTGGCCTCAGATACTCACTAGCTGTAAGACCCTGGGCAAGTCACTTCATGCTGTCTGCCTCAGTTTCCTCATCTGTAAAATGAGCTGGAGAAGAAAATGGCAAACTACTCCAGTATCTTTGTCAAGAAAACCCCAAATGGGGTCACAAAGAGTCAGACGTGACTGAAACAAATGAACAACAACAAAAGGGGCTTGGTAAGTAATAACAGCTCACATTTATATAGCAATTAAAAATTTACATAGCACTTTCCTTAATGACCACATGAGGCAAATAGTACAAGAATTGTTGTTGTTTAGTCATTTTTCAGTCATGTCTGACTCTTCATGATCCCATTTGGGGTTTTTTTTGCAAAGATACTGGAGTGGTTGGCCGTTTCCTTCTCACTTTACAGATGAGGAAACTGAGGCAGACAGGGTGAAGTGACTTGCCCAGGGTCACACAGCCAGCAAGTGTCTGAGGTCACATTTGAACTCAGGTCTTCCTGACTGAAGGCCCAGCACTGTATCCACTGCGCCACCTGGCTGCCACCTTCCTCATTCTCCCCTCTCCCCCAAAGAATTATTATTCTCATTTTGCAGATAAGGAAGCTTAGGGTCAGTAGCTGCTATTAGGAAAGAGTCAGGATTTGAATCCAAACCTAGTGATGCCAAATTCTGATACTTTTTCTATCACTTTCCAATTAAGCAAACCAAGGTATAAATATCCAGATTTACTAATAAATTACAAGATACTCATTTCATTTTTCAGAACTGTAGGTATCTGATATCAGTCTCTTTGCATCTTCCACCAATTAGTCCTAATTGTTCTTACAGAGAATAACTCTGATCTCAAAGAGGCAATGTGGTACAGTGGAAATAGCAGTTCATCTAGAGGCAGCAGAGGCAGCTAGGTGGTGAAGTGGATAAAGTACGGGGCCTGCAGTCAGGAAGACTCATCTTCCTGAGTTCATATCTGGCCTCAGACACTTACTAGCTGTGTGACCCTGGGCAAGTCACTTAACTCTGTCTGCCTTCATTTTCTCATCTGTAAAATGAGCCGGAGAAGGAAATAGCAAGCCACTCCAGTATAAAGAACCACTCCCCTGCCAAGGATTAAACACAACTGAAATGACTGAACGACAGAGTCAGAAGAGCTCTATTAGAAACATAACTGCTACCTCCTGCTTATGTGATCTGGGGCAACACATTTCCCCTCTCTGAATCTCAATTTTCTCAACAAATTCAAAAAACACGTGTTAAGGTGCTACGGTGTGCAGAGTAACGCACTGGGGATATGCAGACAAAGAAGAAACAGTCACTGTCCTCAAGGAGCTTATATTCTTCTGCTGAGTGTGTATGTGTGTGTGTGTGTGTGTGTGTGTGTGTGTGTGTGTAATATATATAAAGATAAGTATGTAACCCCTGTCCCAAGATCCACTGGTTTGGGATTCTCTATTAGTGGAGATGAAAGCCCTGCCCTTTTTTAGGAGCAGGGGAATCATCATTTGGGGAATCATCATTTGGGTGCTTCTAGCTTCTAACTTTGAGAGAGAACATGTAAAAGACTAAGATTCTGGATATACATGTGAGGAGATGGCAGTCTGCATCACATCCCTATTCCCAGTTTGCTACTACAAATCGGAGAATTTCTGGTTGAGTGAGATCCAGGACCCTCTCCCAGCGGGAAAGCACCTTCACTCTATATTGTCTAGTATATATCTTCCTATATTTACCTTCAGTGATTTCTGTTTTGCTATGATTTGGATAAATGGGTTCCTTGCTATTAGCTATGAGTATTAATTGTGGAATTGGTATTAAGTAGGGAAGGTGTCAAGCCTTAGATAGAGAACCTGGGGATCTCCTTCTCTTCAAGGTGGCAAAAGTTAGCTCAAACTTTATCATATCCCTCAGAAGAACAATGTTTAAGGGAGTAGAGAGATACATTCCTGGTCTAGAACACACTCTCTCTCTCTCTCTGAGAAGAGCAGATTGATGGCCTCATGCTCCAACCACTTACTTTCCTCCCGGAAGGAATAAAATTCTCCCTTTTGTTGGGGGGCGGTGTGTGGAGAAGAGGCTAGAGATGTTTATTCTGCCTCCCTTAGAGCCACAAGACAGCCCCCTTGTAACATGTGGGCCTCTCTACACATGTGGGGCTAACTCTCTCGATCCCTACAAACAAACCCAAATTATACAAAGTAATCTAAGTAGGGAGAGAATATTAATAACTGGAATTGGTGTAGGTAGTCTCTAATGTCCCTCTAACTCTAAATGCCATGAAACTGAAACTCTTCTATGTGACTGTCCTTTATATATTGGAAGAAAGTAGCCATGTCTGCCCTAAGTCTTTCTCCTCCATAAGATAGTTGGTGTTTTCTCCATATTCAGTCCTTTTATTAGTGGATGAAGATATGGCCTCAGAATGCTATTTCTTGGACAAGAGTCTAGAAAGTGAGGTAACATTCTTTCTAGACCACTGACTTCTCAGTTGTTCGATTAACCTAGAATCAAACATTAATTCCCCCCAGTTTCCAATGGTACACAGGTTATCAGAAAACTACAAAATGATCTCACACTCTCAGGTACACAGAAAACAGGACACACTTATCTTGAGTCTATAGTAGCAGCTGCCCCAGACCAAGAACAGAGGTCACTGAACTCACATTGGAAGTGAAAGTGCTGATTATCAAATACTCCATGGATAGAATTTTTTCAGGCCCTGAATCCTGCATGACCTATTCTTATAATGTTCACTCAGAGCTGAAAGCCTTTAATAATGTTCAACATGCTGAAGATGGGCTGGCAGAGATAACTAGCAGTGGCCAATATCCCATGCAGGATCTTATTGCCAGAAGAGGCTGAATGGCCAGCCTTCAAAACTCTGTAGCCCCAGCTGTGTGAAAAAGTAGCTTATGTCACAGAAACTCAAGAGTTAGAGAAGATTTCAGAGGTCACCCAGTTCAACCCACACCTGAAGAGGAATCCCCTCTGAATGTTCCCCTCTGAATAAAATAATCCATCACTGACAAATGGTCAACCAGCATGCGCTCAAAGAACTCTAGTGAGGAAAAGCCTATCACCTCAGAGGCAGCACATTACTCTTCTATATAACTCTAATTGATAGGAAATATTTCTTTACATTAAACTGAAACATATCTCTCTGCAACTTCCTTACATTGTCCTTTATTTTGCTCTCTTGAGCTGAGCAGAAATCATTGGACTCCTCTTCCTCATGACAACTCTTCAGATACTTGAAGACAATTATCATGTCCCTGAGGGCAACTAGGTGGCACAGTGGATAGAGGGTTGGACCTGCAGTTAGGGAGACTCATCCTCATGAGTTCAAATCTGGCCTCAGACACTTACTAGCTATGAGACCCTGGGCAAGTCACTTCACCCTGTTTGCCTCAATTTCCTCATCTGTAAAATGATCTGGAGAAGGAAATGGCCAACCACTACAGTATCTTTGCCAAGTAAACCCTAAATGGGGTCGTGGAGTAGGATACTATTGAAATAACTGAACAACAATCATGTCCCAGATAAGGCTTTTCTTCTTCAGGTTAAACATACTCAGGTCCTTCAACTAATCCTCTTATGACATGGTCTCCAATCCTCTCACTGTCCTGATTGTCCTACAATAGCCGTGTTTCACTTTGTCAGTATCCTTCCTAAAATATGGCACCCAAATCTGAACACAAGACTCCTGCTGTGATGTTGTGTGATGATCAACTATAATAGGCTTGGCTCTTCTCAGCAATACAATGATACAAGACAATTCCAAAAGACTCATGAAGGAAAATGCTATTCACATCCAGAGAAAGAACTATGGAGTCTGAATAAAGAATGAGGCATACTATTTTCATTTTGTTTTTGTTTTCATGGTTTTTTCCCTTTTGTTCTGTTTTTTTTTTTCTTTCACAACATGACTTATTCTGAAATATGTTTAACATGATTATACATGTATAACCTATATCAGATTGCTTGCCATATTGGGGAGGGGGGAGAGAGAAAAATTTGGAATTCAAATCTTATAAATAATGAATGTTGAAAACTATCTTTACATGTAATTGGAAAAAATAAAATACTATTTATTTAAAAAAAAAAAAGACTTGCTGTGTCTGACTAGGGATGGCCAGGAAGCAAAGTGGCATTCATTCTAGGCCACTGATCTCTCATATTTAACTAATGTAAAATCAAGTCCTGATTTCCTCCAGAGTACAGCAAAATTTTCAACTTCAATTCTGAGCACTTTCTCTCAATGCAACCTAGGAAAAATTGTCTTTTTTGGTCTTGTAACACTATTGACTCAGTTTTGCAGTCCACTAAAATTTGTAGATTTTTTTCACACAAACTGTAATATAGTCACATATTTCCTATTAATATTGTGTCATTATGTAATATCAATATTATAACATGTACAATATATTATATTATGAAATTGAATATATGAATTCATGTATAAAACTTTACATTTATCCCTATTAAATTTAATCTTCTTATATTCAGACCATCAGCCTAGCCTTTTGAATCCTGACTCTATTTTCTAATATGCTAGCTATCCCTTCCAACTGAAAATTTAGCATCTGAAATCTGAATCTGAAAATTTGACAAGTCTGAGCCATCATCCAAGTCCCTGAAAAAAAATGAACACAGTGGACTTCACTTGGAGACCTCTAAAACAGTGCCAACCCATTAATTACTACTCTTTGGGTATGTTCCAAGTCAACTTGACTGTACTATTATTTTGTTCACTTCTCTCCATCTTGTCCATGAGGATAATATGAGAAAATATCTATAATAGTCCCCCTGATCTACCAGCCTAGTTGACCATTCTAAAAGGAAGTGAAGTTAGTGTGGTATTATATGTTCTTATGAAGTCATACTTGCTCTCAGTGATCACTGCCTTCTTTTCTAACTTCTTACAAACCATCCCTTTAATAATCTCTGATAGAATTTTTCCAGGAATAAGAGTCAATTTTATCAAACTATATTTTGCAATTTTATTCTCTTCTTTGTGTTAAAAATTGGTACAACACTTGTCCTTATCCAACCCTGCAGCACTTTTTTATTATCTACTGTCTCAAATATTACACAGGGTACCTCAGTAATCATATCTACTGGTTCTTTCAATAATCTAGGATGTAGTTACTTGTGGTCAATGCCTTAAACTTATTGAATGAGCTTGGTGTTCTCTTACAATCTCCTCAGTTACTTTGAATTAGCTACTATTTTTTTGTTATTCACAATCAAAGAAAAGTATAATAAAAGTTGTCATTTTTTCAAAACCTGATTTCATCTTATTCAGCACCATGGTCAGCAACACAAAGTAATCACTGCCTCTACCATTCCAACTTCTATTCAAATTCAATAAAGGTTTTTATTATACTCCTACTGTGTGCAGAATGCTGTACTCAGTGCTGGAGGGAAAACAACTTTCAGATAAGACTAGGGTCCTTAAGATTACAGTCTAATAGTAGCATGTAAGGAAAACTCAGATAACAATATTACATGATAAATATAATACAAAGATCCAAAGCAAAGTTCCATGCAAAGTCAGCAGGAAGCCATTCTGGGAGATGGGGGTGCGAAGGATCAGCAGAGGCTTTATGGAAGAGATCGCTTTTGGGTTGGATTTTAAAAGGGGGATAGAAAGCCTTCAAGCTTGGCAGGACCTGTCAGAGTTTGCATTTCACTGGCATAGCCTTCAGGAATGCAAAATTGCCTCTACTCCATGTTGACATATCAGAGAAAAGATTTCATGGTGCTTGAGATCTCTGCATAAGTAATATTAGTTTGTCATTGGTATGAAAGATGAGTTGGATGGCAAAGAGAGTGATGGTGAGAAGCCTTGTCATAAAGCTATTGCAGCAGTGCCCCCATGGAAAGCTCTTCCACCTCTACTCTGCCTACTGACCTCCCTGGCTTTTTTTAAGTTCCAACTAAAATTCCATTTTTTACTGTAAGCTTTCCCAATCCCTCTTAATTCTAGTGCCTTTCCTTTGTTAATTTTTCCTTTTATCTTATATGTAACTTGCTTTGTATATATTTGTTTGCATATTGTCTCTCCCCTTAGGTTGTGAGTTCCTTGAAGACAGGGACTGTCTTTTGTCTCTTTTTGTATCCCCAGAACTTAGCACAATACCTGCACATAGTTGGCACTTAATAACTGTTTATTAATTGATTAATAGTTCAAATAAGTGGCCAGGTGGAATTGTATGGGAGTGGAACTATAGAGCTATATAGGAAGGCAGATATAAGAGATAGTTCAGAAGTGGAATTGTTAGGACTTGATAACTGACAACTAAATGTAAAGGAGACAGAAGAGTCAAAGATAACCCCAAGATTCCAAACTGACTGGGTGCATAGAGGTGCCACAGACAGAAATAATGTCCAGAAGAAGGATCAGGTTAAGTTTTGGACATACTGAGTTTAAGAATCTGGTGGAACCTTTGGGTAGATATGTCTTGTAGGTAGCTGGAAATGAAGGTTATAGAGCTTGGGAGAAAGGTCATAGCTACAGATATATCTTTTATTTTCTTAGAAATGGTAACTATCCACTTAGAAGTAAAAAACTATCTTTTTAAGGGTGATAGTTAAAGCTGTGGCAATGAGACTGCTGATAAAGAGTACAAGGAGAGGATTAAAGAGGACTGAGGACAGAAGAATGTGGAAATATCCACCTTAAGGGGTTGGAAGAAGATGAGGAGGCCATGAAGAAGACATAAAACTGATTAGAGATGAAGGAGAACCAGGAGAGTGTGGTGTTTCAGAAGCCAGTGGATAAGACTGTCGAGTGTAAGGAAGGGGTGGTAAACAGTTTCAAATGCTATATAGAAGCTCAAAGAAAATTAGGGCTGAAACCAGGTCATTGTTTTTGGTAATTAAGCTGTCATTGTTGAGAGAACTTTCATAGGAGTAGTGAAAGAAGAAGTCTGACTCTAATGGGATGAGGAGGGATTTAGTGGAGAGGAAGTAAGGGTATTAGAGACTAATTTTTAATATTTGTGAAGGGGAAGAAAGAAGTCTGAATGGGGGTTGATGAAGTAGAAGATTTGAGCAAATCCTCTTCTTTGGATTGAGGAGACCTAAGTAATTCTGTAGGGAAATGGAAGAAAGTCAGTGGAGAGGGAGAGCTTGAAGGTACATGAGAGGGAAAGGATGACTTCTGGAAAAGCCACTAAGGATCATTCAAGGGCTACTTGATGAAGCAGGATGAGATGGCACCAAAGGCATAGGTAAACTAGCCTTATCAAGGAGTAGGGATACCTCTTTCTCTGAGAAGGAAGAGAAGGGAAAAAAATCAGTATTGCTAAGAAATTATGAATATAGGAGGGGGAAGATGAAATAACTCCCTCAATTTGCCAGTGAAATATGAAGCTAAATCACAGGCTACAAATGATAGAGATGCAGGTTCAGGGAAGAGTTTGAGAAGAGCAAAAAGATTGGGAACATTTACTCTGGGGAATGAGATAGAAGTCAATGAGATTTGCAGAAAACCAAATTTAAGCTCAATGTGAGGAAAACTTCTTAACATTCTTTATGTCTAGATCTACCTTTTTCTCTATCTACAAAACTCCTGGTGAAGAAACTCCCTCTACAAAACCAGATCTTCAACTTATAGCCTCAGAGAGTTGTCTGGGGTCCCTGAAAGGTTATGACTTACCCAGGGTCACATAATTGATATAAGATGTAAGACTTAAACTCAGGTCTTCTTAGCACTGAAACCAAACATCATGATGCAAAGTATTTTTATTGTTTTTTTTTAAATGATTAGAGATATTTCAAAGTAGTATGTGGCGCCTTGACAGGTAGTGTATTCTGCCTCACAGGAGGTCCTCAGCTGGTCACTCTGCTTCCAAACTCCACACCAATTGTTAATACTCTCTTCATATTAGCCTGTATTTATTTGTGTGTATTTATACAAGACAACTAGCTGACACTAGTCTTAGAGTTGAGAAAATCTGAGTACAAATCCTGCCTCAGACATCTATTCCCTATGCATCAGTTTCCTTATATGTAAAAGAGGGATGTTAATAGTATCTACATTTCAGCGTTGTGAGGATTAAATGAGAATGCATACACACATCACTTTTGCAAATTTTAAAGTGCTATATAAATGCTAACTTTTGTTATTATTATTTTTGTATATATCTCTAGCAAAATGTAAGCATTATTAGGGCAGGGATCATTTCATTTTTGTACTTGTATTCCCAGTGTGTAAAAGAGTGCTTTGTACATGGCTGACACTTAAATGTTGAATTGAATTGAATTCAGATGAAGGCAAACTAATTAACTTGAATTTACCATCACTTATAGCTGATAGTTTAGCTTCATATTTTACTGGACAGATTGAGGGCAGGTTTCCCTCCTATATTCATAATTTCTTAGTATCATTACTGATTTTTTTCTTTTCTTTCTCAGAATAGGAGCTATCCCTACTCCTTGATAACACTAGTTAGTTTGCTTAATGAATTCAGCTGCTTGTTGGAATTGGTGGAGAGCAAAGATGCAAAACACCCACCCCCAACCCACAATACTACCAGTTGCCAATGGAACCAGATTAAAATGCAATTGGGAAATGTTTAACAGAATAAATAAAAATACAATAGAACAAGGAGAATGTTTATGTTTTTTTAAGTCAATATGCTGCCCTTAGGGATCCTTTGAATGGCTCAATGGATTCATTTCTATGTGAGTTTGGCACCACAGTTGTAGTGAGTGTGCTCATTCAGGTAAAGGCTAGACTAGATGGCTTCCCAGATACCTTCAGATTCAGAGACTATGTGATTTTTTTTTTTATTTCTGAAAAGCTATATAGGTGAAGTTGCATCATATACATTTGTATTAAATGAAATTAGCTCAATATTATGATTTCAAGGGTAGTAAAGTACAGCAGAAAACCCCCTCCCACTAGAGACCTAGTTTTAGGTTTTGTTTTTTTAGGGGAGACTAGGCAATGGGATTAAGTGACTTGCCCAGGGTCACACAGCTAGTAAGTGTTATGTGTCTGAGGTCGGATTTGAGCTCAGGTCCTCCTGAATCCAGGGCCGGTGCTCTATCCACTGTACCACTTAGCTGCCCCAAAGTTTAAGTTATTGATGGGGTATGGGCCCAAGGCAAGACTTTTGACCCTCACCCCAAAAAGAATTTGGGTCCCCTTTGTCTACAGACCCCAGAAAACCCTTGAACTTTCTTTGAACTCACTTACTTGGTCAAGGAAATCTCAAGTGGTTGCCTGAGGCTATAATCTACTCAACTGCCTTTTCCTTATTGTCTAGGCCCAGTCTCCCAATTCTTTGTAATCCTAATTAAACCCAGCCCCTCCACTATCCCATTCAACTTCCCAGACACTCCTATAGGGATTCTCCCAAGATCCTTCCTCCAGTCACCCCAGCTTCAAGATCCTCTTCCCAGCCCCTCTTCTGGTCACCCCAAACTACTTGGTCACTCCTAGATCCCTCTCATAGTCTTTCTGTATATAAGATCCATCCTGGCCGCCATTAAGCGGCTGAGACTTACTCATGCCCACTCGTCCTTATGAGTGTCACAAATCATCAGATTCCTTAAGAGTCTGGCCTATGTGGTTCATCTTTAATAAACCTTGTCTTTCGCTGAAAGAAGGCTTGGGTTGAATTCTTTTGGGCAGGAACCACATGTCATGATTTTGAGGTCCCAGTACCCCTAAACCTCTAGACCTCATCATTATGACCAAGATGTTAAAGGTATTATCAATGTGAACAATAACATCTCTAAAGATGATGGCATGAGAGAGGAAGAACCAGGTCCTAGTCTTTGAGATTATTGGAAGAGTACTCTGGTGGCTGGCAGATAATAAGAACAAATGTGGATTTGGGTCTAGGCTGTAGACCAAATACCCATGGAGAGTGCTCTGAACTTTTTTTCACAGAAAGAAAAGAAAGGAAGAAAGCAAGAATTTATTACATACTTATTAAGTATCAGACACTGTGGTAAGTGATAGGGATACTTATACATTTGCTTGTACAACTATAAGCAAAACAAGAGTCCCTGCCCTTAAAGAGCTTACATTCTAATTGAGGAAGACCACATAAAAGGGGAGCTGAAAAAGGAAGGGAGGAATGATGGTCCCCAGCATAGGAATAAATCTGGGAAAGAAATGAAGGCAAGCTGGCCTAGAACCCTCCACAAAATGGATACTTCAAGAGAAACTCATCAATGAGAGAAAGAAGGGGGGCCTTGTGAAGGAATATTCAAGGATGAGCAGGTTGCTGAGGTAGTAGGCTTGCTCTTTTAGAACAGAGGTGTCAAACATGGCTGCAATATTTTAGAATGCAGCTTAAACCAGATTAAAATGTATTTGGAAAACATTTAACAGTATAAAGAAAAATACTATAGAACATACATAATGTTAATATGTGGTTTTCTAAGTCAATATGCAATCTACAGGGATCCTTATGTACAGTTTAATGGCCATTTTTCTGTTTGAGTTTGACACCACTGGTATAAAATATAGTATTCAACCTGATGGTTTTGAAGCAAAAGAAGGTACCAGAAAAGATGGCCATGTCACAACATCTCCAGACATCAACATCAATTCCCAGCTCTGTTCTTAATACCCATGTGATTTTGTATACATCCCTTAATGTCTCTAGTTCTCAGTTTCTGCACTTGTAAAATGAAGGGGTTGGACTATAATGATCCTTAAGACCCCTCCAGCTCTAAGTCCTGTGATCCTATTGCTGGACAAAGCTCTTCCACCTTTTCAGTTCACTTGCCAGTAATACTGGAAGACATGATAGCCACCCAGAAAAACAAGGGAGAAATCCAAAAAGAGCTGCCATAGTTTATAAATAATCCCAAGAACTACCCAGGAGGAGAGAAAAAGAAGGAAGAAAATATATATAAGGAAGAATATGAAAACTAATTTTATGATTAAAGTTAAGATGGTAACATTAATGATATACTTAGGCATGTGAAAATGAGTAGTAGAAGAAGCAGTAGAAGTAGTTGCAGTAGTAGTAGTAATTTATTAAACATTTATGATATATCAAACATGATACCAGATATTAAGGGAGACACAAAGCATATATAAGACTAAGTTCTTGCCCTCACAGAGCTTGCAGTCTGGATAACTTTAATGTATTGTAAGCTAAGTACATTAGCAAAGTGTTAGGTGAGGTAATTATCTACAAGAGTGGATCGGGAAGGCTTCCCATAGTGTACAATGATAATGGAATCAAGATGGATAGAAACTCAGTAGGTAAAGAGCAGGAGGGAGGTCATTTCAAGCTCAGGCAAGAATATGAGCAAAATCATGGGGTTAGGAAAGTGTGGGTCACACTCAGAGATATACTCTCAGGAGATTGTCCTGTTTGGCTGCAGTTTAGACTGTCTGATGAGAAGAAATAGGAAATAAAGATAAAGAGGAAGGTTGGTGCTACAGAGTGGAAGGCCTTCATTGTTAGAAGAATTTGATAGTAACCCCTACATTTAGATAGTACTTTAGAAATTGCTTTTACATATTGTAATTTACTGGATTATAATATCTCACGTTTTGATAGTATTTTAAGGTTTACTAACCTTTTTCCTTATGTTGCTGAAGGCTGTCCTCCTATAATTGTGACTTGAAGTGGGGCAGAATAGACATCTCTATCCTCTTCCCCCTACCCCCAACCTTTCTCTAAGGGAGGCTTTAATTTTTGCTAGGAAGGGAAGCAGGATGTAAAAGCCAGAAGTTTGGCTATTCTACTCTCCTCAGTGAGAGGAGTACAGGGCTAGAATTATGTAGAATTATACCTATCTGTGCCATTAAATATTATTTATCAGGAGGGAGGTGATTTTTCAGGTTCAGTCTAACTTCTGATCACTATTTCATTAATGGGAGAAGCAGGACTCTAAGCTTTATATACAAGGCTTGACTCCTTTCCCACCAAATGCCAGTTCCATGGTAAATATACAAAGCCCTTAGCCAAGAAACTCATTTATCCAAATTGGTTGCAAAACAGAAATCAGAGAAAATGTGTGTAAGAGAATATATACCAGACAATAAAGAGTATAGAAGCTGTCCCACTGAGAGTGGGATAGCTCAGTTCAACCAAGAGAAAGTCCAAAATCTCACCCAATGGGAAGTTCCCTGAAGTCTCTCATGTAGCAAGCAGGGGATAGGAATATGACAGCGATTACTAACTCCTCCTATAAAGAGACTCTCAGGCTCAAAGAGGGTCAGAGAAAACTAAAGAACTCTCCTCTCTCCCACTGTCACCAACTCTACCTCAGCTCTCATGCAGGCACAAGGCATTAATTTCCCCCAGTAAAGAGAGAGTTCTATACCAATGGGCTTTGTTCTATGAGATTATGGAAGTGTTATTATCCCTCCTTTACAAGTGAAGAAACTGAGGCTTAGAGAGGGTAAGTCACTTACCCAGAGTCACAGCTTAGTTTCAGATTTGGAAATGCAATCTAGTTATTCTGACTCCAATGGTTTTTTCCATTATAAAATGCTTTCTGCTTGGGTTAGGTAAGTCAGTTTATTATTAATCTCATGTTCTGCCCTCCCATATACATTTATATGTATATAATACACACACACACACACATCTATACACATGTACATTAGGATATTAAGTTTTAGAAAAATTTTGTAAATGCTTTTGAGGGAAGGATTTGAATGTTTTCCTTTCACTTCCTGTGAAACCTTTGACAGGTCATTTCTTCACTCTGATTTTCAGTTTCACAGAATACCAGAATTTGAGTATTGTAAGGAATGTTAGCAGCCAGCTACTCCAAGTAATATCCTAAAAGGAAACCCCAAATCAAAAAGTGTTTCTTAGAGGAGAATGAACTGGTTTTGGAGTCAGTGTTTAAATCTCAACTCTGCTACTTTCCATCCATGATCTAGGCAAGTTATTTAACTTCTCTGGGCCTCAGTTTTCTCCTGTGTGAAATAAGGGAGTCGGACTAACGACTTTAGCGTGATACAGTGGAAAGAACATTGCTTCTGGTGTAACAGGACTTAGATTAAAATCTCACTTCTGATATGTTATCTGTGTGACCTTGGGCAAGTCACTTATTCTTCCCTCTGGTCTCAGTTTTCTCATCTGTAAAATGGGGAGATTGGACTAGACGGTCTCTGGGGTCCCTTCCAGTTCTGGAGCTATGATCTTCCATATATGAACCCTTGAGGTTCCTTCTACCTCTAAATCTAGGATTCTATATTTATCAAGTGGTCAACTAGTTTTTGCTCAAAAACATCCAATAAGGGGAATCACAGCACCTACCTTCCCAGCTTCCTCATTGATAAAGCAGAGATATCATTATTCTACAAATTGAATGAATGAATGGAGCATTGATTTATTAAGCACTTGCAAAATGCAGAGCACCATGGATAAAAATAGAATGGTAAGGCAGTCCCTGCTCTCAAGGAGTTCACATCCTAATGGGAGAGACAACACCTGGGGAAGCTTTCAGTGGCAAGTCAGATGGAAAGTTTCCTTGGTCCTTAGGGTGCAGCAGCAAAGTGAGTGGCAATGTTTCCACTGACAAAATGATATCAATTTCTGAGGCTGAATCATTTGACAATGCCAAAGGACTTTGGTAATGAGAACCTTCCTTCCTTGATGTTCATTAGCTGTGGCTATAGCACATGCTGGAGCAGTTGTCAGACTCTGGATCCTCAGGGGTCATTTTCCAAAATGATGGCTACAGACACTGGAGTAGAAGCATTGTTATTCCCAAGATTCTTAGATAGAGGGTCCTAGGCTGTCTCCATCTGGACCTAAATATTATGGTAGGTATAATATTAAATAATATAGTAAATTGTAGTGCTTGCATTTACATAGCACTCTATAAAGCACTTTTATATACACAATCTTCCTAGATTGTAATTTACTTTTTTTAAGTACTTTCAGCTTTGCAAAGTACTTTCCCTACAATAATCCTGTAAGGGAAGTAGTGCAAGTGTTATTATGCTATTATTCCCATTTTACAAGTGAAAAAACCCAATATCCAAAAGTTTCAAATCATATAGCTGATGGAGCTAGGATTCAAGGCTTAGTCTCCTGATTCCAAATCCTGTCTTTGTTCTTCTTTCCTCTGGCTCCGGCCCCTCTCCTAGACACCCAAATTATTTCTTGAGACCTCCAAAATGACTGTCTGTATTTGCTATCTTCAATCTTTCCCTTCCAAACTTGTCTTCCAATAAGTTTTTTTCCTGATGTGTTCCTAATATCCTTGGAATTAGATGCCACGGAAAGCATCAATCAAGATACCTTGTGAGGAAAGGAAGGGGTAGTTGCCAGAAGAGAACACGATTCTGGGAACATGGTCTTAGGGAGAGGAGAAAGGAAAGGTCAACATGCAGGACACTATGTAGGGGAGCAATCCCAAGTGGGCAGAGGGCACAAGAAGGCAATGGTCACTTGGGAAGAAAACACACCAGAAAAGATAAGTTGTGGATCACCAAACTATATTGGTCACAATGTGTATTTAATAAGTGCCTACCGTGAGCCAGTGTAGCTGAAAGGACACTGGACTTGGAGTCAGGTGGTGATGATTAAGAATCCTAGCTCAGCCACTTTCTCCTTGTGTTACCCTGGGCATCTCACCTTACCTCCTTTAGTTTCAGGTTGCAAATTTCTAAAATGGAGTTAATACACAAAACCACTGCTAAGCCCAGGGATGCTGGGGTGCTCATTTTCTGTTTCAAAAGGGGTCCTTAACCTTGGACTCACATTCATCGAGCCATATTTAGTGGGTGGGGGAGTCCCTGAAGAGTGCTAAATCTCTTTTTCTCAAACTCACTAGCTCTTTAGACTACCACTGTAGAGCCCCAAGGGGAAAAACACTCAAAGCTCAGATTTTGCTCTTGTCTATGGCCTCTACAAAAGGGAAGTACAAAAGTGCTCAGTGTACAATGTAAATTAGTCATAGGACAGCTATTTATTTCCTTGACACAAAAACATGCTTAAAAGACTTACTATAGTGCGCTGATAAATACATATATAAAGCAGTAATTCATATCATGCTCTCCAGGAGGTTGATATTTAAAAACATTAAATCACGAGACAGTGTATGAGACTTCTGAATTGACATTTCATTTTCACCTCAGCTCTATCAATGTTTTTGACAAGCCAGGCAAAATATAAGGCTCCTCTTCTTGGCAGGGGAAATCTTCAAGAAACACTGTAATAGTTGTAGAAGGTACCTCCTTCGCATAGTGTAGTTGGCACCAACTGTGGGCACCAGCAGTGATCTTAGGATCTTAGGATCACTGTTCATGTATGCACAGAGAAAGAAATATCAAGTAGAAGAGGCAGATAGAAGCCTGAGATCTTAACTCAGAATCAGCTCAGGATGAACCCCTGTTTTAGCAGCCATGTGCCCCTCCCCTACCCCAATGTGAGTTTTACCTGTCATATAATCTTGAAAGGAAGAAATAGAGAGCACCATATGGCAGAGTTACTCTTTTTAAAGTCTACTGAGTAGGTAGTTCTTCTTGACACAGTGTCCAATTCTGAAACTACAGCCCTGGTTGCTGTCATGGTGGCCAAGGGACTTCTGCATTATCCCAGAACTCTGAGTCTTTCACCATTGAACCAACACATGCTAGGGCAAATGTAGCATTGGAAGGGACCCAGCTCCTAGCATGCTTCACAGGATATGCTCTAACTAGAGTCAATGGTGGGGGAAGAGGCCCCCTGATTATACCCATTATACCTATACTATCTGCCTTACAGGTTGCCATGAGCAAAGTAATTTGTAAACCTTGAAGTGCTCTAGGAGAGTTAGTGGTTATGGAGATAGCCTTAGAGTAAGGTTCAAGTCCCATCTCTGACAAATTACTTTCTATATATCTTGCATTTATAGTTTGCATGTAATTTCTCCCAATAGAATGTTAGCTTCTTGAGAGCAGGGATTATTTTGCCTTTTTTTCCCCTTAACTCAGTTACTGACACATTGTTGTTGTTCAGTCATTTCAGTCCAACTCTTTGTGACCCCATTTGTTTTTGCTTTTGGCAAACATCCTGGAGTGGTTTATCATTTCCTTCACCAGCTTTTACAGATGAAGAAATTGGGGCAAAAAGAGTCAAGTGCCTTGCCCAGTGTCACACAGATAGTAAGCATCTGAGGCCAGATTTGAATGCAGGTCTTGCTGACTCCAGGCCAGGTACTCTATCCACTGCACCACCCTTACTGGGTATGTGACCCTGGGCAATTTATTTAACTTCTCAGTGCTCCCAGCAAGTCTCTAAGATAATAACTTGAAGAGAAAGTTCCAATATGATTAGTAAAGGGTTGCTTTCTCACTAGGAATGCTCCATATAAAGAAAGTCAGAGATCTGATATACACACACAAAGCTTTATGTTAAAAATGGAAATTGTTACTGGGAGCAGACCACTGTGCTAGGAAGCTCTGGAGGATATATGCAAAGTCCAAATTAAACAGGATCATTAAGTCAAGCAAGCAAGTCAAAGAAGACCAACATTTTGGCCTGAGAGCCTTCAGAAAATTTCAGGGTTAAGATCTGTAAGAGACTTTAGAGATGGTCTAGTCAGTCACTTAGCTAGAATTTATTAAGAACCTACTATGTGCCAGGCTCTTCATTGAATGCTGGGGACACAAAGAAAGGTAAAATATGCTCTCAAGGAGCGCACCATCCAATGGTATCATCTAGTGGAATGAAGGTCATTTTACAGATAAGGACACTGAGGCCCAGAGAAGCAAAGTGACCAAACAAGATTAGAACTTGGGACCCTTTGGTTCCAAATCCATTATTTACAAGGACCTCATCTACCATATCTATTCCAACCCCAATCCAGATAAAAAATGAGGGTTACAGCACAATCAAACCCGGACTGTGTCACCCAGCCCTTGCTTAAAAGCCACTCTGCTGAGGCAGCCCTTTCCACTTAGATTATTCTCATTGTTGCAAAGTGTTTCCTTCAATCGACTTAAATTTGCCTCTTTGTAGCTTGCACTAACATTGCTCTTAACTTTCCAAGGGATGAGGAATGTGTGAGGGAGGCGAAGCAGACCCAGTCTAATCCCTCTTCTGCATGATAACTTTTTAAGCTCTTGAACACAGCTGTCATACCTCCCTCATCCTGATCATATCTTTTCTTTTTGTTAGATATCCTCGATTCTTTCAGCAGATTCTCATACGGGCCTCTAGGACTTTCGTCTTCCTGCTGCACTCCTCTGGCTGCTCCCCAGCTGCCATTACACCACCCTGCCCTCACCTAGTGTAAAGGTTTCCAAAGGAAACCCCAGTGTCTATCAACAGAAAACGTTCTGGGCAATCTCACCTCCTCCCCAGTGCAGGGAAGGAGCTAATAATGAGTGTAGCTGCCTTCCTGCCCTGAAGCTTTACTGCCTTCAATTACAGGGAGAGAGAACAACTGGGAGCCGGGACCTCTTGGTTAAATTTGTTTCTCTGGTCATAAAAAGGTGCCAGGCAAACACTAAGAACCAGAGTTTAGAAAGTTCATATTTACAGGCCCTGGATCCAGAATTTTTCCTGGAAAGGGCTGGGCTGATAAATAGAGCCCTGAATATCCAGTTAGATCGAGAGCATAAACACTGAATCAGAAAGACAGGTGGAAGAGGAGGGGAGGAGGGAGGGAGGGAGGGGGTGAGGGGGCAGCTGGCAGCAGCTTGGCATGTCAGCATCTGTGTTCCAAACATCTTGCTCCCAGGACCTTCAAAATCATTCTCAGTACCTGTATCTTGTCTGTGCCCCTGTATTCCCTGTGGTCTCAAAATTCTCTGATACCAGGACAGACCCAGCCAGAGATATTTTATTGTCTTTGAGCTATTTGGATAAAAGAGATTGCATTATTTTAGCTCTAGGATGTCAGAGCTGGAAAAGGTTGACCTTAAAAGCCTCTGTGGGTGGAATGCTTGCTGGAATCTGGAGTAATGAAGGCCAGGAGTTCACATCCAACTTCAGTCACTTATTAGCCACGTGACTGTGGGTAAGTCATTACCCCACTCCTAGCTTCAGTTTTCTCAACCGCAAAATGGAGATAATAACAGCACCTATCTTGTAGGATGGGGCAGCTAGGTAGTGCAGTGGATAGAATGTTTGCTTTGGAGTCACAGTGTGACCCTGGGCAAGTCTCTTAACCCTGTTTGCCTCAGTTTCCTCATCTGTAAAATGAACTGGAGAAGGAATTGGTAAACCACTTCAGTATCTTTGCCAAGAAAACCCCCAAATGGTGGGGGTCATAAGAAAGAGCCAGGGTTTATACCCAGGTCTCCTGATTCTTAACTCTCTTGCTATTTCCATTGTAACACCCATTCTACAACTCTAAAAGGGATGAGGAATCTTCAGCCTCGAAGGCTACAAGGCCCCCTAGGCTGCAAATTCCTCACCCCTGGCCTTGCATATGTTTCTTGAGCTGAAGACCAAAGGAGCTATTATGTTTGAATCAAATCAATAGTTTATATTCCTATAGAACTTTAAGGTTTAGAAGCTTCTTCCTTACAACAACACTGTGAGATAAGGCATACAAGCATTATTTTTGAGGAAACAGAGGCTCTTTGTAACTCTCCTTCCCTGAACTCCCCCCTGTTATTTACTGCCATAGTTGAATTTCCTATGCACTCAGTGGTCAGCCTTCCATCCTTCCTTATCTGTTTCATTTACACATTTCTTGTGTCCTTGTGTCCTCATCTAAGCAGGAATTACTTTCCCTGTGGAAATCAATTTCTTCCTACTTTGTATGTTTCTTGTTTGAACCTATTTATTTATTATTTCCCCACTAGAACATAAGCTCCTTGAAGGCAGGAATTATTTCTGCCTTTCTTCATCTGGCATTTAAGTGCTTAATAACTGTTCATTGATTAATTGATTGACTGATGGTGGCTACATTATTTAGGTGTTGGGTCTGGGGTCCTGAAGTTCCCCAACTTAAATGTTGAGTAGACAGAAAAGAAATTTTCCCCACTCTGTATACTAATTTCCCAACCTGGTATGCTTTTCCTTCATTTCAGTGAAGCATATCCAAGCTATAGGCCTGTGAGGAAAAGACAAAAAAATACCACTTCCCTTCTATAAGTATCATCATCATCATTATCATCATCACCATCAACCTTATCAGAAGCAGCAGCATCAGGGCATTTATAGTATAGTAGAAATAGTACTGGATTTGGAGTAAAGAGGCCTGGATTTGAGGCTTGAGTCTGACCCTTACTAGCCATGAGACTGTGCTAGGTAAGTCATCTCCCTTCTCTCTAAGCCTCAGTTTCTTCATCTGTCATATAGTGATAATAATACTTGTACTGTCAGTCTCAAGGAGGAAAGCAATCTGGAAACCTTAAAATGCTATAGAAATGGAAATTATTATTAATAATAATTATAATCACAACAATACTAGCTTACATTTGCAGAGTGTTTTACAGTTTTAAAATTTTTTTCATGCTGCCTTGAGATTTAGTAGGTAGAGGCAAGGATTTTTTCCCCAATGTAGAGATGAAGATGCTCTCAGTATCAGGGAAAAACCCTTACATTTGGTGGTTGCTTTGTCCCTGAGGGTGCCTAAAGTCAACAGTCCACAATGTTTCTACCTCTCTAATCCATGCTCAAAGTAAGCAAGTGACAAATCTCTTTTCTGATTTTTTTTTTCCTCCAAGGAGGTGATAGATGATTTAGAGTTACAGGACTTACATCCAAACCCCAGTTTTCTATTTATTGTATGAATAAGCTTCAATAACTTACTTCCCCTCTCTGAGCCTCAGTTTCCTCCTCTGTAAAATGAGGGTGTTGGATTAGATGAGGTCTAAGGTTCTTTTCAGCTTTAAATTCTATAATCTTTCTTCTTTGAAGACGATCAGACCCAGCTTTATTTCTCTAGAATTTTCCTTGACCTAGTGAGAGATGGGCTGAGCCAAAGGGCTTAGAAAAACTCAGGAGGGCTGAGCACCACTCATAAACCTTTTAAAATAAAATTTAAATATTTAAAAGCCCATGTAGTATTTCATAACATCTTTAATTGTATGGAAACTTAGAGGCTATCTTATCCAGCCTCCCTCCCATGGGGTAGAGACTCCCAGGACACCATCTTTGACAGGTGAATGGAATTCAGATTCTGCTTGAATATTTCCAGTGACAGGGAACTCATTGCTTCACAAAGAATTTGTAGGGTATTGTTCAGAAATTGACCAGGTATACATATTATTGAGTCAACATGGTTTATCAAAAAGAGCAGTTCCTGGCCCTATCATCAGATCTATCCAAGCTCTATCAGTCACCAGCCATGTGAACTAGGGCAAATTATGTAATGACTTTAATCCTCAGTTTCCTTCTTTATAAAATGGGGTTAGAAATCTCTGCCTCGCCTCCTTCACAAAGCTTTTGTGCTGATCAAATAATAATCACATTTGTACAGAGTTTTAAGGCTCATAAAACATTATCCTTACAACAACCCTTCAAGCCAGGGAGTGCAGGTATTATCACTGCCGTTTTACAGAAAAAGAAAATGAGGTGATAACCCAAAAGCTGGGTTTCAGAAACAGGTCTAAGTCCTGTGTTCTTTGCATTTTACCAGGCCCATTAAATCATGTTTATGATGATTTTATAAACCATCCAACTTGGGAACTAGCCTTAGTTGGAAACATACCCATTTATTTACACAACTCAGGGCAAACGTTTTTGTGACCAGGAGGAAGTCTTGTAAATTATCCCAGCCTCATGCTCCTCATCCACAAAATGGAACTAAAAATACCTGTAATATCTACCTCACAGAGTTGACGTGAGATATTTATATAAAAGATTGTATAAAAATTTGCCTCAGACTGTTGTCAGAGACCTTCTTCTTGTGTTTGATTACTAGAGGGAAGAAGCAGGACATGGAAGCCCTCTTATTTGCCGGCTGAACTGCCAATCAACATCAGGCCACCCAGTAATAACTGCCTGGCTGGCTTGGTGCTGACACAAAGCCTGGCCATCCCATCATGTTGATGATAAAAGACAGGTGCATTTTATTTCCCTTGGTTTTGTATGTGTCTTGTAACTATTTCTGGTCCCCATTAATACCAAATTTCTTCATATGGCCCCTAGCAAAATCAATTGGATGGCTTCCTGTTTTTCACAGGATCATTTTACAGCAGAAGAAATTAAGGACCAGAGAGGGTAAGTGGCTTATTTAAGGTCACACAGCCAGTAAGTTCCTTCGCAGTCCTATGATTTTGAGAACTGAGAGAATTTCTTAGTATTCACAGAGCTGTAATGCTTTTATGCTGAGAATTTTAGGAGCTTTGTGGACACTGTCATGTCTTCCTTAGAAAAGCCCTTGCAGAGTCAGAAAGGTTCCTGACTCCTTGTCTAGTTTGGAGTTCATTTTTACCAGGTTGCCCTTGGAAGCCTAAACAATTATTATGGCTTTGCTCTTTCCTCCATTCCCTGCAGCCATGTCAAGGACTTAGCAACTTACCTGTGTCATCTTTGTACCTTCTATTAGAGTGCAAGCTGAGGTTAGCATGGTGCAAGGAATACTGGGCAGTCCAGAGAACATGAGGCCAGCCCTGGCTTGATTGCAGACATGTTTTTGACCTTGGGAAAATAATTTCCCCTCTTTGGGGCTGAATTTCATAACAGCACAGGACTTAGAGGTAGAAAATAGCTTTATCCAATCTAATCCAATCCCCTCATTATAATAATTACTAATACACCTAGCATTACAAATCTTAGCAAAGTATTTTATATAAATATCTCATTTGAATCTCCCAACAACTCTGTGAGGCAGATATTACAGATATTTTTAGCTCCATTTTATGGATGAGGAGCTTGAGGCTGAAATAATTTATAGGACTTCCTCCTGGTCACAAAAATATAAGTGTGAGTGACAGGATTTGGACCCAGATCTCCCAGACAAGCTCAGTATTTGTCCACTGTACACCATGATGCTCATCTCTAACATGAGGAAGTTAGAATAGATCATTTAACCATGTCATTCCCCTGCTCAGGGAGCTTCAGTAAACAATAGACTTCCTGTTCCTCTAGGACCAAATCTAAATTCCTCTGTTTGACCTTTAAAGCCTTTCTCATTTGACTCCAGCCTGCTTTTCTAGCCTGCTTCTTACATATCACTCTTCTTGAGGAGTACTAGGATCTAGCCAAACTTATATGTTTACTGTTCCTCACATGCAATATTCTGTCTCCCATCTTTAAGCCTTTCCACAGGCCATCCTTCATGCCTGGAAGGCACCCTTTCCTCGATTTCATCTCTTAGAATCCCTTATTCCCCTTCAATCTCATTGAAGGCAAGGACTGTTTCAATTTTGTCTTTTTATCCCCTGTACCTAGCACCATTCCCAGTACATATTAGGCATACAGTAGGTGCTTAACAGATACTTATTGATTAACTCAAGTGCCATCTCCTACATGAGGTCTTTCCTGACAATCTCAGTTGCTAATGCTCTCCAAATTACCTTTAATTTCTCTTTCATATGTTTTGCATGTACATATATATTGTGTCTTGTGTTAGACTATAAGCTTCCTAAGAACAGGGACTATTCATTGACTACCCCATGGCTTACAAAATTCACCTTTTTCTTCATTTGGGGATTTATTGTGGCAACTTAGAACTAGCACTGGAAGAAGATTCATCCTACTCCATTAGGACTTTGTATTCTTCTAAGTATGATAGAGTTGGTGACCAGGCAGACTCATCCAAAGTCACTGGGGCTTTGAATGTGTGACTAGATGTTTTTTCTTGTCTATGACTCTTCAGCTCTATGGGCACTTAACTCATGAACACTATTCTTATGAGGCTGAGGCATTTTCTAACAGATGTGGCTTATTGGGAGTAAGGGGGACTAGTGTGGCATCATGGAAAGAATGCTAGGTTTGAATTCTGATGGTATGGTTTTGGATCTTGACTCTTCCATTTGTGACCTTGAATAAGTCATGGGTTTCCATCTCTTCCTCTAAAAAATGAGGGAAATTGGATTCAATGATTTCTAAGGTCCTTTGCAACTCTAAATCTTATGATTCTGTGACTTGGATAGAATGTGGATGGGTTAGCATATTATTCCCCTTCATGCATTCTATTTTCCAGCCAATCCAGTTTACTCCCTATCCCCTGCCTTGTCCTGATTTCTTCTGTCTCAGTGCCTTTATTAACATCATCTCCATGACGTCTTTCTTAAAAAATCATCTCTTCCTCTTCAAGTATCTCATGGTATTTTGTCTGGATTCTTCCTCTGCCCTGATCATGTTCTAGATTGTACCATACCGGCCCCGATGGCATTGGATATGTATATGAAGTACACAACCTGTGCTTGACGCATTCAAAGGAAAGTGCTAACAAGTTGTAATGTATACTGGAGAATATAAATGCCAGAAAACCTTTGGAGCCTGTATGCGTTGACTTTCTGCCTCTAGAAGGAAACAATATGAATATAAATCATATACTTACAGGGACTGATCATTTCACCCAATCTGAATAGATTTAAATGAGGTCACTAAAAGAAAACAAAACTCTCAATAATTAAAATAATTAGCCTGGGTCCTGGAGAACAGAAAATGGAACCTATTTCCTTCCTCTTAGCAGAGTAGTACTCTAAGGATAAGATGTTTTATAAACAGTATTGTCATACCAATTGTCTTTACTGCTTTTCTTTGTTGCAAATGAGGAGCCCCTAACTCCCAGGAACCAGAAAGCTACTACAGTTGCTAAGGTGTTATGGAAAAAATATTTCTTAGCGTATGGCTTCCCTGCAAGAATCCATGACCAAGGTAGGCACTTTGAGGGCAAACGACTTCAGGAAATATTGGCCTTACTATGAATCAAGTCTAGAACTATGCCATATTACCCTCAGGAAGACACGTAGTATCAGCATTTCAACCACACCTTGCTGAATATGCTTAGAACTTTGAGGCTAGAACAGAGATCTCGGTGGAACCAATATGTAGCATTCTAATGTATGGACGGGTGTATGATGCCACAAAGAATGAAGCCTCGGGCATCAGACCATACCTGCTAATGGTTAAAAGAGAACTCCAGCTGCCCATTCACATATGCTTGGGAGTTTCAGAAGATGGAGAAGCTAGAAACTCATCAGAAATGCTTTGTCTAGTGAGGATCAGTTAAGGGCATTATGGGAAGACATGAGGGATGTAGAGAGAGTGGCAGTGGAAGTATCAATGGCTTTAGTTACATGTATTCTTTCCTTATATGCTTCTTCACTTGTGAGCTCTGTTGGCATTCAAACTTCCCATTGATGTTATGTGTGGTTGTGAGAGAGTACTCCATCCCAGGTTATGGGGAAAATTTTTTGGACCACTTTTCTTATTATGCCATTTCAGTAAATTCCTTTGATTTAGGCTAATTATGTCTTCGCACTATCAACAAGTAAACACATTGGTGGGGACTCATGGGCCATAATCTTGGCAGTGTGGACTCACAGGTTATCTTGAACCTGGGGTAGTCATTCGCTGTGAATAGAAATTGACAAGATAGACCAGAAGGGTGCCAAAGGGGGTTGTGAACATGCCATAACCCTCTTTCCTAGAATCTGTAGGCTTCTTGAGAGAGGAACTCTGGTAGTTTCATCTTTGGATAACCGGCTGTAAGCAATGTTCTGTACATATATTTATCTAATAAATGTTTGGTGAAATGAAATGCACTAATGACCCTGGTTAATTACAGGGGGTCAGGTCTATTTGCGAATTTCAATTCCTTACATATTAAACCCCTCTGTATGTTTATAATTGCTTAGCTGCAGTAGGCAGAAAGCAGAAACAGATTAGGTTAATCCTCCCTAAATGGTGGTGGTGCTACCATCTAGATCATTTGAAATCATCTGAACTGATTAATCAGTGTGTGGGTTGATCCAGAGAGAATAACTCACACTCCAAAATAGAATTCAGGATGGCAGCCTGTAAGTGAGCTGAGACTGGGTAAGGCTCTCATAAGGTCTTTTTTTCATAGACTGAGATTGGGTAGAAGATCTCTTAATAGCAATGCCTTGACCTTCAGGTGATTCTGTGAGAGCTTTACAGGGCATGAATCTCAAAGCTGATTGGGTGTCTTTCACTCCAGGAAGTTCTACTGGAACATTGATATTCATATATCTTTCTGATATTAGGTGGAGACTACAATGGAGGCAGGCATTGGGTTACATGTATTCTGGAAAAGAAAATAACTTTTTGCTTTCAAGTCTGGGGTGTAGTGGAAAGCATAGCTAGACTTGTTGAGACCCAGTTTCAAATCCTGGCTCTGATACCTACTAGATGAACAAGTCACTTCATTTCTCTGATTCTCAGTTTCCTCATCTGTATAATGAAAATAATGCTACTTGTACTACCTATAGTTTCTCAAAGGCTTGTTATGAGGAAAGTACTTTATAAACTTAACACAGAATTGAAATGAGTTATTTATATTAGCATTCCCAATTTGTTGAAAGCAATTGAGTTAAAGAAAGGATAAAGAGTTCCAATCTTTATGCCTTATTGTGGAGGGAAAGGGGTTCCCAAATCCCATACAGATATGTGACAAATGATACAAATTAACCTGTAATTGCATTTAAAATTTTAGAATGATGAAAGAAATAACTGCCAAATCAGAAAGTACCACGTTTTAGTAAACTTGACCAGGCTATCTCTTGGGAACAAAGACTTTGTTGCTCTTCTCTTAGTCCCTCAGTCCCCATAAATGTGTTAAAACTAAACCAAAACAAAAAACTTAGAGGCTAATTACCAGTTAAGAATTTGTTCCTTCAGTGTCTGTCATTTTAGTACCTTTCTCTGGAGAGCAGGTTTCAATGCACATTGTGAAAGAATGGGATTGGAAAGTCAGAAAATAAAGATTCTAGTTCAGGCTCTATCGCTCACGGGCTCTGTGACCTTGAGCAAGCAATTTCTTCTCTTTAGACCTCAGTTTCCATTTTTGTAAAATACAGAGTTTGGATTAAATAATCTCGAAGGTCCCTCCTTGCTCTATGTTCTAAGGTTTTTTCCAGCTTTGCCATTCTATGATTCTGTGATAAATGATACTTGTAGGCAAGGACCTTGAAAATGTCATCCTCTTTTGGGACCTTGAAGGTGCTTACCAGAGATGTGGGTTAAAGTGTTTTCCCTCGTTTGGGGCTGAGAAGTACCAAGGAGGAACCCAAGGCCCCATCCTCCACTCAGCTGTCAAATTAATCTTATTAAAGCACAGATCTGACTGTGTCATTCTCCTATTCCGTAAACTCCAGTGACTCCCTATCCCATTTAGGATCAATTAAAAAGTATTATATTTGGCATTCAAAGCCCTTGACAACATGGCCCTCTCCTATCTTTCTAGTTTTCTTACACCTAGCTTACTTTCCCCACCCCTACCTCCCATACACTCTGTGATCCAGTGACACTGGTCTCCTTGCTCATCCTTGAACAAGATGCTCCATCTCCAGACTCTAGGCATTTTCACTGGCTATTTCCTGTGCCTGGAATAGTCTCATCTCCATCTCCTGATTTCCCTGGCTTCCTTCAAGTGCCAGCCAAAATCTTACGTTCTATAAGAAGGATTTCTTCTTCCTGCTTAAGGCTAGTAGGGACTAGCCTTCTCTCTATTGCTTATCTCGTGTGTGTATGTGTGTGTGTGTGTGTGTGTGTGTGTGTAATATATATTTATATTTTATATATCTTACATACATGTATATTTAATCTTATATATGCATAGTTGTCTACATTTTGTCTACATTAAATTGTAAGCTCCGTGAGGGCAGGTACTATCTTTTGCCTTTCTTTGCATCTCCAAAATTTAGCACAGTGCTGGTACACAGTAGGCACTTAATAAATCCTTATTGACTTGTGACAAGGAGGAAATGACACCATGATAAATCCTTATTGACTTATGACGAGGAAGAAATGACACCATAAGGCAGCAAGGTGACACAGTGGGTAAGAGGAAGGGACTTGAAGTCAGGAAGATCTAAGTTTAAATTCATCCTTAGACATTTACAAGCTGTGCGACCCTGCCTCAGGTCTCTGCCTTCTCCAATCCATTCTCCATTTGGCCACAAAGTGATTTCGCTAGAACTCAGGTTTGATCACATAACCCTTCCCACACCCCTCCCTCCCACCAATAAACTCTAGTGGTTTCCTATTTTCTCCAGGAGTAAATACAACATGCCCTGTTTGGCATTCAAAGCCCTTCAAATCCTAGTCCCTTCCTACCTTTCCAGTCTTCTTACACCTTAGTCAGTGTTTCAGTGACACTGGCCTGCTGGCTGTTCCATGAACAAGACAATCTATCTCCCAGCTCCGGGCATTCTCTCTGGCTGTCCCTCATTCCTGGAATGCTCTCTCTCATCTACTCTGACTATTGACCTCTCTGGCTTCCTTTAAGTCCCAACTAAATTCCCATTTTCTACAGGAAGCCTTCTCCAACACCTCTTCATTCTAGTGCCTTCTCTCTGTTAATTATTTCCTATTTATCTGTTTGTTTACAGGTTACCTCCTACATTAGATCATTCCTCGAGGGCAGGGACTATCTTTTACCTTTTCATATCCCCAGTTATTAGCAAGTAGTAGGCCTACTATGTGCCTGGCACATATTAGGTGCTTAATAAATTTTTATTGATTGATTATTTATTATTAAGGTTTTGTTTTCCTTTTGTTCAATTTGAGAGAGAGGTGTAAAAGGGAGAGAAAATAATGATGCTCATTAATTGGAAAAATAATAAAATTATATTTAAGGAAGAAATATAAGTAATTTATACCTATAGCTAACAGTCTAATGATACTATAAAAACATTAATCTAGAGTGATTTATTCTTGACAAAGCCATGGTGATTATTTGTGACTATTGCTTCCTTTTCTTTTTATGACCCATCCTTTCTAATTATACACACAAATATTTTGATAGGAAGTGAAGTTATAATTTGCTTAATCTAGAGTTTGCTGCTTGGTGTATATGGAATAGTAATAATAAGAGATGTTAGAGGGGAGGCAGATATACCTGCATGTTGTGAGTACATTATTAAGGAAATATATTAGTAATTGGAATGAGTGTACATTTTGCATATGTGTTTCCCTTGTAACAAAATGTATAATTCATTGTAACAAATATGAATAAAACTCTGGTAACAAATCTATATAATCAATCAAAGCAAAATTTCCACTTGGCCATGTGTAAAATATGTGTCATTCTTTGCCCTGATTTCATCACCTCTTATCCAGGAGGTGAATAGCATGCTTCAATATCAGTCCTCTGGAATCATAGTCATTGTGTTAATCAAAGTTCTTAAGTCTTTCAAAGTTACAGTGTTTACAGTTTATATATTTATATATAAATATAAAGTTGATAGTGTTGTTATTATTTTGTAAATTATTCTCCTGATTCTGCTCACTCTCAGTGTGGGAGTGATTGAATGATATGACTGTCAATACAGGAAGCCCACAGTGTCATGGAATTGCCTTGGAAGGCTTTCCCTGGTATGGTCATTGTGTTGTGTGTACTCAGCATTAGGTTGATAAGCTGAATGTTACTATCTCTAGCCCCCACAGAATATAACAAACCTATCATATAGTCCATTCTCTCCAAGTGTTCCTCAAGGATAGCATGAGAGGTGGGGTCAAATACTTTCTGGAAGTCAAGGTATTTGTAGTATATTTAGATGGGTAAATAGTTCCCCTGATCTACCAGTCTAGTCACCTTGTCAAAAAGGAAAATGAGGTTAGTCTGGCATGACCTGCTCCTGATAAAGTCATGCTGACTTTTAGGGATCACTGCTTTTCTATTTTTAAATGCTCATAAACCATCCTTTTAAATGTGTTCTAAAATTTTGCCAGTATTAGAAGTCAAGCTCACTGGTCTATATTTTGAAGGTTTTCCTCTTTTTTTTATTTAATTTTTTAAAAATTTAATTTACCCTTCTGCAGTTTTGTGTGTCATGCCTCTCATTCTTTAAGGTCTTTTAAAGGTAGAAGCATAAACTCATGGGATTCAGGGATCCTAGATTTAAAACTAAAAGGGACTTTATAAACCAGCTGGTCTAAACCTTTTATTTTAACATTTTAATTTAATTTTTTAATTCATAAAAATCTATTTCAAATTTGAATTTTTTTTAGGTCACAATATTTTCTCTACTTCCAGTTTTTTTTTTAAAAGGAAAAACAAAACCCTTGTAACAAATATATATAATCAAACAAAACAAATTTTCCACTTGGCCATGTCCAAAGTATATGTGTCTTATTTTGCACCCTGATTCCATCACTTCTTTGTCAAGAGATAAGTTGCATGCTTCATCATCAATTCTCTAGAATAATAATCATTTTGTTGATTAGAGTTCTTAAGTCTTTCAAAATAATTTTTTTATTTTGTGTAAATTTGTATAAATTATACAATTGTATAAATTTGTTGTATAAATTATTCTCCTGGTTCTGCTCATTTCACTTTACATCACTTCATGCAAATCTTCCTAGGTTTCTGTGAATCAATCCACTTCATCATTTCTTATGACACAATAGTATTCTATTAGACTCATATACCATAATTTGTTCAGCCATTCCCCAACTGATGGGTATCACCTTGGTTTTCAGTTCTTTGCCTTTATAAAGAGAGCTGATGCAAATATATATATATATATATATATATATATATATATATATTACATATGGGTTCCTTTCCTCTTTCTTTGATCTCTTTGATGTATAAACTAGTAGTGATATTGCTGGGTCAAAGGGTATGCAGTTTTGTGATTTCTTGAGCATAGTTCTAAATTGGTTTCCAGAATGTCTGGACCAATTTTATGGCTCTTCAAACAAAGCATTAGTGTGCTTGCTTTTCCACAGTTGTCATTTTTATTTTTTATTTTTTAGTCAATCTTACTAGTCTGATACAAACCTTCCATTTTATAGATGAGAAAACTGAGAGGCAAAGAAAGAAATTAAATAACTTTCCAAAGTTTACGAGATTGTAAGAAACAGTGGTAGAAACATAATTGTTGACATTTATACCTCATTTTGAGGTTTCCCCAAAAGGTTTCACATATATTTATCTTACAACAGCCCTATGATATAGATTCTATAGGCTTTGTTGTTCCTATTTTATTAGAGGAATAAATTGGCTCAGAGTGGTTAAGAAATTTGACCATGGTCAAATAGCTAGTCAGTATCAGAAGAAGGATTCTAACCCAGAATCCTCCTGACTCTGAGTCTGGTATTCTTCTATTATACCACATTGTTACTTCACCTGTTACTTATTTCAAAACTATAAGATGAATTTTGTATACATCTGATGACTTGAACTCATTGAGAACTGGACTCTGTTCAAATATATTCTCTCTTATCATTATCTCATAACCATTTTTTATTTTATCCTTTCCATTCCAAAGATCATTTTCCTTAGAAGAAAATACAGAAATAAGCTTAGTAGTCTAGCTTTTTTTTATGTAGTCCATTATCAGAACCACCATATACTCCAGCAATTGTCATATCCCTTCTTTGATCTTCCTCTTGTCCTCAAGATAGATTTAAAAAAAAAAGAAAACTCTTTTTTGCACTTAGAATTCATTCAAAGTTCAGCTCATTAGGGACTCTAACACTGCAGGCACATTTCCTGCAGAACCATACTCCTATTTTGTATTCATCTTTCATTCTTTGCCCTTCTGTCTTCTAAAACACGTATTTTAAAAGTCTGAGGTGGTCAATAAATTCCCTGTGCATTCATATTAGTATCTTTAAGCAGTTTGACTTTTGTCCCTTATCATATAATCTCTATTTAAGCCATCAGAACTTCAATCTTACCATTTTCCAACTTTCCCTGCAAAACATTAGGTTATTTGATGTTATCTATTCTTTCTCCAAAGTTCATGAAACTTTCTCTCTTAAAAATCTAGGGAGTATGTCAGAAAATAGCTGACTTTCCTTACCTTCTCTATCAAGAATTCTATAATGAAATGTTCACTTGCCCTCCAAATTGTAGTTGTTTCTGTTTTGACAACCAGATCCTCCTTGTTGGTATGAATCAGAATCAAAATAGCAGCTCCTTCTGATTTCCTCCACTTTTTGAAGAATGAGGTTATCATTAAAGAAAGTCACCAACTTATCTGATAATATATTTTGGGTAGAGAGTTCCAGTAAATGTACAACTAACTGAAGTACCTCACCACTGTAGTACCAAGCTTTCTGATAAACCTGTGATCTGTTTCCTAAATTCATCTATTTCCCCTTCCTGTCAAGGTGGTCTGTAGTATACACCAACAATAATATTTTCTTTGTTTTCCCTCCATTGATTTTCTCTCTATCAAATCCTCTCTATCATGTTCTCTCTTGGTTTCTGGATTTTCCCATGTGAGCATATCTTTTTAATATATAATATTGCTCTACCATCTATCTCCCCTTACCTATTTTACTATGTTTGAATAAGTTCCATCGTTCCAGATTGTCTCGTCTCACTGTCAATTATAGTTATTTATTAAAATCTATTGCACATCATGTTTACTACCCATACTTTGTACATTTAGATACAGACCTCTGATACTATGGAATTCATTGGTTGTTCTCATCTTAGATATTATCTTCTTTGAATTAATAAGCTGGTCTTTTGTTAGAATACTTTTTATGTTTTACCTGGTATTTTTATGATACCAGGTTTGGGAGATTCATGTAAATAATCATCTTCCCTTCCTTCCCTTTTAATGCTCAAAGAATAGGAGCAGATTTTGAACAAACAGCTGAATCATGGAAAACATAACTCTCAGAAGAAGAATTGTGGGGGATGGAGCCAAGATGGTAGAGTAAAAGCAGTGACTTGCTTGAACTCTTCCCCAAACCCCTCCAAATACCTATAAAAAATGACTCTAAACAAATTCTAGAGCAGCAGAACCCACAAAATGACAGAGTGAAACAAATTTCCAGCCCAAGATGGTTGATCAGAAAAGTATATCGTGCCGGGCGGGGAGAGGAGCACAGTTCAGCGTGGGCATGCAGTCAAAGACCAGGCCTCAGCGAACCTAAAGCAGGCCTCAGAGAACTGAATCACAGGCAGCTGTGGTAGTTTCCAGACTTCTCAACCCACAAATGCCAAAGACAACTTAGAAGGTCAGTAGGAAAAGTCTGTGACCCTGGTGAGAGAGAAGCTCAGTCCCAGCCCCAGTCCAGGCACAGACGTGGGGTGGTGGCTGCTTCCAGAGCTTCTGTCCCAGAGACTGAAAGGGAACAAGTGGCTTATCAGAGGGGGATTGCAGGGATCTCTTTGCTGGTGCTAAGTCAGGATTCTCTTGCTTTGCCTGTGCTTGGATCTGGGTCACAGTTCTGGGTGGAGGTCCTGGGGCAAGGAGGAGCACTGGCATGGTGGAGATTGTAGTGGTGGTAGTGAGGGAATCCTCCTCACAGTTCCAAGGCAGAAAGGAGTGCTTGTGGTCACTCATAGATCAGAGCATAGGCCAGGAAAGAAGTAAACACCTCACCCTTGGTCATACCACCTTGGAAGAACTGAAAACTTACAGGTCCCTAGAAGTATCTCTGAAAACAGCTGCACAAAACCCCTGAAGTTTGGGACAGTCCATTCTCCACACTGGAAACAGATCCCTACCTTAACAAAGAGTTTAAAACTCAAGTAATTGTCTGGAATCATGAGCAAACTGTGCAAAAAAAGTCAGACTATAGAATCTTTCTTTGCTGACAGGATCAAAACATACAACCAGAAGAAGACAGCAAAGTCAAAGTTCCCACATCCAAAGCCTCCAAGAAAAATATGAATTAATCCTAGGCTATGGAAGAGCTCAAAAAGGATTTTGAGAAGCAAGGAAGAGAAGTAGAGGAAAAACTGGGAAGAGAAATGAAAGTGATGCAATAAAATCATGAAAAACTAGTCAACAGCTTGCTAAAGGAGACCCAAAAAATACTGAAGAAAATAACACCTTAAAAAATACCCTAACCCAAATGGCAAAAGAGGTCCAGCAAGCCAATGAGGAGAAGAATGCCTTAAGAAGCAGAATTGGCCAAATGGAAAAGGAAGTCCAAAAGCTCACTAAATAAAATACTTCCTTAAAAATTAGAATGGAGCAAACGGAAGCTAATGACTTTACAAGAAATCAAGAAATTATGAAACAAAACCAAAAGAATGAAAAAAATAGAAGACAATGTGAAATTTCTCATTGGAAAAATAACTGACCTCAAAAATAGATCCAGGAGAGATAATTTAAAAATTGTTGGACTATCTGAAAGTCATTATCAAAAGAAGAACTTAGACATCATCTTTCAAAAAATTATTAAGGAAAACTGCCCTGATATTCTAGACCAGAGGGCAAAATAGAAATGGAAAGAATCCACTGAACACCTCCTGAAAGAGGGCCCCAAAGGAAAACTCCTAGGAATATTATAGCCAAATTCCAGAGGTCCCAAGTCAAGGAAAAAATATTGCAAGCAGCCAGAAAGAAACAATTCAAGTATTGTGGAAACACAATGAGGATAACACAGGATTTAGCAGCTTCTACATTAAGGAATCTGAGGGCTTGGAATATAATATTCCAGAGGGCAGGGGCAGCTAGGTGGCCCAGTGGATAGAGCACTGGCCCTGAAGTCAGCAGGACCTGAGTTCAAATCTGGCCTCAGACCAAACATTTGACACTTACTAGCTATGTGACCCTGGGCAAGTCACTTAACCCCAATTGCCTAAAAAACAAACAAACAAACAAAAATATTCCATAGGGCAAAGGAGATAGGATTACAACCAAGAATCACCTACCCAGCAAAATTGAGTGTAATCCTTCAGGGGAAAAAATGGATATTCATGAAATAGAGGACTTTCAAGCATTCTTGATGAAAAGACCGGAGCTTAATAGAAAATTTCACTTTCAAATACAAGACTCAAGAGAAGCATGAAGAGGTAAACAGGAAAGAGAAATCATAAGGGACTTATTAAGGTTGAACTGTTTACATTCCTACATGGAAAATGATATTTGTAACTCATGAGACCTTTGTCAGTATTTGGGTAGTTGGAGGGGAAAAAATTATATGTATAACTAGATTGATAGATAAAGGGCACAGGGTGAGTTGAGGATGAAGGAGTGATATCTGGCGAATAAAATTAAGGGGTGAGGGAGGATTATACTAGGAGAAGGAGAAAGGGAGAGGTAGAATGGGGTAAATTATCTCACATAAAACAGATAAGAAAAGGCTTTTACAGTGGAGGGGAAGTGGGGGAAGGTGAGAGGGAATGAGTGAATCTTAGTGTCATTGGATTTGGCTTAAGGAGGGAATAACATATACTCTCAATTGGGTATGGAAATCTATCTTACCCTACAAGAAAATAAGAGGGAAGGGGATAAGAGAGTGGGGGATGTTAGAGGGGAGGGCAGATTGGGGGAGGGGATAATCAGAAGCAAACACTTCTGAGGAGGGACAGGGTAAAAAGAGAGAATAGAATAAATGGGGGGTGGGATAGGATGAAGGGAAATATAGCTAGTTTTCCACAGCATGACTAATATGGAAGTGTTTTGCATGACTACACAAGTATAACCCATATTGAGTTGGTTGCCTCCTCAATGAGGGTGTATGGGGAGGGAGGAAGGGAGAAAATTTGGAACCCAAAGTTTTAAAAACAAATGTTAAAAATTGTTTTCCCATGCAAATGGGAAATAAGATATACAGGCAATGGCGTATAGAAATCTATCCTGCCCTACAGGAAAATAGAAGAGGAAGAGGATAAGAGAAGGGGGGGAGATAGAAGGGAGGGCAGATTAGGGTAAAGGATATTCAGAATGCATGCTGTCTTGGGGTGGGGGAGGGACAAGATAGGGAGAAAATTTGGTACTCAAAATCTTGTGGAAGTGAATATTGAAAACTAAAAATAAATAAATTAATGATCTTAAAAAAAAAAAAAGAATTGTGGATGGCCCAAAGGTCAATATAGAGACTTATGGTGGGTGCAAGTAGGCTACAGCATTTTATAAATGATGACTAGAATGCAAGACTTTTTCAAGGAAACCTAAAATTGGAAAGGAAATGGAATAGTCATGTATTGAAATGGAAGGATAACAAATGGATACCTGAATGGTACACAAGAATCATTAAAAGACATAGAGGAAGGCTTCCAGTAGATGCTCCAGTTGAGGTTTTATCAGAGGATTCCAAAGATACGGACATAGATAAGCACATCATGGAAGATGAGAAAGTGTGACTAAGTCTGTTCCAGTGGAGATAGTACCCACATCAGTGAGATCGCAGGTTCAATGAAATATTCAAGTATTGTATGTGGACTCTGTTATAGTAGAATCCCTAACTGAGAAAGATACATATCTATCCACATATCCACCCATCCATCCATCCACCCATCCATCTATCCATATATCCACCCATCCATCCATCCATTAATTCAACAAGCATTTATTAAGTGCCTGCTATTTGCTAGACCTTATACTAGCTCCTGGGGATACAACGCTGAAAAAGAACTCAGTGCCCTTAAGGAACTTACATTCTACTAGTGCGAAACAGTATGAAAATAGAAAATTTTATACAAAGTAATTTCTGGGGAGGAAGCACTAGCAACTGTGATCAGACTAGGTCTTCAAGAGGAGGTAGCAGTTAATCTGAGCCTTGAAGGAAGCTAAGGATTCTAGGTAGGGCTGCAGAGGAAAAGCAACTTGGTAAGATTTAATCCTGTATATACCCCCCTCCTATCCCTTTGTTGTTGTTGAGTTGTTTTAGTTGTGTCCAGCTCTCCCTGACCCTATTTGGGGTTTTCTTGGCAAAGATGGTGGAGTGGTTTGCCATTTCCTTCTCCAGCTCATTTTACAGATAAGGAACTGAGGCAAACAGGGTTCAGTGACTTGCCCAGGGTCACCCAGCTAGTAAATGTCTGAGGCTAGATTTGAATTCAGGTTCTCCTGACTCCAAAGCTTGCACTCTATCCACTGTGCCACCTAGCTGCCCTGCTCCTGTCCCTTTAAGATCCCCTAAATAAAGTGGTGAAAATCCCTTTGCAATCAGTCGCTCAATTCAGGTGGGAGGCAGTGTAATTGTGGTAGACTTGGAGACAGGAAAAAGGATTCAAATCCTTCTTAAAGTTACTTCCTATCTGTATGACTCTGGGCAAGTCACTTATGCTCTCCTGTTCTCATTTACCTCATCTGTAAAATTAGGGTGTTAGGTTAGATAACCTCTGAGACCTCTTGCAGCTCTATGTCTACGAACTGTGACCAGCTGTTTCCTACAACTGGGGTTATTTCAGTGTCCCAGGGGAATCTCTGATGCCGCCCAAAGGGCCATCCTCAGCTTCTCTTTCCTTGCTCCAGAATTCCTCCAGCCCCAAGAGTCATTTCTCATCTGACACAGACACGTATATAACTTTCACAGCCTCGCTTTATACACTGGCTGCTTTGAAAAGAGGTGGTGAATCTGTCTGATATACAGCCTTTAATCAAAACAGTGATGCATTGACCTAATGATTCCTCTTTGGAAGTTATCTTTCAAACAATAAATATCTTCACTCTAGCTTTGTACCTGGCTCTGAAGCTTATCCTGTACTTGCTCTTTTCTCCTTAAGTCTTACCATGGCCTTTGCCCAACAGCAACAAAGTCTGACCTTTTCTACAGCTCAGAAGCTCCTCTTGCGGTTTCCCATGGGAAAGAAAACCAGGGAGAGTGAAAATGGGGAGGGGGGGGTGAAGGAATAAAATAATAAGACTTTGGAAAACAGTATTTGCAGACCATGAAGGACACAAGAAATTTGAATGGCATGAATGAAAAATATGAAAAGAAAAAACAATTCTGAAAAGACTCAGTGAGGGAACAAGAGTATAAACTTTTAATTTCCTCTTGTCCTTATTCATTTCCAGTCAGGGCTGAGGGCAGAAATGTCATCATGTTTTTAAGAACATGGCAAAGGAAATTGAAACAACAAAACCTCCTGTCAGGGAGTTCCCAAACGACTTGAGGAGGTTACTAGAAGGTGAGCTTTTGTTTGGGACCTTGATTGCATTTCCCTATGGAGGGTGAGGGGACGTGCCCCATAGACAACCTCTTTTGGAGGATTAAGGATATCTCCTGGGAAATTAGTATGCTTTCATTGGCCAGGTTTTTCTGCATTGAAGCCACAACTTTGTACTTGACTTAGGGAGTATTCATTGCAGAGTTGTTCTTTGCTCACTGTGTAACACTCTCAATCCTCCCCACCACCCCATCTCCCATTCTCTTCTGAGAGATCCATAGAATAGCAAATTTAAGAGTAGAACTAGGTCCTGGGGAAGGTTATAGGTCCAAAAAAAGCCTCTGCCCACCCCAAGCTGGTAATCGCTGACTTTGGGTAAAAGCACTGGGAGCATCAGCCCCTGGCTCCCCATGGAGGGCCAATGATAGAGAAAGGAACCACACGGCTGCTTTAATGAGAGTTTGGGGACTCACTTTCCTGCATAGAGGAGGGAGCATTTCCTGGACAACATCAAGCTCCTAGAGAATTTGGAAAACTCAAGGGAGAGTTTTGGCAGAACCAAAGAGATTTGGAGACAAGGCTGACCCTGAGATTGAACTGCTGTTCAGTGGTTTCAGTTGTGTCTGACTGTTCATGTCACCATGTGGGGTTTTCATGGCAAAGATGCTGGAGTGGTTTGCCATTTTTTACATCATTTTACAGGTGAGCAACTGAGGCAAACAGGGTTAAGTGACTTGTCCAGGGTCACACAGCCAGTAAGTATCTGAGGCCAAATTTGAACTCGTGAAGATCTGAATCTTCCAAGCTCAGCGCTTCCTAGGTACCCTATTGTTAAACACAGTCTGTTTATGTCCAATGCTGGCTACCTTCATGGCTCAGTTAAAGTGTTCCTTCAAAAGGTTTTTCCTGATTCCCCCAGTTATCAGTGATTCCTTCACATCCTTGTGTATTTATTTTGTATATAGCTTAAATTTCCTTATCTGTGAATATATTGTTTCCATCTAGTAGGATATAATATCTTTGAGGGTAGGAGTAATTTCACTTTTGTCATTGTATCTCCAGTACATAGCATAGTGTCTAGATAATGGTAAGTGCTTAGTAAATGCTTGCTAATTGATTGAGCTGCAGGTAACACATCATTAAATAGAACTTAAGTGTCAGCATTCTCCCTTAGCCAGTATCCATTCACTGGTCCCTTCATTATACACGCTGGTCCTCCTGGAGAACAGCTCCTGAGCTGGTTCTCTATGACTGTTTTCCTTCTTCTAGATCTTCCTCTATCAGGCTATCTATCTGCTTACCTAGACTTCAGCCTACTACTTAGCAGAACTTTCCCTTGACACTATTATTGGCCTCCTGGATATAGTTTATTTCCTAATCCTAACTATCCACTCCTCTTAATTTACTTTCCATTTCTGAGACCAGTTCCAACTGCTTGCTCTAGCTCATGAGACTACCAGGGGTGGGGAACCTGCATCCTTGAGGCCACACGTGACCCTCTAGGTCCTGAAGTGCGACTGCACTTGTGACCCTAGAGGGTCACGTGTGGCCTCGAGGATGGATGCAGGTTCCCCACCCCTGGTCTAGGCTCTCAGTTTTGGAGATTTCTGGTCTCTCCTACTGTTAGCTAAGCCTTGCTTGTGACCTTGAAGACTAAGGCAGGAAAGGGACATAGACTCTTAAAAAGATTTATAGTAAGAATTCACACCCAAAGATTTTTCTGGTAAAACCTGAACTTCCCAGAATCAATTAACATCTGAATTCCCCCAGCCCCAAGTCCTTAAGTGTTCCAGTTCATCTGGGTGTTTACTCAAAAAATCAACAGCTATCAGAGAAAACAATTGGAAAATTAAATTCAAGTCAATAAAACAAATATTTATTAAGGGTTTGCTACGCGTAAAAGTGCTATGCTAGGTGCTGGGGATACAAAGAAAAAACCTGGACAGTTTAAACTCCTTTTAGGAGTTTAAAGTTAAACACGAGAGTGCTGACAAGCACACAAATAACTGTAACACAAGGAGGACTGAGGAGGACTAAGCCCTCTCAAAGGGAAGCAGGAATCAGTTGAATGTTCATGGAGGAGGTGACACCAGAATCAAAGAAGGAATACAAGGGTTCTAAGAGGCAAAAATGAGAAGGGAGTCCCTTCTAAGCCTGGGGGGATAGGGGAGAGCACAGGAGAATAGGAGATTTTGTCAGAAGGCACAGGGGTGATATCGACTGGGTTGTTAAGGAATGGCTAGAATTCAATTTGGCTATAATTCAGAGTTGTTGGTTGTTGTTGTTTTTTTTTTTTGCGGGGGGAGCAGGATGGAGGGGGAGAGTATTATGAAATAGGCCTGCAAAGGGCTAGAACCTTTGTTCTAAAACCAACTTGTGAAGGGTCTTAAACTTGAACCTGAAGACTTTGTGTTTTATCTTAGAGGAAATGGGGAACCCTGGAAGCTTTTGTGCAAGGAAATGAGCTGATTAAAATTAGGAAAAGGGAAATGATATAGTCAGACCGGTGCTTTAGGAATATTATCCTGGGGAGAGGAGACCACCATTGGTGGAAACAACACTGGGCTTTGGAATAAAAGGACATCAGTTTTAAACCTGGTTCTGATACTTACTAGCCATTTGACCTATTACCTGTGTGTCTTCTAACCTTTGACACTGAGCAAACGATTTCACCTCTTTAAGCCAGTTTCCTCATCTGAGAGGCAATCTGGCAGAGTGGAGTGAGTACCAGACATTGAATTATGAAGTCCTAAATTCAAACTTTTCCTCTGAGAGGTGCTAGCTGTGTGACCATGGGCAAGTCACTTAACTTTTTTGAGCTTCAGCTTCTTCCTTACTAAAATGTAGATAATAATATCTTTTAGTACCCAACTCACTGGGTTTTTATGAGACTCAAGAAGATAATATATGTCAAGTGATTTGCAAACTTTAAGGCACTATATAATGTCAGCTGCAAAATAAGAGCTTTGAACTAAATGCTCTCTGAGGTCCCTTCCAGCAATAAATCCCTTAATAGTGAAGAGGTAAGAAAGTAGAATGAGGTATTGATCAAGAAAATAAGAAAAAGATGAGAGCATAAAATGATCCAGGAGGAATAGTACTGCTTGTGGCAAAGGGGAAATTCAGAGTACAATAGAGTAGTAATCCTTACATTTTTCATTGCATGTCTGTTGTGTTCAAGAAAACTCTAAATAGTTCAGGATAAATTTGAGACTTGCAGTAACAGTTTTATTTACATTCCCCCCAATTTTATTAGCCAGTCCCAGCCAGGTGCCAAGTGGCCTAGAAAACATGGAATTTATCATTGTTCCTTGAGTTGAGGCACAGCTCTGCTACAAAGAGAAATCTGTGTTTCCCCAAGTTGCAAAATGTGGTGACAATAGCACTCTACTGGATTGGATGGCAACACTCAAAGAGGAGACATTAATGGGTCAATGTCAACTGAAAAGATATTTTCTCTTTTTACTCACCTGAAATTTTTTTCCCCTTTTTTCCTTTTCTTTTCAGGGACACATTCCAAGGTTCAGGTGAGAGGGAGATGAAGATAATAGCATGATGAGGAGAACTTTGAGAAGTGGTGGGTAGGCCTGGGCTTCTGGAGACAAGGTAGAGTTTAAAGAACATTCTCTCTTTCTCTTTTTAAAAAATTTATTTATTTATTTTTAGTTTTCAACATTCACTTCCATAAGCTTTTGAGTTTTAATTTTTCTCCCCCAACCTCCTCCTCAAGACTGCATGCAATCTGAAATAGGCTGTATGTATACATTCATATTAAATATATTTTCACATTAGTGATGTTGTAAAAAAGAATTAGAACCAATGGAAGGCACCATGAGAAAGAAGAAAAAAAAAAAGAGCAGATAGTATGCTTCGATCTGCATTCAAACTCCATAGTTCTTTCTCTGGATGTGGATAGCATATTCCATCATGAGTCTTTTGGGAGTTGTCTTAGAGCCTTGTATTGCTGAGAAGAGCCAAGTCTATGAAAGTTAGTCATTGCACAGTGTGGCTGTTACTATGTACAATGTTCTCCTGATTCTGCTCACTTCATTCAACAACAGTTCATGTAAGTCTTTCTAGGTTTTTCTGAAGTCTGCCTGCTCATGATTTCTGATAGCACAATAGTATTCCATTACATTCATATATCACAACTTGTTCAGCCATTCCCCAACTGATGGGCATTTCCTCAGTTTCCAATTCTTGGCCACCACAAAAAGAGCTGCTAGAAATATTTTTGTACATGTGTCACCTCCTCCATGAACATTCAACTGATTCCTGCTCCCCTTTGAGAGGGCTTAGTCCTCCTCAGTCCTCCTTGTGTTACAGTTATTTGTGTGCTTGTCAGCGCTCTTGTGTTTAATCTCCTTTTCCCATTTGTATGATCTCTTTGGGATATAGCCCTAGAAGTGGTATTGCTGGGTCAAAGAGTATGCACATTTTTATAGCCCTTTGGGCATAGTTCCAAATTGCTCTCCAGAATGGTTGGATCTAAAGAACATTCTGTTGACAGAGGTCAGGGCAAGACAGCAGGCAAATGTATAGGCAAGAACAACTAAACAGAAACTTCCAGTAACCAGGAGATTATGAAGCAAGTGACTTTGATATTGTCAAAAATCTGGCCCAGCTTGAAACTTCTTGTATTTTTCTTGTTGGAGGAAGGATTAAATTCCAAAGCATGGTCTAGTTCAGAACTCCAAATAAAAACAGTTGAACAAATGTACGAGGCTGAAAATATTGAGCAGCAGTGAGGATAGGGGTTACATAGGGTAGTTGAAGGTGGATCCTAATGCTGAACTTCCTACCTACCATTTTAGGTGCTCCTTAGGGTGTGGGCAGAGAAAGCCAACAGAGAACTTCAATCATTATCTGAGAAGATTAATCCACTCTCAGCCATTTAACACCTTAGAATGAATTAATGTTTTGGCTGGCTCCTGATAACCAAGAAGATCCCAGAGTTAGCTTTGGCATAGTGGCTAGGGCACTGGTCTTTGGGTCAGGAGCACCTGTGGTCAGGTCCTGCCACACACTATACTACACCCCAAGGATCACTGATCCCTATTTGCAGAGCAAGCTTTCACACTGGGAATTTCTGTCAACCTGGACAACAATCCTAACAGGACCCTGAGAAGAACTGGCATTATGGAAAGAACTAACAACCAGAATTTAAGGGACCTAGGGTCTAGTCTCAGTTCTATCTAATCTTGACTGAAACATTTTCCTTTTTTCTGGATCTCAGTTCAGTCATTTGTAAAGCGAGGGTAGGACTAGGTGATCTCAAAGGTTCTTTCTAGATCCTGCATTCTTTAGGACTTGGGATAGTGGGTAAGGTTTGATGAGTATGGAAGGTGGGGCAGATAGAGGGGCTTGGGTGAGACTCAGGACATGGACTTCTACTTGACAGGCCTAGAGAGCAAGTTGCCAAGGGGGCAGAGTCCTGATGCATCCTAGTTGATGGGGTGTTGGATACAGGGGAGTCAAGGCACCTGAAATTATGATATCAGGGCATGAAAATAAACTTTCCCAGAACCACAGTTTAGCTCCATATTCAGCTACATCTATTACTATATCTGTTGGGTTCCATGCATTGGTCCCATTTATTGTCCCTAGGGCTCCTGGTGCTATGTGGTGCTTCTGCCTATTCATTCTGTTCTGTCCTAGATATACTTGCTGCCCAGACATTTTCAGTGGAAAGAATAAGCACAAAATCATAGGAAAGAATAATAATAATGATGATGATAGTGACTCACATTTCTGGATTGCTTTATGGTTCACAAAATGCTTTTCTTACAACTCCTATGAAGTAAACAGTACAAATGTTCTTATGCCATTTTTATAGAAGATGACACTGAGGCTTAGAGATTTCCCTAAAGGTGAACAACTAGTACATAATAATAATAATAAATAATACCTAGCACTCATCTAGTGAAAAGCAGTCTTACAAATACCTCATTTTATTCTATCAATAACCCTGGGAGGTGTGTGCTTTTATTATTCTCATTTTACAAAGGGGAAAACTGAGGCACACAGTTAACTGAGCAGTTAAGAGAATTGCACAGGATCACATAACTAGTAAGTGTCTGAAGTGGGGTTTGAACCCCAGCCTTCCTGATTCCAGGTCCAGCATCAGTCCTCTATTCCAGCAAGTTCCCTGTCAAAAGTTGGATTTTAACCCAGGTCTCCTGAGCCCTAGTCCAGAATTCTTTCCAGTTTACTGCACTTCTTCTCCCTGTTAGAGCTAAAAGGGAACTTGAAAGTCACCTGGCTCAGCTCCTCATTTTGCAGATGTAAAAACTGAAGCCAGTGTGGCAAAGCAAATGGCTCTGAATCCCATAGCAAATTAATGGCAGAACCGAAGCCAGAACCCATTTCTCCAGTCTCCTCCGTGTGTGTGTTTTCTGCTACTCACACAACCTCTTGAGAGGCAAGTGAACAAGAGAATATCTGTTACCAAGAGACAGGTCCAATTTCATGAAGAAATGAAGTTGGAGTACGCTAATGCCTGGGATTCAAAGGTTCTAGGAAAATCCCCCTGACCACCTGAAAGAAACCATTGCCATCTTTGCACTGGAGCCTGAGATACCTCTAAAAGGGACAAAATAAGACTTCCATTCCACAAGGAAAGAGACAACTTAGAATGAAAAGTTCCCCATAGCTGGAACACCACGGCTTGCATTCTTTCACAAAGAGATGAGGTAGTATGGTATAAGGAGAAGGAGAACCAGTCCTGGGGATGGGACACCTGGTTCCATAGCTTCACTCTGATACTATTTTTGTGGCCCCCAGCAAGTAATCAAGCCTTTCTGAGCCTTTGTTTCTTTATTTATTTAGTGGTAATAATAGGTATTTCGTAAACTTTAAAATGCTATAGATATGAGAGTTGTTCCTTATCAGAACCTTTCTGCCCATTGGGTTTTAGGTGGTAGTGCGGGAAATAATAAGTCATGAAGTGCCTGCAGAGGACACAGCCAATGAGTGGGGGGAAAGGGAGGCTGAGTATATTGAAAACCAATTTAGGGCCATCGCTACAGAGATTTGGAAGCTGTCCAATCCAGCCCCCTCCTTTTACAGATGAGGAGACTGAGGACCGGGGAGAAGAAGGGACATGCCTAAGCTAGAGGCAGGATTGGAACAAAGTCTTTTGAGTTCAGAGGCTAGTGCTCATTCCCTGTGCCACATGACTTCCTCTAGCTGGGCTTACTAGTGCTTTCCATTGTTCCAAATTGTTTTCTTTTTTTTTCTTTCCTGTTTTTTGAGGCCATTAGGGTTAAGTGATTTGTCCAGGGTCACATATCTAGTAAGTGTGTGAGGCTAGATTTGAACTCAGATCCTCTTGACTCTAGGGCTGGTGCTCTATCTACTGTGACACCTAGTTGTCCTGCCCCTCCCCAAGTAGTTTTCAATAAAACGCTGGAAAATCTTTCTTCCTGGAATAGAACTATTCCCTCCCCTTTCCTAGGAATTCTTTCATTCTGGAATGAGTATGACATTCTCCTGGACAGTAAGCAATTTCAGCTATCATCCTGCAGACCTATTGGGTAGAATGGCTTGAACCCAAGGCCAGCCACAGAATCATCAGTCATTGCTTAGCCCATAGTGAGACCAGTCAAGTGTAATAAAGGAACTGCTGTCATCTCCCACAAGGAGGGCAAGGATCTCACCTTTGAAATCTTCATAAATATGTCCCTTTTCATTAAGATGGAATTGATCTCCATTTCTCCCCTCTAGTAAGAATATGGTTGAACTCATGAGAGGGAGATGAAAGGCTGTACTTTAAAGGGCCAGTCCAAAGATTCTGTCTGATCCATTATGTTGTCTGCACTAATGTGAAATAATGCTGCCAACTAATAGCTTCCATTTGTCACATGAAGGGAATCAACTGCTTAGCATGACAAAGCAACCAGAGGCTTATTGTCTTTTCTTCTTCTTTTTTTAAACTTGTTTTCTAAACACGCAAAAACGGCAAGCCTCAAAAAAGGTACAACTTTGGGAAGCTGAATGGATATGTGTGAGGACAGCTTGACACAGTGGGAAAGATGTTGGGTTTGGAATCAGGAAACCTGGATTATTTTTATATGTCATTTAAATAGCTACATGAACTTGGGCCAACTCCCTCTCCTCCCTAGGGTTTAATGTCTTCATCTGTTAAATGAGGGAGTTAGACTATTTGATGTCTAAGATTTCTTTCAGCTCTAATCCTAAAATAATATTCTTGTTCTTTCACTGATTATATACTTTGTTCATACCTGTTCCCTCTTCTTGACCCATCCTCTCTCTCCATCTCCATATGATGCATGGCATCTCCACATGAGTGAATGAAAAGCATTTACTATGTTTCAGGTAAGTACTGGTAATACAAATACAAAATTCAGATGATTCTGGGCCTCAGAGAACTTACATTCTAATGGAAGGAGACCAAATGTATGGGTGAACAGTGACCAGAGAAGGAAGTTTGAGTCTGGTGAGTCACAAGGATGATGAATTGATCCATTGGGCACTTGATTGATATGCTGTTTCCATAAGCTACTCGTTTTAATGAACAATTACTATGGTGAACAAGAGGTAGAAAAGAGGATAGAGTCCAGGTACAATGGCAAGATAGATGACAATATGGTCCAGATGAACAAATGGATGGAGTACAAAGCATGGTATTGTTGGGTACAGAGTGAATATAGTTGGTTAGGTGGGTTTGCATCAGTCCTCAACCAAACAGCTGGAGGTAAGTGGAAGAAGAGAGAGTTAGTTGCAAAGCTGAGGAGATAAGCTCCTATAGAAACAAGGGTCACTGTTTTTGGAAGCTCAGTCCTGCGAATGCTAAGTAAGGGGCAGTGAAGCAACAACACGGGAAGATGGTTCAGGTTTCTTTTTAAAAAAACGGTTAGATATGATGAGAAACATGGACTGGGGACTACAAGATAGAGCCAGATAGATAAATAGATGAATATAGTGGACTAAGTGGATTTACCTGTGTGAATTCTACGCTTCATGGGCAATCTTAACTCTAGAGGGCCAATGGCGAGATAGATACACCTCCTTGCTCTTAACAAAGAGAAGATGAGTTACAGATGCAGAATGAGGCTTATATTGTCATTCAATCATTTCAGTTGTGTCCAACCCTTTGTGTGGGGTTTTCTTGGCAAAGATACTGGAGCGGTTTGCCATTTCCTTCTGCAGCTCATTTTACAGATGAGGAAACTGGGGCAAATAGGGTTAAGCGACTTGCCCAGGGTCACACAGCTAGTAAGCATATGACGCCAGATTTGAACTCGTGAAGATGAGTCTTCCTGATTCCAAGCCCAGTGCTCTATCCACTATACCACATCACCAAATTCATTGGTTTGTTTTGCTTGATTATATTTCTGTATTATACAGTAAGATTAAAAGGGTCATTGATAAATGATAGCAAAGTAAAAAAAATCTCTAACATAACATTTTTTAAAGAGAAAAAAGAAAAGAGAGAAAAAGAAATCCTTTAAGACCCTATTCATATACCATCTCCTAAGTGAAGCCTTTCTTCTAGCAGGAAGTAATCTTTTTTCTCCTAAATCCCACAGGACTTTGTTCTCACCTTTCTTATGATACATGTTGTTTAGTTCTTTGCGTAGATGGTGTTTATGTTACTGTGCTATTTTTTGTACATACTCTACTGACCTCTTATATCACCTCATGTCATGGAAGTGACTCTGGGCTCTCAAAGACTTCTCAGTGGTACGCAAGGTCTGGTAGGTCCTAACCACCATATCAGCTTCAAATATGGACTCTGTGATGGACTATGTGTCTATTGTTTGAGGACCAACCTAACCAGGTGCAGACAGGCTTATCACCAGAAGGTTGGTTCATCAGGAGCTGAATATTTTCAACCTTGGCAACTCATAAAACTGTCTACTAAAGACATCTAGGGGCTGGGATCCAGAGGAAGTACTCCTAATGATGAAACTGTGGCCTTTTGAAGAATTGAAGAGTATGGGCCTATCTTACATCCCTGACTAAACTTTAATTCCTTCAAGGCAAATCTGTGTCCCTATGATAAAGCATAGGCTTTGTATGTATTTGGTGCTAAGTTAAATATCCTTAAGTTAAATTGAACTCTTTTACCTTTTGGGTCCTTTCCAGTTCCCTGAACAGTAATATTTTTCAGTATGAGCAACCTCTCTCTCACACATGGGGTCTCCAGAGTCTATGGGCCTGTATCTACTCAATACTATAGTACCTCATGAGCCCCCACTAATATGTTTGCTTTTTTCTTTAGTGTACCAAGGACATAGTTCAAAGCAAAGGTATTTCATGAAATATCAGAGTAAGAACAGTTACAATAGAACATTTCCTTCTCTCTCCTCACTCTTTATCTGAAACATAATCTCCAGCAGGGGGAAGAGTGTATACATATAGGGATTACGTATGACAGGTACCTGTGTAAGGAGTATTTGTGGCCAAGGCAATTCATGCCTCTTATTCAAGGGAGAAAGGGGAGCCCAAGGGTATGAATGTTCTATTGCTATTGTTCTTACTCTGCTATTTAATGAAATGCCTTTGTTTTGAACTAATTATGTTCTTTAGCTAATTGGGAGGAGAGGAAGGAAAACATACTTAGAGGGACTCATGAACTACAGTATTGAGTGGATGTAGGTCCATACACCCATAGCCCAGTATCTTCCCTGTCTCACTTTTATATTTGTATTCTTTGTGCCTAGCACAGTGCCTGGCACAATTGGCACTTAATAAATGCTTATGGATTGATTGATGGATGATGATACTTTCTGCTAATGTCATCAAACTGCTTTCACTAGGCCTACTTTCTCATAGGACCTACAATCTGTTGGTCTTACATCAAGGTATTATATTGTGTCTCTTCTGTTTCCTGCTGAGTGTTATGTCTCTGCTGCCCAAAGCCACACCATGAGTTACTGGCAAAGACCAATTGTTGAAAGCTTGAACATATGCGCGGTATATGTGACTGTTGATTATTTGAGGTTATGCTCATCTTTTTGTGTGTGTGTGTGTGTGTGTGTGTGTGCAATGTCCCACACAAAATCATCAGATAATAGATCATTGGATTTAATGCTCTAATTGACCTTAAAGATTTCATAGCCCTACTCCCTCATTTTATAGTTTTTCAATAAATGGACTAGTGTGGTAGAGAAGTTGACCTGATGAAGTCATGGATATTGGAGTTTGCTCTTGAGCAGTAAAGATGAGACAGTTTATTCATCTCATATCATCATAGGATCAGATTCAGAGCTGGAAAGAACATTAGAGATCATCTAGACCAATCTTCTCATTTTACAGGTGAGGAAAGAGCAGCCTGGAGAATTAAGTGACTGACCTTTGGCTATATAGGATAATAAGTAACAGAATGGTATTCGCTTGCACCCTTAGGAAAGCTTCCATTTCTTAGTGTACTGCTGCAAGACTAATTAAGGAGCCAAAGTTAGTTACCAGCACATGGTGAGGACTAGTGTATCCTTTCTCAAATACAAACATTATTATAAAGCTGTATTTACAGCTCCAGCAAAACATTCAGGCTTGAGGCCTTCAGAGCAATCGGAAGGGGAGCTGGGCAACGGTGGGTGATGGAGGTCCACTTTTGTCCCTTGCAATCAGGTCAATGGGGAAAGATTAGAGATGTCATTTAGAGTGATTACCTGATGCCATAATGTATAGGCATTCTTCAATGTTGTCTTTTTGAGCCATCATCCTCATGGTTTTCAGGTTAAAAAGCAAAACCCTTCCATGCATTAGTCTCCCATACAATCATTCTATTCAAAAAGTCAACTAGCATTCCCAGAGCAGCGTAGACTCTGTTTTTCTGACCTTCATGAGCCTACTGCAGAAAGTGCAGATTCATGTCAGTTAATGAACTGTAAATGAGCATGCTTTTTTCCTAAGAGATGGAAAAACCACTTACGTTATAGAATAGACAAGTGTCTGCACAGGAAGCCTTTACTGAGTAGTGTGTGTTGACGGAGAGCTCACCCAAGTCCGCTCACTGAGAGAGCTATTTTCTGAAAATAGTGCAGTCATATTAATCTGCTTAGGGCCTTTGGAGATGTCCATTTATCCAAAGAGAACATTAGAGAAATCACTAATCAATTCAAATTGTTTGTAAGGATCAAATAAGATCATCATAATAATGATTCCCAAGTATATAGACCCCAGAAGCTTATCCTCAGATAGCCCTACTCTATTCAGAGATGGCTGGCAGAGCTTCCTCAGACTAACAACTTCTGTTCTGGCCGAAAGAATGTTGGGCCTGGAGTCAGAAGACCTATGCTGATTGTATCATAATAGATAGACTAAGTGTATAAATTAAAGTAAGTCACATGACTCTCTTGGACTCAGTTTCTTTATCACTAAATGAGGCTAAAAATTTTTGCATCTCCTAGGTACAAAATAGGGCTGTTGAGAAGAAGGTGCTTTGTCAACCATAAATTTTTTTTTAAGTAAACATTTTATTTTAATGAAAAAAATCCATTTTCTCTTCCTCTCACCTCCACTTTTTTTTTTTTTTTTTTTTTAGGCAATTGGGGTTAAGCGACTTGCCCAGGGTCACACAGCTAGTAAGTGTCAAGTGTTTGGTCTGAGGCCGGATTTGAATTCAGGTCCTCCTGACTTCAGGGTTGGCGCTCTATCCACTGCGCTACCTAGCTGTCCCCCCACCTCCACTCTTAAATATTCAGTCAAATCAAAGAAATTCCCACATTGGCTACTTCCAAAAAATATAGGTCTCATACTGTACTCCAAATCCATTACCTCTCTGTCAAGAGGTAGATAGCATTCTTACTCATTAGTCTTCTGAAATTGTGCTTGCTCATTGTGTTAATCAGAATTCTTAAGGATTTCAGAACTGTTTTCAATCATAAGCTATTACAGAAGTGGATGTTGCTATAATGATCCATGCTTTCCTTCTGCTTTTGGGCAATCATTATGCTTTCTCTGGAAAACCCTCAGCTCATGACTGCTTCATTCCAGTATTCCAAATTCAACTCTTTCTCTTCCAGCTTTAAAGATGGCCCTACCCACTCCTTTCCACCACCACCCCAGCCCTGCCTCATACACAAGCTTTCCTCCAAGTTAAAGCTTTAAGGGATCTCTATTCCAGGAAGTCTTTATCAGTTCTGTGTCCATTAACAAAAGAAAGACAGACTCCACCTGAATCTGATTATATTTCTTCTTAGTCCAGCTGCTGTATTATCAGCTTCCTTGTTCACAAGTTGGCATCACAGCATAATGTAGTGGAAGGAGTGTTGGATATGGAGTAGTAGCTGTCTATGTCTCTGCTCTAACACTCAAGCAATTTCCTTTCGTCTCCTGGGTCCCCAGTTCTTTCATCTAGAAAACGAAGGCATTGGATTAGATGATCTCTAAGATGCCTTACAATTTTAACATCCTGTGATTCTGTGATGAGCCACTTGCCTCCAGAAAAGAGCCCATCTATAGCCCATCTTGCAGGGTTGGGTTTTTTCCCCCCCATCTCAACAAATTTTTACTCAGGCAATATAAATTACATATAATTTGCAACAACAGTAACAGAGGTCTTACTTTATCTCGGGTTTCTCTCCCTTCTTCCCTAGGTTCTATGTTTCCATGATGTTTGATAAAATTAAAAGGAGAGAATATTTTAACTATTAGATCATTATTAAGCTTTTACTCAAAATCCAAACCCAATTAGCCTACTATATTCAGTTGACTCAGACCAAGCAATGCTGTAGATCCTAGCCAGCCTCCCACCCCAACTGGTCTGCTATCCTCTCTGTAATCATGTATGTACCCCTTACCACCCTATGTACAGCTTTTCTACCCCTTGCTCTGGGTTCAGTACTCAAATTGTTCCTGAAAGGGGATGTTAACTGACTGCCCAATGGATTAACTAACTAACCATGTGACCACCTTTCCAGGCTACCACTTCCATTCCTGAGCACCTTGAAGAAGGGGGCTGTTTCACCTCTTTACTTATATCCTCAAAGCTTAACAGTGTCCAGCACATAGTAGGCACTTAGATGTTTTTATTTTTTAGTCAAATCCTCATCAAATATGATATATTTGCGGCCGAATTAGAGGGCTTTTAGACCAGAAGAAATTTAAAGAAGCTGTGCAGCATTGTGAAAAGAGCATTGGATTAAGTCAGAAGACTTGGAATCAAATCCTACTCAGCCATTGTTGTTCTTCCTTCATTCTTGAAGAGAACCAATGACGTCAGAAGGGTGACATCTTGACATGCAAGTGAATTGGATGTAAGTGAGGGAGGGCTGTGCAAAGTCACCTGCCTTGCTCTCTACTCCAGAGTCATTCAAGTCCAGTGGCAAGAGGACTGGCAGTGGCCCTGGATGCAGTGAGAGACCTTGGTCTTTTTAAGATAAGGTTATTCCCAGGTCTCAGTTTGTCTGAGACAATGTCCTTTCAGTAGCTAAAGGCTAGGTAAGAATTAAGGCAAAAGATGGCCTAGTTGCCTTTACAGAAGAATCAATCTGGGAGGGGAAGACCCTCAGAGTTTCTGCCACAACGGAAACACTTGATATTTATGCTCACTTAGAGTCATCAAAACCCAAACAATGAGCAAGTGAGGCTTGGGCTGGGACCAATTATTGGCCAATCAATGAAAGCCAGAGTGATTTGGGTTTAAAAGCATAGTCAAGTAACTCTATTTAAATATATTTGAATTTCATTAAAGCCTGGTTTTTCACAGCTATAGTTCAAGAAATCATAAATGAAAACTATATGAGACAAAATAGTTAATTTCCCCAGCTTGGGGGGACAAAAAAGAATAAATAAGTAGATAAGAAAAAAATCTAGCCCCAAACCCCAAGATACCTTGCAAAGTATAAGCACTATTTCCTCCTCCTCCTCCTCCCTCCCCTGCCCCATCCACATAGGGAGTCATATCCTTACATGTGTATGCTCTCTCCTATTCAGCTAAATTTTGGACAAATCACTCATCTCTCTAGGATTCAGTTTCCTCATTTTTGAAATGGACTAGATTGGTTGGCTAGGTTGAATTCAATTAGATAAACATTGATTAAGTACCAACTATTTACATGTACCATGCTAGATGCTTGAGGCACCTATGTGTTGCAGTGAATAGAGGGCCAGCCCTGGAATCAGGAGGACCCGAGTTAAAATCTAGCCTCAGATACTTACTAGCTGTGTGACCCTGGGATCTTTGCCAAGAAAATCCCAAATTTCGTCAGATATGACTAAACAATAAAACAATAAAAGCAATGCTTAGATGCTAGTGATTCAATGATAGAAATGAAATAGTCCCTACCTAGCTGGGCTCAGCTTTGCATATGTCCAGATCACCTGATATGGGGGCACCCATGCCAAAGACCTGCTTCGGGGAGAAGACCTTCTGTATTCCTTTATCACATGTGTGGGAATAGCCTCTTCTCATTGGCTGAATGAGCAGGAAAGGATGGTGTCTTTGAAACTATTAGACCAAGATGGGCCCACTATAGCCAGTTATCTCTTTTTCTGGCATCTTCCAAAGGGTGAAAGTCCTCTTTATCCACAGCATGGGCACCATAAATTGAGTTGTGTGAGGCGAAGGGTTAACCTCTTCCCTTTTTAGGCTTGGTGGCCCTGAAAAATGGGCTTGGGGTTTTGGTCTATTTCATTTGTCCTTTTTCAGCTCTGGACAGGTGTGGAGTCCCCAGACCTGGTTCCAAGCCGCAGAATTCCAGGCTAGATGTTATAGCCAGTCCAGCAGGAAAGCGTGGAGAAGTCAGGGTGCCTAAGACTCAAGACCTGGGGAGAGTGTTGGGCTTTGAATTTGATCTATTTATGCTAAATCAATTGAGCTAAGCTGTGAACTGAATCCCTTTCCACTCCCCAGAGATTGAAGTGGTACAAGGGGGAAGTATGCCCACAATTTATTTGGGGGGGAGGCAGAGTATGTTTATATTTATCCTTATACCTTTGAAGTAAATATTCTTTTATGAAAACTTGTCTATTAAATTATTAAAAGAAACTGGACCTTAAGGGACTCCCTAAAATTGGAGAAACACCGTAAGTGGGGCCTTGAGCCAATGGCAGATAGACTAGACATCCACCAAAGGTATACTAGAGTCTTCTGGGAGAGGAGTGAAACCCATGGCTCTTGGGCAATGGGGGCCAGGGGAGGCACTGTTATATTTACATTCTATTGTAGGGATACAATATGTAATGTCTCATATGCTGCAAAATTCCATGATTTTAGAATTCTAAGGCGATCTTTAGCCTTCCACCAAGATCATCCAAGGACCCTGGGGTCCAGGGAAGGAGATTCTAAGGTTTCTCTCCAATACCTTACTATAATGACCAGCCTGCCTGTACCATAACTACAAATTCTTCCTCAAAAGTAATTGAAGGCCTCAGGCTGCAATGAAGCTGGGCTTTTATTGATGAAAATCAGCCCATCAGAGTCCTCTGGATGATGGTCCAAAGAAGGTGTAAACGTCATATTTGAAAATCCACTTAGCTTGTGATCAGCTCACAGGCCACAGCACTTCATAACAGTTAGAGAGGCATACAGCCATAATTACTGCTCCTTGTGGAGGCAGCTGTTTGGTGCCACAGTGCATTTCTGTGACTAATTTCTGTTACTAAGTCAGAGAAGGAATGAAAAAGCCAAGATCCTAATCTAATCAGCACAAAATGAAAAACATGCCACCATGACCAGACCTTGGAGTGTTTTCATATGAGATTATGAGGGTTAATATCACTAGGGTAGAGACAATGAATTTGAGGTACTGAAGAACAGAGCTCTCATGAGATATGGCCAATTTCCCTGAAGGCTTTGAGTCTGGATAGAGATTCCTGACCCTCTTCGCCTCCTAATAGAGAACCTCCTCTTGGTGCCATAGGAGAGAGTATACTTAAGTGAGGAAATACACGTTCAAGTCCTGACTCCAAAAGTTACTAGCAGTGTGATCTTGGACTTGACATTCAGCTTATTTGGATGTTAGTTTCCTCCTCTGTAAAGTGGGGTGTGGGAAGGGGTCAGAGGACATGATCTCTAAGGCAGCTGGAAAAAGCATTGAATTTGAAATTGCAAGAGCTCAGTTTCAATCCCTTCTCTGATGTTTTCTACCTGTATGACCGTGTCAGATGACATAATCTCCCCAAACCTCTGGCAAATGAGTCAGTTTGACTCCAAGTTCCCTTCTAGATTTAAATCTTGTGAGCCTATGACCTCCCTGGGCCTGTGAGTCCTTATCTAAAAAATAAGGATGCTCTCTATCCAAAAGGGCTGCTGTGAGAAAAATGCTTTGTAAAGCAATGCACCATGGAAGAGGGTGGTGCTATTTTGAAGAACTAATCTACATTGTTCTTCTATAGCTGTAGAACCTACACAGTTTAAATGATTCTTATTTATCAATTATATTGCCTTACTTGCTCTGAGACAGACTTGCTTCTGCAGAGACGCATTCATCAATAAATACATCCGTGTGTGCACGAACACACACAGCCGCCCACTCAGTTCAACTCAGAAGGCTCAGAGAGAATTTTCCAATGGGAACTAAGCAATCAACAGTGTCCTTTTTCAAGCCTGGGCTGTTTCCCACCCAGCCCCCACACTGGCTGCCAGAAATTGCACCATGCCATGGTTCTCCACTGACTCCCTGCAGTGATTCATCCTCCTTTCATTTTGGCCAAGGTCTTGTCAATTAGAGGAGAGAAGACTTTTCCTGGAATCAGTATTTTGTGTAAATCATATATGGAGGTGTCAGTAAAAAGTGGAATGAGAGTCATAGGGTTCAGATTTCTGTTACTTATCCCTTAAGTGACCTTGGTCAAGTCATCTCAGGTCTTTAGGCTTTGGTTTCCACCTGGGTTAAATGAAGGGTTTGGACCAATAAATATCTATGCTGCCTTCTGACTCTAGAGCCTAAGTGGAGAATCTACCTTTTACATTTTCTGTGAAGAGAAGTCAACCTGTTATTATTATGTTGTATATGAAGTGATGTCAATGCTGTCAGCCTGGGGCAGTGTTCAAATATCTAAATATGTCTGAGAGCTCATTGATTTCCTCCATTTTGTATATCATAACCCATTCATGAGTGTCCATCCTTTGTGACTTTTGTCCTTATCCTCCCATAAATTTGCCACAAGGGAGCCACCCAAATATGCTGGGAGTCTTCCTTTTCCTTGTCATTACAAGGCAGAACACTTGGGCTGTCCATCAGTCATCCTTTGCTCTTGCTATGTGACCAACTTCTCTTCTTTTTTGGTCAAACATTTCACCATCAGTATCCCTTTATTCTAGGATATCTTTTAAGGTCCTTATTTGTTATATCAAAAACAACAGTCAAAAAACAAATATTTATTAGGGACTTGCTATATGCCAGGTGCTGTAGCCTATTACCCCCCAACTTGTTCTTCTCTGCTGCCCTTCATGTGCTGCTCTTTTTCAATTCTTTGGAAACTTTGTGTTCCACATCTACTGGTATTTAAAAGAGGGGTCTTTGTTTCTAGGAGGAATTTAAGGTCATTAAAATAGTTTTGTAATTTTCTGGAAGTGATCCAATCTATTCTATTCCTCTTATTTAATTCTGGGTTCAATTCATTGTCCATATGTAAATTTAAATATAAATACACATACTGATGGACAAGCTCTATAGATTGTTTATTTAATAGCACATCATAATCTGGAAAACAAACATTCTTCACTTGTTTTTCCTTATGTGAATAGTTAGGCCAAACTCTTTTTAGTGGTTATGGATCTCTTCCAGGAGGCTGCACAATGATATAGAACTTAATAGTACCAACAAGATGTCATCAATTAATCAAATAAATGTTTATTAAGCAGCTACTATGTGCCAAGCATCTGGAAGGACTTCATTATTCATAAGGAATATGTTCAACTTGAACTGTGCACTAGGCTTCCTCCATCACAGTACTGAATACTTTTGTCAAGGGTATTTTTCCTTGTTTTGTGCCTATCTACATGTTTTTTTTTCTCAGAAGGTCATTGAATAAAGTTATTCTTATCATATTTTTCAAGGACTCAGTTAATTTTGATGTATGTATGAAACACAACTTGTTTGAGGAGAATCCTTAGGGCCACATTTTACTCTACCAGAGCAAATGCTTTTAAAAAAATAATAATTTCAGTGGAATTTTGTATTCTGTACATCTTTCCATTGACTGTGTGATGGGTAAAGATATGTTCTACAGTGGAACACTGCTTTTGAAAGAATGTCTATTTCCTCCTGATACAATAGCCAAGAGTATTAGTAACAAGATTCTGGAAAAAAATTCTTATGTGTTGGAGGAGAAGAGCAGGAACCTGAGGAGGGGCTCATCAAAGAGAATGTGGTAAAAATACATGGGACCAACAAACTTATCTAGGCAGCCATCTCATCTCTGCAAAAAAGCTGAGAGTTGGAGATGCCTCTTCCAGGGAAAAAAGAACTTAAAAGATGGTGCAACAAGGCGTGAGTTTTGAGTAGAAAGAGATGGTTCTTTTAAGTCTTGGAGGAAGCTTGATGCAGACAGATTCCAAGAATGATGGCACCCTCTGTTTAAGTAGCCAAAGGGTTAAATTGCCTGGATGTCTTCAGGTGGGAAGATAGGAATGGATAAGAATTAGGCTAGGTCCAAATACTACTTCCTTAGAAGAAACTATTGACCTTCAGAATTACCCTCAATTATCTTAACAGAGTGGAAGGAAAGAAAGATAGTAGACTGAGCTTGCTGCCAGGGTTAATATATCTCCTTCTGTCTACTCACACAACCATCACCTGATCCAACCATAGATCTGACCATGCCACTTCTCCACTCAATAAACTCCAGTGACTCTTATTACTTCCAGAATCAAATATAAAGTTCTCTGTTTGACATTTAAAGTTCTTCATAATCTTGCTACTTCCTACCTTTCCAATCTTCTTACACTTTACACTTCTTCCCCAGACTCTACCAGGTAGCTGCACTGGCCTATTTGCTGTTCCTTGCTCTCAACACTACATCTCCCATCTCCACATCTTTGCATTTATTGTCCCCTATTCCTGCAATGTGCTTCCTTTTCACCTCTGGCTTTTAATTTCCCTGGCTTCCTTCAGGATTTAAGTCATATACCACCTTCTGCAGTAGGTCTTCTACTAGGTCTCCTGAGATTACCACCCAATTTTTCTGCATATATATTATATGTACCTATATACATATTTTCTCTTCCATTAGAATGTGAGCTCCTTGAGGGCAAGGACTATTTTTTTCCCTTTCTTTGTATCCCCAGAGCTTATTAAGTTGCAGTGCCTGGCACATTGTAAATGCTTAATAAATGTTTTTTGATTGTTTGCTTCATAACATTTAAAAAAATAAATCTTTATGATCCAAAGTTACCTGAGTCTTGCTTATTAAGTGGAAGAAAGATGCGTACTCAATGAGACCAAATTACATGAGTACATTCAGAATATGCTCATGGTCTTTAACCCAGAATCAAAAGGATGGTTTGGGGGTATATGCAGAAGCAGACTATGCTAATATACTGTAGTCTGGGTTAATGAGCACACCGCAGAAGAGTTATGTGAGTTGATTTAGAGTTAAACAGAACCACAAAAACAACATATACAATGATTAATATAAAGAAAATATAATGGAAAGAGCCTTTGTCCCAATGAATGCTATAAAATTGTAATGAGCAAGCTTGGGCCCAGAGAAGAGCAGAAAAAAATGCACCTCCTTCCTGTCATTGTGGAAGTGGGATGACTATGAGTGTAGAATATTGCATATGCTGTCAGACATGATGCTTTATTGCCTATTTTTGCTAAACTGCTCCCTTCCTGACCCCACACACACTTTCTGTTTTATTCTTTGTTTCAACAGATGACTTATTGCATAGGTCAGGGGAAGGGATGTATTTGGAAATGACAGCAATATAAAAACAAATGATGTCATGAAAACTTTTTTAAAAAATGGAACCTCTTCCAGGACCAGCGCTAAAGAACATGAAAAAGAGGCTTAATTAGAGTGCAACTCCCCTGGAGTAGCAGTGTCATAGAAAGTGTTGACCAAAGTAGATATCTTGCTAATGGAGAGGGATATCCATTTAACTAGATAGCTTTCCTTGTAAAACAAAACAGAACAAAACAAACTTCCCTTTTTATTATAATGGATTTCATAAACATCACAGAGATGAACATTTCCCTATGCAAACAAAAAAGAAAAAGAAAGAAAGAAAAAGCAGACTGCATATGAATTGCAAGACTTCCCACCACCCACAACTCCAGCTTTTTGAAAATTTCAAATTTAGGACTGTAGTTCCAAAACTGTCTTGCTTGTCTGCATTCTCTCTGAATTTTCTAATGCTCTTTGGTGTATGTTTTTAAATTGATTCTCTTTTCTTTATTTTTTTCCTTTTTTAAAGTACTGCTATCAATACTTAAAAAAAAAATACTATTTCACTCCTTTGTCTTTACCCCTCCTCAGCCCTCTCTTCTAACAAATAAGTTTAGTTAAGTAAGTCAAATCCACAGATTGACCATGTCGAAAAATGTATGTTTCATTCTGGACCCAATTCACTTCTCTGTCAAGATGTGGGAAGCGTGATTCATCATTAGGCTTCTGGACTTGTGATTGGTCATTGAGTTAATAAGTTCTTTAGTTGTTTTCTTTTATAATGTCAAAATCACTGTAAAGGTTGTTTCCTGGTTTTGCTCACTTAATTATGCATCAGTTCATATGATACTTTTTAGATTTCTCCTAATGATTTCTTTTGTCATTTCTCATAGAGTAACAATATTCCATTACATCCAAATGCTATAATTTATTTAGTCATTTTCCAATTGATGAGTAGCCTCTTCGTTTCTAGTTATTTGATACAAAAAAAAAGTTCTGCCATAAATATTTTTGTTTTTATGGGTCTTTTCCCCTTTCCTCTGGTCTCTTTGGCAAATACATGCATGTGCATATGCACACATGTGCATACATGTACACACAAATATGTGTAGATACATGTGTTTCTATGGATATACATATACACACCTTAACATATACATATATACACATACACACATTCACAAATACGTTTGTGTGGATATGTATGTGTGTGTACACATTCATGTATCTTTGGATATATATGTGTGTGTATGTACACATAAATACATAGATATACAATACATACCCATGCATAGATTTGTAAGTATATTTGTGTGTATGTATACACATGTATATACATACACACATACACGCACACACCCATCTGCATATACAGTTGTCTGTATGTGTCTACATATGTATATGTACACATAAATAGGGCAGCTGAGTGGCACAGCAAATAGAGTGCTGGCTCTGAAGTCAGGAAAACTCCTCTTCCTGAATTCAAATACAGCCTCTGACACTTGCTACCTGTGTGACCTTGGTCAGGTCACTCGAACCTGTTTGCCTCAGTTTCCTCATCTGTATAAATGAGCTGGAGAAGGAAATGGCAAACCATTATAGTATCTTTGCAAAGATGATCCTAAAAGGAGTCACAAAGCCTGAGACCCAACTGAAAAACAACTAAACAACAACAACAATAATAGACACACACATAATACAGATAGATAGATAGATGATAGCTGATAGATAGATAGACAGATAGGCATGCTTAGTAGTAATATCTCTGAGTCAAAGGGTTTGCACAGTTTTATGACTTTGGGGGCATAATTCCAAATTGCTTTCCAGAATGGTCCAGGATATCTAGGACCTTAGAGCCATAGAAACCTTTTGGAGAGAGGTGGAAGAGGCTATTTCATTGTCGGGACAGGGTAGCCTGCATGAAGCTTAGGGGAAACATGTTTGAGGCACAGAAGGGAAAATATCTTCCTTCATCAAGGTGCCAGGATCCAGTGCATGGCTCACAGAGTCTAAATATGAGCAGCGGTGAATATAAAGCAGAGGAGCTCAGCTGGAGTTATGTCCCACGATGAGCAGTGGGGACTTTACTATTATCTAGGAGGAAACACCTTGTTTTTTTTTGTTTTTTCCTTTTAGCTGGCTTGGCATTTTCCTCAGTGTTGATATATTCTGGTCAGACCGGCCAACTCTGATGTGTTAGAGTGCAGTTTAAGAGAGAGAGGTGAAAGGCACAGCAGGTAAGCAAGCCTCAAAGAATATTACAGTGGCTCAGGTGTGGCACTGTTACTTGCTGTAATACCTGGCCCCCTCTGCTTTGTCTATGGAGAGGGCATTCAGTCAAGAGCTTCTGTAACATGTTTCTGTTTCCCTGGGGTGTTGTGGAGCCCATGGTTGGGTGTCATATAATTTGATATCTAGGAAATAGAGTCCATCCAAGAAAGGATCTGAATGGCCATTCCATATCCTGCAGATTCAACCTGACATATGATTAGATATCTGGTTCTGTATGATTGAGTGCAAGCCCCCAACACTGGGAAAGATGGCGCACTGGTTGCTAACTTGGAAATAGTCTATAATGCCAGGGTGGTTTCAATATAAAAATACAATGCAGCTCAAGGCCAGAGTGTACTAGATGAAGATACCCAAACTTGGAAACCTACAAAGCAATGGACTGAGGATCCCTCCAGACCTGGAAACCATGCCAGCCCAAATCTACCAATCTGCAACACTCAGCAGCTTATTTTGACATACAAATAGGACATAGTTAAGGTGAAAAACAGTAAAGGAGTCTGAGGAGACTGTCATTTGTATCACCCGAGCTAGTCTGTGGCCAGACTTTGGGATACAGATGTTGGACTCTGTCCACATATGTTATTTCCAGGCTTGATGCTTTTCTATTTGGTTTTATTTTTCATTTAGTTTCCAAGTACAGCCTCTCTAGAAAAATTTTAACATTTTCCTGGCTGAACTAAGAATTTTTCCTCAGGGTTCTGACCATACCAGAGGGAGAATAGAGTTGGAATATTGGGTGTCCCAAGCCCCTTGACATAGGAGATGGAAATGAAGCAGACCCAAAGGTGAAAATTTGAAGACAGAGTCAATTGAGGAAGCAGGGAATAGAATGTGATTGTAATTGCTTGTCTGTTCCTACTTGGCCTTCTGCTTCAAAATGTTATCACTGAATTCCTCTTGCCCCCTTCTCCTGCCTCCACAACACATACTTTGGACCATCCTTTCAGGTGAGAATCCTTGCCTGCTAATCATATCTTGCCTGGATCTGCTTTCATCTGATGCAGTCAGGGGTGGTCAAGCTAATCAGATGCTGAAGGTACAGCTTCATCATTGGGCAGTGTAGGGGCAGGGTGAGGAGGAACGGGATAGGAATTAAAACAAAGGACATTTCATAAGAGCACTTTATGTAAGTCCACATATTTTCGATGCAAAAAAAAATCCTGGTCACATGATCCATAAGAATTTATTTGGTGATAAATCAAGTCACACGATATAGCGGAAAGAGCCCTGGATTTGGAGCTGGAGGATCTGGGTTTTAATCCTAGCTTTGTCACTTAGCACCTTATGAACTTTGCAAGTCACTTCTCTTCGCCCTTAGTTTCCTCCTCAGCAAAATGAAGGGGTTGAACTAAATTATCTCTAAGGTCTCTTCCAACTCTAAATCCTGTGACTTGAAGTCATGGATGACAGGGGAAGTGTGAAGCTTCCAATGAACCCAGAAGGCATGATTTTCAAAGTTTGCCTAGCTGGTGCACCCACAGTGTCCTGGCATCAGCCTTCATACCTAGTAAGAAGTTCACACCCTCATTAACTGTGAAGGACTCAGTATCCATTGCCAACTTGGATCAATACTTCCTGGGTTCCCACTCTGCCTGAGCTCCCCTGGGTTCTAGATCTGGTCCAGTAGATGCTGCCACCCCCATTTCTGGCCACTAGACAACCAATGATTCATTCATGTCTTTGCTGACCAATGTATGGATAAATCCATTTTCCTCCTGGTCAACAGAGATGAGATTACAGTTCAAAGTAACTTTTAAAAATCATATTTTTATTGATACCTTTTGTTTTCACATAACATTACTTTCCAAATATATCCCTTCCTTTTTTGCCTCCTTGGTGAGTCACTCCTTGTAACAAAGATTTAAAAAGAAAAAGAAAAAAAAAACATTTCAAGAAAAACAGCCAACTCATCAAACATGTCTGATAGTATATCGCATGTTCTACACCCATGTTGCTATGCCCTTGCAAAGAAAAGGGGAGGGGTGCATTTTCTCAACCATCTGGTAACTTTTGCTAAGAAACAGAAAAACACAAGGAAAAAGTTTGCCTTAGAGTCCAGGGTTTCTGTCCTGTCTAATCTGGGCATAAGGGATAGGGTAAGACTCACAGCTTAGTACAGTTGAGAGTTCTGTAGGGTGCTAGTGTATAGCAGAGGGGTCAAACACACAACCCATGGCCCACAACACTCCCAAGTATGGCTTGAAGCAGATTAAAATATAACTGGAAATATTTGAAAAATAAATTAAAAATACAATAAAATGTAGATAATGTTATATTTAAGAACTAAGACAATAATGCAGCCTACAGGGATCTTTATGGTTGGATTAGAGGTTCCTGTTTCCATATGAATTTGACACCATTGGTGTACACTACCATGAACCAAAGACCTGGAAATTAATGGAAGTTTGGGGGTGAATTTGAAGCTGGGTCATGTCAACAAGCTTTTATTAAGTACTTATGTGCAAGGCACTGTGCTGAGCACTATATATACAAATATAAGCAACCAAAAAAAAAGTTCCTATTCTCAAGAAGATTACATCCTAAATGGAGAAGTTAACACATAAAAGGAAGTTGAAAAGGATCAGATTAAGGTGGAAGTGGAGGTGGAACAGAAGGTACCCTCTGGGACCCTTGGTGAAGAAAGAAGTCCAAAGAGTCAAGAACAGAGCCCAGAGAGGAATAAAAAAGTGAACCTTGTTCGCTTGGACACTTTCTTTAAAATGGAGATTCTAGCAAGAATTGACCAATCAAAGGAAAGAGTTTCAAGGGAGGAGTCATCTTCCATGGTGAGAAGGCCACAGCGTAAAGGTGAAGGCTGCTGTGGCATGGTGAATAAACAAGTGTGGAGAGTCAGAAAAGGAGCCTGGAGAGAAATGATGGTGGGTCTTTCCTGTAGTGATGACATTGATAATTGGTCATCCAAAAGAGTCTGAAGGGGCCAAAGGCTAACAGATGTGTTCATATAATTTGGTGATGGATTAGGTTGGGGATTCAGGCTTTGAGATTGAAATCAAAGTCATGGGCAAGAGCTGGAATGAGCAAAACCGGGAGTCATGGAAATCATAGTTGGACAGCACCTGACCAACCTTCTGGTGCAGCTTATATCTAGCCACATCCTGCAACTACCCACCCTACAACTGCTCATCTAGTCTCTGCTTTAAGATGTGCGGTGAAGTGACAGAAGGGTGGGGGTGCTGCTTTGGGGTTTGTGGGTTCAGAGGAATTTGGAGGCATCTGCTTTAGGTTTTAAGGCCAGCTTCAAAAAGTTTCCTCATTATTGCTGCTGTGAGTAGGTTCCCTGGATTCCAATCTTCTTATTACTTAGGCTGATTTCTTGGAATCTGACTCCCAAATCTGCCAAAGCTGTTGACCCCTGGGTTCATGGTTGTCTCAGTCTAACCTTCTGAAAGGTCACTTCTCTCATGCAGAGTATAACTCCCCATTGTTCTCTGTAACTTGATATGACTATGGTCTTAGCCAGATACTGACTAAGCTTGTCAGGGGGTCAGTGGGAACAAAATATTTAATCGAGAACAATAGAGTCAGATGTGTACAGATATGCTCTGTGTGTTTGTTTATAGCCGTGTGTAGATGACTTGCTATCATTTTTTGCTAACTCCACAAAGTTTGGTAACATTGTATAAATATTTAATTCTATTTATTTCGAATGGACAAAAATTATTTTTTCTCCTTCCCCCTTCCCTGAAAAGAAGCCCAAACCCTGTTAACAATTTGAATAGTCAAGTCTTAGCTTAGTTGTAAAACATCTTGTTGCCTAGGCTGGGAATGCCTTCCCTCTCCTATATCTGTTGAATTCCTACATAATCTTTGTCTGTTTTGAATGGTAGCCCTGTCATGAAACCTTCCTTAATTATTCCTACCAGTAACATCTTTACCCTGCAGACCACACATAATACTTTGTTTCTATCTTACTGATATATCTATCACACAATATTGTGCATTATAGCAACATCTGCCTATCCCATACAGACCTAGAGATGAACCCGAACCAGGAGCATGTCAGGTCAGGCAAGTAATGGAGATATTTCACAGTGGAAAATTTGGAAGGAGACTGAATTTGAATATGAAGAGAGAGACTGAGGACATGGTGCTTAAATTGGCAAAAGCCCATGTATCTGCTTTCCATCAGTTTTGGCATGTGCTACCTAGCTAGCTTTATGAGGGTTCACCCTCAGACTTCTCTGGTATTAGAGGGACAAAGATGGAATTTAATGTATATAGTTAATAACAAGACAAGAAGGAAAACTGGATATTCCAAGTGAAACGTGGTTGCCTATAAGAAAAATCAGTGTCTCATGCTGCCCTGTTTGCTCAACCCATGGTACATCTTCAGAAGAGACCTTCTGGGAGCTCCTACATTGCATCAACAGTAAATTGATCCATCAAGGTCTCAGTATTTGAATTTTTATTGCATACTTCCATTAGGCTGGAGTTATCATATGTTACATAATTATAATTTCCCCTCACTAGTCCACTGCATCCTAGGCCATCACTAGTCATCTTGACTTTTGTCTTGCCACTGAACTGCAGTGACTCTGGAGGAGAGACTGAGGCTGAAGACTTTGCGTAAATTCAATTCACATGCAAGTCAATACATCACCCTCATGATGTCATCTGTCTTCTTTGAGAACAAAGGACAAACAACAACTAGAACAACAATAAGTTGATCCATGCAATGGTTTGTGAGTGGATAGCCTTGGGTACAAAGGTCATGCTTGCTCCCAATTGGGAATGATGGGAAATTGAGCTTCCAGGTTTTTGATCTGCCTGCCACTTGAAGGAGGGATATAGGGGCTGGAAAAGTCAAACATTGTAGATGCATATACTGGGTATTTGGGTATATTGACCACTGAGGTTAGGGACTGTTTCATCTATGTCCTTATCTCCTTCCCGCTATCATCTAGTGCAGTGCCTAGATCTTAATAGGCATTAAATAAGTGCTTGTTGATGGATTACTACAGTTTAGTTCTGCCATATGATTAAAACATTTATGCCATATGTCGTTGTAAATGACTTTAAATGAAATTATTTGTTGTTGTTTCATCATTTTAGTTGTGTCCAACTCTTTGTGACCCCATTTGGAATTTCCTTGACAAAAAAAAACAAAACTGAAGTGGCTTGTCATTTCATTTCCTTCTGCAGCTCATTTTGTAGATGAGGAAACTGAGGCAAGCAGGGTTAAGAGACTTGCCTAGGGTCCCATAGCTAGTAAGTCTCTGAGGCCAGATTTAAACTCAGGAAGATGAGTTTTCCTGACTTCAGGGTTGGCACTCTATCCACTGTGTCATGTAGCTACCCTTTAAAAGAAATACATATGGGTAAAGGATGAATGGAAGAAGTCACTGAAAATGGAGTATTCATGATGGAAAAATGGAGACCCCCAACTACTACTATCACTGATGTAGTAAACTGATAACCTGATGAGGAGGCAGAACAAAGGAGTGAGCAAAAACCAATTGGTCTGAGAGTCTGTAAATGGCACAGGGAGCTGGGCAGATACCCCAGAGCCTTTGGTGTTGGGTGGAACTGATTATAATAGTTATCTATGTATGTGTCTTTTCCTCCAACGGTAGATGGTGAGCTTCCTGAGAACAGAGACTTTTTTTCCAACTTTATGTCTTCCCAAGGACATAGCACAGTGTTCTGCACACAGTAGGTACAGAATATGGGTTTTTGTTTAGTTTTATTTGATTATGAAGAGACTGTAATATCTTTTTGTTGCAACAATCCCCAACTTTCTATATGAGGAAGTGGAAATAACACAAAGACAGGAAGAGCATTCAGACCCAACCCAATACACACAACCAAGATCCAAGCTCGAAGTGACTCAATTGTAAAAGTACTGAAAGACTGAGTCCTACAATATTTGAAAGAAAGGAATATGCTGAACAAATGGGAGAAAACATAGATGGTATTAGGGCAAAAAAAAGGCAATCAAAGGATCATCAACAACTACCAGTCCTTATATCTATTCCTTCTCTACTTTCTTATCTCTCCATATGAGATTGAGCTACCCATGTATTTGGGGCATCCTTGATGAAAATATTAGAAAAGAACAGATAAGATTTCACAAATTACATCATATGGCAGATCACATGTTCACAGTCACAAAATTGCCTAAAAGTTATAGCAAATAAAAGATCCCCTTGTGAAATATTTTATTAGAAATGACAAAGACAAATATTTTATTAGAAAAATTCTGCTTTAAAGGTTCTTTTCTAACAAGGGATAGCTTAAACTATGTAAGCTCCTTGGGAATAGGGATTGTTTCATTCTTTTATGTGTATTTTCAGAGACTAGTATCGTGAACAGTTCATAAATGCTTGTTGAATGATTGATTGATTGATCAATTCACTAACACATGGCCATGAAACCAAGGCCAAGTTAAGGGCCTGTCATGAGAGCAGACTACCAAAATCTCAGGACCAAGGCTGGGGTGTCTTTAATTTTGAAAGTTAACCTTGGTAGCTCTAATTTATTGTTAGTGTAGTCTAGACTTAATATTGGTGGGAGGGGATAAGGAAGGACTTATGTTGTCTCATGAAATACAGGAACCACAAATGATCCTTGGAGGTGAGCTGCAGGTAAGATTCACTAGATATCAGCAGGAGGCAGACTGTGCCCCAGAAGGTCACAGGAATGACAAACTGTAGGTGACTTGTTCAGGATACTCTCAGCATACTGAGGTAGTCATACTAAGACCATTACCTGGATAATAAAAGTTAGCATTTATATAACACTTTAAGGTATGCAAAACTTTTTACATTTTATCTCCTCCACCCTGGGAGATAGGTGCTTTTATTATCCCCATTTCACAGTTGAAGAAACAGAGGCACACAGATGTTAATGACTTGCTGGTTATTGGTACATATCTGAGGCCGGATTTGAACTGACGTCTTCATGACCAGGCAGCTAAGTGGCGTAGCAGATAGAGCACTGAGATGGGAAGGAAGAAGACTCATCTTCTTCAAGTTCAGAGCTGACTCAGACACTAGCTGTGTGACCCTGGGCAAGTCACTTAATCCTATTTGCCTCAGTTTCCTCATCTGAAGAGAAAAAATGGCAAGCTACTCCAATATCTTTGCCAAGACAACCCCAAATGGGGTCATGGAGAGTCAGACACAACTGAAATGACTGAACAACAACAACAAAAAAATAAAACTTCACGATTCCAAGCTGGACTAAGAGAAGCTAGACTAGAACCCAAGGCTTCTCACTTCCAATCCAGTGCTCCCAAGCACGTGCAGGACTATGTCAAAATGTGTCAATATGATAATTAAAGCAAATGAAGAAAAGAGGAATATCCTATACCCTTATTTGAGTGCCATTTTGATGGAGGTGAGAGAAGCAAAGCCTGGTTATAGGAATAGGAGGAAGGATGGAGGTACATGTATATCAGGAAGGGAGATCTCAGAAAACTAAAGCTAGGTCAATAAGACCTATTGGGGAGAGGCTGAGTGTAGTCAAAGAGCCAAGGGCAAACCCAGTCCCAAACCAGGCCTAGGAGAAGAGGATGTCTATTTATTTATTAAGTAGTCTTTTCTTTTTCCAACTCATCTTCCACACAGTTGCAAAAATAATTTTCCTAAAGTACAAATTTTACCATGTCATTGCCCTGCACAAAAATCTCTAGTGGCTCTGTATTGCCTATAAAACAAATGAAATACAAGCTCTTTAGGGAACATAATGAAGTCTATAAATTAAAAGTCAATCATCTTGACTTTCATTCCAGGTAAACTTCTAGAAACTATTATTAAAAGAATATAGTGGACATCTAGAAAAGACTTGGTATTCATAAAGATGCTGAATGATTTATCAAGAACTGCACTCATGGGGCTAATCTCATTCCTTTAAAAAATTCTCTTTTTAACTGTGAAATTAACAATTATTCAACGAACAAATTTTTCAACAAGCAAAGAAAAAGGAGACTCATAAAAGAAACTAAACTTCTGTATATACAGTTGATTGATTTTTAATAACCATATTAAACCTTAGCAAGGTAATAACAAAATTATTCTATTTGGCACCCCTTCTAAATTTAATTTTTTTCTAAAATACAATTCGATTGATTTTGTTTTCATATCTTCCGGATTTCTCACTATACCATTACCTTTCCTCCTCCCAGAGGGTCCTCCTCCATATCAAATGATATAATATATTATGTCCCCAAAGTCTTGGTGCAATTTTAAGCTTTTGGGATATCTTATATATGAAAAGTACTTCTAAAATCTTAAAACTTTGTTTAAATGTTAGCTATTATTACAACAAAGAGTTCAAGTAAGAGGGGAAAACAATTTAGCAAAACTAACAGACATATTGAAAAAGTATGAAATTATCCTCAGTGGGAGATACAAAAAGTCCCTCACTTCTGCAAAGAAGCAGGGCAGCTAGGTCAGTGGATAGAGCACTGGGCCTGGAGCCAGGAGAACCAAGAAGACCTGAATTAAAATCCAGTCTCAGACATTGCCTAGCTGTGTGACCCTGGGCAAGTCACTTAACACCTATATGCTGCATGGATCCTGTGTTGGTAATCAGTACTAGCTGATAAAGGGTGATCCACTGGAGAAGGAAATGATAAACCACTCTAGCATACTTGCCAAAAAAAAAAAAAAAAAGAAACAAATCCATGGAGAACTGGTCCATGGGGTCCTGAAGAGTTGGACATGACTAAAAAACATCTGCAAAAAAGGAATGGATGTGTCATCTTAAATCTCTTTTGTGGGGTCAAGCTTGATTTTCATAATTTCATAACATTCAGTTACGATTGTTTTGTTGTTCTTTCCACTTATATTGTTGTAGTTGTTGAATCTATTGTGTTCCTGGTTCTGCTTTTTTCCCCTTTTAATCAATTCACATGTCATCCTGTGCTTCTCTATATTCACAACAGTCACCAATTCTTACAGCACAGCAGTTTCCCACAATTTATTTGACCATTCCCCAATAGATGAGCATCTATTTTCTTTCTAGTTCTTTGCTACCACAAAAAGTGTTTCTAGAAATATTTTGGTGTATATAAGGCCTTTTAAAAAATATCATTGACCTCATTGGGGTATATGTCTAGCAGTGTGATCTCTGTGTCAAAGAGTTTGGACATTTTAATCATTTTCTTCACATAATTACAAATGACTTTCCAGAGTAGTTAAAACAATTAACATCTCTACTAACAGTGCATTAGCATGCCTTTTGACAACCCATCAGACATTGACCATTCTCATCTCCAACACTGACTATTTCCATCTTTTAATATCTTTGCTAATTTGCTGGGTGTCTTAATATCTTTTTATTACATGTTTATTAGACTGGGAATGCCAGTGACATAGTTTGCCTTGATTGTAATTTAGCAAAGTATTGGACCAAATTACTCATGATATCATTACAGAGAAGTTGAAACTTGAGAATATGTCTAGTTGATAATTTATTTGGGCAGATTTAAAAATGTTTGAATAAAAAGAACTAAAGAATAGTTACTAATGGGTCAATGTCAGCTTTGAAGCAAGTTTCCAGTGGAGTGCCCCAGGGATCTGTCCTTGACCTTGAATGCATAATTTAGATAAAGGCATACTTGGCATACTTATCAAATTTGCAAATGACAAAAAGCTAGAGATAGGGTAGGGAGTGACATTTTTTGAATCTATTAATTGCAGATGGTAGTAAATCTGCATAGAGTGGATGACAGAGTCAGGATTCAAAAAATAACTTGACAGGTTAGGTTAGGCTAAATCTAATGATATGGAATTTAATAGGGATAAAAGGAATGAACCTAAGTTTAAAAAAGCAACTTCACAAATGCCAGATGGGGGAGAAGTAGCTATATACCAGTTTTGGAAAAAAAAAAACAATCTGGGAATTTTTATGGACTACATGAAGAATCAAAGAGCATACCACAACAGTGGATGATCCTAATTCTATCTCAGGTTGCACTGAGAAGCAGAGCATCCAGTCCTAGGGCAGTGGTAGTCTTGTTGTATTCTGCTGAGGTTAGACCCCATCTGAATATTTTGTCCAATTCTGGGTGCCGTATGCAGGGTGGTAGAGAGAAAACTAAGTGGGAGAGGAATCAGAAAAACTGGGTTACAACTGTCCCATTGACCTATTGCGTTGTTGTTGAGTTGTTTCAGTTGTGTCTGATTCTTTTTTATCCCATTTGGAGTTATCTTGGCAAAGACACTGGAATGCTTTGCCATTTTCTTCTCCAGCTCATTTTACAGATGAGGAAGCTGAGGCAAACAGAGTTAAGTGACTTGCCCAGAGCCACACAGCTAGTAAATGTCTGAGACTGGATTTGAACTCATGAAGATGAGTCTTTCTGACTCTAGGCCTGGCACTCTATCTACTGAGCCACATTAGCTTCTCCAACCTACTGAGTCATTCTGTGCAAATTCTTTCTTCTCCCTGGCCCTCAGGTTTCTCTTCCATCAATTCAGGAGACTGGATGAGGTAGTTTTTAAGGTCCCGATCAACCTTCTATGATTCTGTGACGCTTCTAACTACATATAGTATTAGCCTCATGTATAGAAAAATAGGCAGCCATCTACATGGTATGATTTAATGCAAGATGAAAATGATATTTTCAAAGACTTGTGAACAAAAACGTCACAGGACCATAGATTTAGAGCTTGAAGCCACCTCAGAGATCATCTAGTCCAACCCCCTTTCTCTATCAAACTATTGAAATTTTGCCATTAGACATGCATGACTTGGGGTCTTAAAAGCCTCTGGGTCACTTATTAAAATACAAATGAAGATATAGCTGACCTACTTATCGAATTTCAGAAGGCAACAAAATTGAGAGGATTAAATAAAATGTTGGTTATCAGAATCAGGATCCAAAGAAATTTGAGTGATTCAAATGGGCTGACTAAAAAGATAACATTTAATATAGAGAGTTAGATGGCACCATGGATAGAGCACTTATCTGAACTGGGAAAACTTGAGTTCAATTTTTTCTCAGACACTTACAAGGTGCCTTACCATTAGTAAGTCACTTACATCTTCGAGTCTCAGTTTTTTCATCTCTTAAATAGAGGTAACAAAAGTATCAGCCTTACAAAGTTGTTGAGAAAACCAAATAAGCTAACACATGTAGAATGCTTTGAAAATTTTAAGGCGCTATATAAATGCTAGCTATTACAAATAGAGATAAATGAAAAATAATTCACTTGGATTAAAAAAAACTTCACAGGTATAGAACGGGGGAAGTATGATTAGATCTAAAAAAAGAAAAAAATAGGGGATTTTAATGGATTGAAAATTCAATTCAAGTCGTCTGTGTGACATAATAGCCAAAAAAGAGAGTTATTGTCAGTCCTTCAATGAATATTTATTTAGCACCTACTATGTGCCAGGCACTATGCTAAGCTCTTGTGATTTTTAGACTCTCTTGAGGGAGACAGTGTGAATAAGGCAGCTAATACTTTTGCTACACCCTGCCCTGGACAGATCACATCTCAAGTTACATGTTTGGTTTTGAAAACCATATTTTAGGAAAGGCATGGAGAACTTAGAGGGTCAAGGAAAGGGTGACCAATAGGGTGAGGAAACTGGAAAACATGCCCCAAAATAATTAGTAAAAGAATTATTTTAACAAAAGAAAAAAAAGAAAGTTTAACTTGGAGAAGAGATTTAGGGGAGACTCAGTAACTGTCTTGCAAAGGGCTATGTGGAAAAGAATATTTCTTGAAATGAATAGATTAGACTTATGGCCCCAGGATACAGAACTAGAACCAATGGATATGAATTGAAGAGAGGCAAGTTCCTGACTCTCCAGACTTCTTGAAGATCCCTCTACCCCTCAGTTCCTCTTTCTGATTAGTCTTTTCTTCCTGGAGCCTCCATTTTAAGGAATTCTCTGCCCTGACTCTCTGATCTTTCTCCAACATGCCCCCCCCCCCTTTCACCCCCATTTTATGTGTTGTCTTCCTCCATTAGAATACAAGCTCTTTGAGGGCAGGGACTGACTTTCTTTTTGCTTCTATTTGCTTGCTATTCGTATACCCAGTGCTTAGCATAGTTCCTGGCATACTAGTAAGTGCTTAGGAAATGCTTATTTACTGAATATTAAGGTGAAAATGTATTTCCTAACTATTGTCTAAAAGTTTAATGAGGTACTTCAGGAGATGACAGGCTCACCATCGTTGGAGGTTTTCAAATGGATTTTGGATGACCTTTGGTCATACCCATTGAGGTATGGGTTGGACTAGAACAGAGCTTCTTAACCTGGGGTCCATAGATTTCAGAGATGTCAATCTGGATGCAGAAAATATATATCTATTTTCATCAGCTTCTAGAAACTAAAATTTAGTAATTCCTCCCATTATGATTTTTTTTTTAAACTGAGTTATCTTTAGCCTTTACCAGACTGCCAAAGGGAACCAGAATGCCAAAAGGGTTAAGATCTCTAGACTATAATGCCCTTGAAATCCCTTACATCTTTGAAATTCTGTTTAATACTCTTGAGAAGAGTAATGCCTCAAGGATTCATACCTTTGCAGGGTTAGTTATGAAGTAGTTGAAAGCAAGACCTTATGGAAATGGGAGGCAGGATTAGTACTAGCTGGCCAGGTTTTACAAGGGGAGAGAAGAACATGGGAAGGGGTTAGGATGGTGCCAGGTATAAACTTTCCAATTCTTCTGAGGGATGGCTCTATCCATAGATTCCTCTAAGACAGTCCAGGTTATTTGGGGCTGACGGCCTTGAAGGCCACCTAAAGAGTTTGTGCTTAAAAAAAAAAAGCCATTCCCAGAGTACTTGCCTCTGGAGACTGTCAAATCATGTACTCTGTTAGCGACCTTGCTTTTTGGTACTCTTCCAGTGTCATAAACAATAGAAAAGAACCCTGGAAGTGCAGGTAATATAATTTAATGAAAGAAAACAAAAAACTTTTCTTGGAGTTAGAAGACTTAGATTCTAGTGCCGGCATAGCTATTAACTCACTGGATGACTTTGGGCAAGTACCTTCCAAAGTACTACGTCTGACTGTGTGACTCAGTCTGTACCTACAATCTTCAATCTTTTTAATGGGAAGAGGAAAATGTGTTTCCATTTTCTATTCTAGGGGGCTAAGATTGGTCATGGCTGTTCATCTGAGTTTATCTGCCTTTTAGTGTTATTTTAATTTATATTATTGTGATCATTATCTGTAATTTCACATCTGTAGTAATGAACAGATCAGGAATCACTCTGCTTGCCTCTCAGGAGGAGGCAAAATAAGACTAAAGCTTGGAACAGAGAAGCCCTCTCTTTAATCTGGATTTTCTTAACCTTTTTGTATCACAGAGACTTTGGTCAATCTGGTGAAGTCTATAGACCCCCTCTCCAAATGTTATTTTTTTAATCATAATGGAAGAAAATGCTAAATTTCATTTAGAGGTTAGTGAAAATGAAGATGTGATTTTTCCCATTTAAGTTCATGTACCCCCTGAAATTCCAGATTAAGAATCCTTACTTTAAATACAATGGTTCCACAGCTGTGAAAACTCACAGGACTTAAATAGGACTGTCATTAGCAGGGAGATTGTGGGGCTACAGAACACCCACTCTGAATATTCTGTTATCCTATGCCATCTCTCTGCTTAATTAAAGTATTTTAATGACACAGTCTGTATATATATTTCCTTTTCTGCTAAGATGAACCTCCCCATATGACAATTATCACAATGTTGTGAAAACTATCCACAGTTGGCTCTTAATAGTTTTCCATTTCCAATTGAAAAATGAAAATGTTTCTGGGGAAAATGCAAATGGATCAGGCTCGTCAACCACATTTCATGCCAGGCAGGCATTTTGCAAAGAAAAAGAAGTCAAACATTGATTGGAAAAAAGAGGTTTCATTAACATCAGCACTTGGGAGTTGGCTTTTGTTTCTGGTTCCAACACTGACTGGCTAACCCTGGATCACTACTCCCCAGTTTTTCTTCCTCCGAGGGGAATTAGTTAACTCCTTCCCTCATCAGGCCTAAATTGCTTTCTCTGTCAAATGAAGGGGTGAGATTACATTGGAGTTCTTAATCTGGAGACTGGGGATAGATTTTAGGAAGTTCTGTGAATGTAAATGGCAAGAAACATTTTTATTTCAATATAATTGATTTTCTTTCTGATCTTATGTACTTTATTCTATGTACTGAAAAATGTTATTCTGAGTAGAGTTTCCTAGCTTTCACCAGACTGCCAAATGAGTCCCTGACACAAAAAATTTTGAGAATCTCTGAGTTGGATGAATTTAAAGTCCCTTCCAGTGCTAGTGTTCCATGTTCTATGAATAAAGAGTCCTTCAAGCTCTAAGATAACTATGTTTAAGATTCCTTCGATTTATGACATTCTTTTTCTAAAGTCTCTTCTGACTCTGATATAGCCTCTCCAGCTATTACATTCTATGATCTCTGTTTAAGGAGCCCATACAAGGCTAAGATTCTATATTCTCTACCTTCTAGCTCTGACATTCCAGGATTCCATGATTATCACCAACGTAAAACTTCCCATGAGGCTCTTGATGAAAGTCATGATATTTTAGAGGTCCCAAAGACTACCCATCTCAACCATGCAGGCATACATGCCACAAACAACAAAACATCTCTGAAGAAGGAAAACAATAGTTTTTATTGATTCATCAGGAATAAACAGCAGAGACAGTATGAGATAGTAGAAAGAGCTTACGCAGGAATATCTGGCTTCTACTCCTCATTCTTAAGCTGACTTGTTGATGACCTTGTTGGACAGGTCACATCACTTGCCTGTTTTCTCATCTATTAAAAGAGAGGATTGAAATGAACACTCTCTGACACTTCTCCAGTTCTAATATTTTTTGCTAATTCTCTTTGTCTCAATTTCATTCATATTTGAGATTTTGTGTTCAGAGACCCAAATATTGAGGAGAATGGGATCTCAATCTCTTTGCAGAATCTTAGAGCTAGAAGAAGTTTGGGAAACCATCTGGTCTAATCCATACTTGAAAAAGAATCCCTTCTGTAACACCTAACATGCAATTATTCAGCCTTTTCTTGAATACTGCCAATGAGGAAGAATGTACTATCTCCTGAGGCCACCCATCCCATTTATGGATAGCTCTAATTGTTAGGAATTTTTTTCCTTTAAGCCTACATCTGCCTCTCTGGTACTTCTACCCATTATTTGCCCTCTAATGCTAAGTGAAACAAGCTTAGTCCCTCTTTCAAATGGTAGTTTTTCAAATACTTGAAGTTAGCTTAGTATACGTCATCTTCCTGCAGTACACGGGTCTCCTCAGACATCAGAGATAGCTGGCTTAGAAAGTGATAAATCAGGCATGGTTTTCACTTTCTCTGGTGGGATTGGGGAAGGCGGAGGAGGCACTGCTGCTGACTTCATTCTCAAAATTAGGACCAGGCAGAAAAGATCAGGGGCCTCAGAATTTCAATTAGAAGGGATCTCCTCAGAGTTAATCTAGTCCTGTGAAGTGATACTCAAACAGAAATGGGGGACACATTGACTCAGTTTTAAAATATAATGTTCTCTATGTTTTTTTATTGTATTTTATTAGGTTGTTAAATCTTACCAATTACATTTTAATCTGGTTTGGGCTGGGTGTTTGACATCTCTGATCTACTCCAAACTGTATCCAACAGTTTAGTTTTTCCCCAAGTCTCCTCTTTTCCAGGCTAAATAGCTCAAATTCTTCCTATTGATCCTTCTATGGCAATGGTCTCCATTTCTCTCACTATCCTCATTGCCCTCCTCTAGACACTATCCAATCTATGTACTTCCCAAAATGTGGCATCCAGAACTGAACATAGTACTCTAGGTATAGCTCCCCTTGCAGGGCATCCAAAGAAAGAACTATATCTGACATACTGGTATTCCAGCCTTGGGTACCTAGGTGATGCATCTGATCTGAAGCATTGCAAATTCCACAGGAATAGCACCTCGTTAATTTTGAATTTTGGAACCTCCATGGAAGTCTATCTACATTTCTATTATGTCTAGGCAGCTAGATGGTGCAGTGGATAGAACACTAGACCTGGAGTCAGAAAGAACTGAGTTCAAATTTGGCCTCAAACATTGACCACCTGTGTGTCCCTGGGCAAATCTTTTAACCTCTGTTTGCCTGAGTTTCCTAATCTTTAAAATGGGGATCATAATAACACCTACATCTCAGGGTTTCTGGGAGGAGCAAATGAGATAATATTTGTAAATTGCTTAGCACATTAATGAATGTTTAATTAATTAATTTAATTAGCAGTTAATGAATGTTTGTTGCCTTCTACTTTCTACTATCTTTGCTTATCTTTTGCTTAACTCTTTGCTTGACTCCAGAGGTAAAAGTCTCTCCATTCTGAGATAATGTTTACTGGACTGGGGTTAGTTTATCTGTGGCTCAAACTGGCATAACTACAGCAACTTTCTATGAATCACAGTTTTCTCTAGAGCTACCTGTGTTCTTTTTTGTTATGTCTTTCATGGTTTTCTCAGATCTTTGCAGGTCTGGGTCATAGCCATTCATAACATCTTTGGGAACCAGGTCAAAGTACTTCTTATAAATTACTTTATTCTTTGATTACCTATGATTTGAATAACTCTTGGAGATGATCCAGTCTAACCTTCTTATTTTACAGAGGAGGAAACTGGAGCCAAAGGAGATTAAGTGATTTGCACAAGATCACACAGTTATAAGTAGCAGAGGCAGATAGGTGGTGCAGTAGATAGAGTGCTGTGCCTGGAGTCAGAAAGATTCATCTTTCTGAGTTCAAATTCGACCTCAGACATTTATTAGGTATGTGACCCTGGGTGAGTCACTTAGCTCTGTTTGCCTCAGTTTCCTCATTTATAGAATGAACTAGAGAAAGAAAAGGCAAATAGCTCCAGTACCTTAGTCAAGAAAACCCCAAATGGGGCAATGAAGAGTGGGAAATGACTGAAAAACAACTGAACAACAACAACTTTTGACTAAATTCTGTTATGTCTTCTATGCCATCATCAAAGGTTTACACTCTCTGGGAACAGCTTGAGTTTGGTAACATGTAAAAGGCAATTTCCAGAGAAAGACACTATTTAGGGGAAGATTTTTTTTCCCTATTAAGAACATTGTCCCAAATAGCCCAATATTAGCCACAGCTGCCAAAGTGGTGGGAAGTAAACACCCGTTCTTAGGCTACATGATTACTATGTTTGGATTTCTTGTGATAGCAAAACACTGGACTCTGGGAAGGTCAACTTGACCTTTTCCATCAGCTGGGGGCAGCTTTGAAACTGTCCCTTCTGTAGGCATTCAGCGATAGGGGCAAGAGGGTGGGGGCAAGCATTGCTTCCACCAATGGAAGAGGAAGTCATAAAGTCAGTAGAGTCTGAGAGGCAACTAAAAAGAGAATGCTAGAGCTGGAAGAGACCTTAAATAGCATCTAGTCTAACTCAATCCTCCTACCCCTCCTTATTTTACAAATGAGGGAACTGAGGACCAGAGCAGGGAACTGACTAGCTCAATGCCACTCAGATAGTGAGGAGTGGAGCCAAGATTTGAACACAGGTCTATGATCTTTTCTACCTGAATCTAGTAATCATTTTATTCCATTAAAAAAAGTTATAGAATGTTAGATTTGCAAGGGATCTAAATGGCCTCTGAGCTCAACTTTTACTTCCCAGAATTTCCTCACAAGAAAACTGGCAAGATATGCTCCAGCCTCTGCTTAAAGATTGATTTGCAGGCACTGAGTTGGGTTTCTTCACAGACTTCAAAAACCACTCAGGTTAATTAGCTTTCTGGAAGTTTCAAGTTATCCAGTATATCATAATCAAAGGGCCAGGCTGAGATTTGCTCTGGAAGTGATTGCAAGGACCAAGGAGACAAATGGGGATTCTGGGGCAGAGACATTTTACTCTAAACTGTGGGATTCAACAACTTGGCTCTGGAACTTTTGCTCTTTCAAGGAGAGGACTGGCACCAGTTTGGATGGGAACGTCCAGCACCCCAGCTTAGCAGGATATTATGGTCTATGGCATTTCAGAGAGGGGACAGTTCTCTCCTGTATCTTCCCATCTCGTTTCAACAGCCTCCAGGAGCACCAGGTTTGACAACAGCTCAAAGAGAAGACAGGCGAGCAGGTTCCTAAGACCAGCAGCTCTGCAATGGATGATACTAAATAGGAAGGCAGTGAAGATACATCCTGTTCTTATTTTATTACTCCTAACTCTATCTTTGGCTCATTTGTTTTCTCACTCTCTTCCTCTTGTTCTTTTCCTCCTCTTTCTTCTCTTCACTCTCCTCTCATTCTCGTCTTTATGCTATTCTTCATTCTCTCCCTCCTTATTTTCCTCCTCATTCTCTCTCCTTCCTATTTGGTTCATCATTCTCCTCTTCATACTTCTCCCTCTCCATTCTTTTCCCCTAATATTAATCCTACCCTTTCTTCTCTCCTTCCTCACCTTATTCTTTCTCACTTTCCTTTTCTTCTTCTTCTCCCTTCTAAACAAGACCAGAAATCAAGTTGCTTCTTTCCTCATTGTTAGAGGTTTAACGTTCCCTGATCCTTTGTACTTTCTCCTAATACTTTTAGGTCATTGCTTATTTTCCACATCAACAGATATTAACAATGCAAGTACTCTATTATATGAAGTTCTTTGAAAAAAATTTTTTAACATGTTGGCCTTAAAAAGGTTGGGGACCACTTTGTTTTTCAGTCATGTCCAACTCTTTGAGACCCCATTTGAGGTTTTCTTGGCAAAAAATACTGAGGTGGTTTGTCATTCCTTCTCCAGCTCATTTTACGGATGAGGAAACTGAGTCAAACAGGGTTAGGTGATTTGCTCAGGATCAAACACCTAATAAGTGTCAGAGGCTGGATTTGAACTCAGGTCTTCCTGTCTCCAGGCCCTGTATTCTACCTACAGCATTACCTAGCTGCCCTGGGAACCTCTGGCTTAGGGTAAATCAAGGCCATGGTTCCAAATCACAAGTAGTTAACAAAAGACCTGGAGAACAGGACCAAAGAGCATGGGTTATAAGTTGTGTCCTAGGTACATTGTTTCTTCAAGCTCAACTGAGAAGGCCGTTTGAGTTCCCCAGCATGGCATAAGACATACCTCCTATTCAGTTTTAGGGGCCAAGTTCTAGTAACCATTATTTGACCAATGTGATGATGATGGTGATGATGATGATGAAGATAATGGCAAGGTGATTGACATTTCCATCCAGAATCAGGATGGTCATAAGGTCATGTTATTAACCTTGAGCAGGAATTCCAACTACATCATCTAGGATAATTTAATGCCCTCTCAGGTTAAGGAGAACTCATTATGCTCACCCCATTCCCCTTGGAAACTATTCTAATTGTTAAGAGACTTTTCCTTATGTTAAAGTTAAATTTGTGTCTTTTGCCATTTCCAATCACGGCTCCTATTATTGCCCTCTCAAGACATGTAGAACAATCTTAATTCTTCTTCCACATAATGATAGCCCTTCAGACATTTGAGCACAGTTGTCATGTCTATTTTTTCTTTTCCAGGTTAAACACGCCTGGAAAAGGTATTCTTCAATAAATCTTTATATGGCATGTATTTCTATCCCTCCATCATCCTGATTACCTCCCTCTGGTCTGACTTTCTTCCTAAAAAAGAGGGTTCTTAACTTTTTTTGTGTCATGAGAGACAAGGGAATGGAATAAGCACTTTTATAAAGCCTACTATGTGCCAGGCACTTTGCTAAGTGCATTTTACAAATATCTCTTTTGACCCTCACAACAACCCTGTGAGATAGGTGCATTTTACAGTTGGGAAAACTGAGGCAAACAGCTGTTAAGTGACTTGATCATGGTCATACAGCTATAACTATCTGAAGCCAGATTTGAACTCAGGTCTTCCTGACTCCAGATCTAGTGCTCTATCATTATCCCATCTAGGGCCTACCATCTTCCTCATTTAGGACACTATCTTTCTCTAATGAGGAAAGTTAAAGAGATCATAAAATGTTTTTTAAGCTCTAGAGGGTTAAAGAAGTAGATAAAAGAATGGCTAAGATCTTAGAATAGATGGGAAAATGATAACTGAGGACAGAGAGAAGGCAGAGTTATTAAATTCTTATTTTGCTTCTGTTTTCTCTGACAGGGAGATCCTAGATTCTGAAAAGGACAGAATAAATATAGCTAATGGGGTGTTGATAACCACAATAAATAAGGGGATATTAAGAGAGCACCTGACTCATGATGGAAAATGCTATCCACATCCAGAGAAAGAGCTGATAGAGTCTGAACACAGATCGAAGCATACTATTTTCACCTTTTTTTTGTTTTTTTTTTCCTCTTGTTCTATTTCTTCTTTCACAATGTGACTAATGTGGAAATATGTTTCACATTATTGCACACGTATAACGTATATCAGATTGTTTGCCATCTTGGGGAAGGGGAAAGGGAGGGAAGGAGGAAAATTTGGAACTCAGAATCTTTCAAAAAATGAATGTTGAAAATTGTCTTTACATGTAATTGAAAAAAATAAAATACAATTTTTTTAAAGAGAGCATCTCACTGCCCTTGTTGAATTCAAGTCATCTGGCCCCAGTGTTCTACATCCTTAGGCACTGAAAGAACAGGCAGCTGTGATTACTAAACCATTGTCAATGATTCTTGAAAATGTAGAGAATGGGACAGGTACCACAAAAGTGGGAAAAGGAGCAAATATTGCCTCAATTTTTACCAAAAAAAAGAACAGAAGCTTCAAACTACAGACTATAGACCAGCAAACTTGACTTCAGTTCCTAGCAAAATTCTACTGAGTATGATTAAAAGGATTGTTAGCGAACATTTAGAAAGGGAAACAGTAATCATAGAGTCAACATGTCTTCTTCTAGGACAAATTAGGCTACACTAATATTATTTCCTTTTTCAACAGGGATAATAAACTAGTAGATTAGAGAATACTGTAAATAGAGTCACAAAATCCCAAAAATCACAGAATTTCAGAATTGGAAACTCTTAATGGTCTTCTGGTTTTACTCATACTCCCAAAAGGATGACTATTACAAAATACACAACATATGGTCAACTGGATTTTGCTTGAAGACTTCCAACGGGGACGTGGGTAGGGGAGGGTTTCACTACACCCTTTTGGACAGCTCTAATTGTTAGGAAATTTTTCCTTATGGAAAGCCTAAACTTGACCATTACTCCTCATTCTACTTTCCAAGTCCAAGTAGAACAAGTTGAATGCCTCTTCCACCTGACAGTCTTCTAAGACTTTGAAGACACCTTCCATGTCTCTTTCCTCACTGCCAGTCTTCTCTTCAGCAGTACAAATCTCCCCAGTTCCTTCAACTCGCCCTTGTTCACCACAAACTCAAAGGCCTTTCACTATTCCAGTTTCTTTTAAATTAAGGAATACTCTTCCAAAGCCATATTCCAAGCATGTCTCATCCCACAAAATCTCAGTGATAGATCAAGTTTGCCCCCCGTGTTAAGAGAACTAATTAATCTTGCACGTGTTTATCTTGCACTTCTGTAGAAACATTTGAGGCCACTGCTGATTTCTTGAATTCTGTTTCCTGTCAACTTCTGGGCTTTTCAACTCTTATTCATCTTAGGTTCCTTCTATGCTCTCTGGCTTGGTGAATCTACATAGGCAATTTTCTCCTTTCCCTGTCTTTTTCAGTTTAAAGTTTTTTTGATTAGATTTTCAAGATAGAAAAATATATTCTTCCTAACCCTTGTTAGACACCTTATCCCTGTATATTGCTTTAAATCCCTGCCGTTCCTGTATTTTAAGTTGTGACCTAGGAATTCAAATCTCATTCTCACTATCTTCTTAACCAGCTATTCATTTCCCAAATTTGCCTTTCTTTCAAAAGCCCTTGGCTTCTTTTGGGAGCAGTGATGACATCTACTGTGTCCTTGGGGTTTTCAATTTCTTGCTAAAGATTTCAAAACCTTTAGCAATACTTTCCACATTCTGTTTAGCCATATCATTTGTACCCAGGTGAACCAATGAAAGTGGGTAATAGTCTTCTGTTTGAGAAGTCTTGACCTATATCTTCCTTGACCAGCAATTTAAAGAGTAGAAGAATGTCACATAGAAGAGAAAGGGAAGAAGAGGATTTCTGTTATGTTTTGTATATATTCCAGTCAATCTGTCAGCCACTGAGCATTTATTAAGTGCCTACTATGTGCCAGGCACTGTGCTAAACACTGGAGATATAAAGAAAGGCAAAAGACAATCCTTGCCCTTAAGGAGTTTACAATCTAATGGGGGAGACAACATGTGAACAGCTATGTATTGTTTAGTAACTTCAGTCATGAAACATCTTGGGAACCATTTTGCTCTTCAGCTATGTCCAATTCTTTCTGACCACATTTGAGGTTTTCTTGGCAAAGATACTAGAGTGGTTTGCCATTTCCTTCTCTAGATCATTTTAAAGATGAGGAAACTGAGGCAAACTGGGCTAAGTAACTTGCCCAATGTCACACAGCTAAGAAGTGTCTGAGGCGAGATTTAAACTCAGGAAGATGAGTCTTCCTGACTCTAAGGCCAGCACTCTATCCACTGTGCCGTCTAGCTGCCCCCTAAATAGTTATGTGCAAACAAGCTGAAAACAGTAAATTAGAGACAATCAACAGAGGGCAGACATTTGAATTCAGAGGGTCTGGAAAAAGCTTCTTGTTAAAGATGGTATTTTAGCTGGAATTTGAAAGAAATTAGGGAATCCAGGAGAACATATGTGAATATGTATGTGTATATATATGTATATATACAATATGAATATGTGTACATGTGTGTGGCAAGGCAGGTATTTGTTAGATTTACTTGATAAATATGGCAACTGTGACCCACAGAAATCAAGTGATTTATCTAAAATCACACAGCTACTGTGAATCAGGTCAGGGAAGAACCATAGGGCTATAGGAGAGAGACAGAGAGAGAGAGAGAGAGAGAGAGAATATTAAGTGCTAATTATATGCCAAGCATAGTGCTATACTGCTTAATGGTAGGATACAATCACAAGAAACTTACATTCTAATAAGAGAAGATAACATAAAGAAAGAGAGATGCAAAGAGGGGTGGTGGTAGTGACATGGAGCAGATCTGGAAGTAATATAGAGGCTTGGGTCCCTAAAAGATGGTGCAAAGATAACAAGATAATACAAAAGCTCACCTATTAGAGCTGAGGGACTATAGCTGTATCAGTAGGTACAGGCTGACATTATATGAAACATAGAATCAATTTCCTGTTGATTTGTGATGTTAGAGCTGTTTTACCACACATACACAGACAAAATCACTCCACATATAATGTCAATAATGCTTAATCCCACTACTTACTTCAAGGGGATGTTCCACCTTATTCAAATGCATCTAAATGCATTCATTAGAGCCACTAAGCATGGTGAAATTTTCTTTAATATACTGTCGTGCTGACATTGTAGAAAAATTCCCTAGGAAGTATATATAACATTGAGGACTATGTTAAAAGTTCCATAATTATGAACTTGAATTAGGAGAGGGATGGAATAAAGTAACAATACTCGATTTAAAATGCATCAGAGAGGTGCAGGGTATTTGCAGAGCTTTGTGCAATAGGCCTCAGAAATAATGAAATAAATAAAATAAAGTTCAGTTTGAAATACAAGATAGGTATGTAGGCATATACATGCCATACAAGCTCATTTACATGCACACATATGTGCGTGTGCATACACACACACACATACTATAGGCAGCTATAATAGTAGCCAGTAAATGTTAGATGAAAGGATGATAAAGGCTATGACAAAGAGGACAGAGAGATGACCATTGCCTAGCAGAATGAGGAAAGGCTTTCTGGGGGAGATGAGACTACATCTGGCCCTTAAAGGGGAAAAGAGAAGGGAATAAGAATTAAGTTTCTATTACATGCCCAGGGTTATCTCATTTAATTTTTCACAACAATCCTGGGAGGTGGGTGCTACTATTACCCTCATTTTCCAGTTGACAAGACAGAGGCAGACAGAGATTAAGTGACTTGCCTAGGGTCACACAGCCAGTAAATATCTGATGCTGGATTCCTGACTCCAGACCCAGCATTCCATCCACCACCCCACTTAGCTTCCCTGAATCAGGAGTGAATTTTAAATAAGTGAAGGAGTAAGAGTGGGTATTCTAGCTCACAGCCTGGACAGAGAGGCCTTGAGGAAGGAATTGTGATTACTGGCTTGTAAGGAGAGTAAGGGGAGATAGGGATGGAGAAGCAAGCTGGAGCCACATTTGGGAAGGCCCTAACCAAGGCCTCCTCTGTAAAATGAGAAAGTTGGATTTGATGATTCCCCAAGGTGTTTTCTGGTTCTCTGTGGCTCGATGGCCATTTCAGAGTAGTCTGGTGATTGCCTAGTTTCACCACTTGCTACCTTGAAAGCCCAGGTTCTGTTGAAATTAGCACTAAATTGTGTGTGTGTGTATGTGTGTGTGTGTGTGTATGTGTGTGTGTAAGTATAAGTTTTTTCAGTCTTGATTTTTTTTTTTTTTTAGAGTTTCACAAACTTCTTTTCCCAGGAGTATAAGGAAGCTTTAAGGAAGGAAGTCAAGGGGCCATAGGTTTTATCAAAGGGAAGGATCTGGATTCAGGAAGACCTGAACTCAAACCCAGCCTCAGAAAATGCCTAGCTGTGTGACTCTGGGCAAGTCACCTAACCTCTGTCTGCCTTAGTTTCTTCATCTGTAAAATGGAAAAAAAGAATAGCACCTTCCTTCCTGGGTTGCTATGAAGATAAAATGAGATAATATTTGTAAAGTGCTTTGGAAACCTTAAAATACTTTGTAAATATTAGCTCTTGGTATTTTCCTTATTCTTATTCTTATTTTACATATGAGGAGACTGAGGCTTAGAGAGGTAAAGTAACTTTGCAGAATCACACAATTTATTGGTGGGAGAGGCAGAAAGAAATCGAATCTAGGCCTTCTAAGTCCAAGTCTAGTGCATTTCAACCAAACCATAGTGAATGCCTTGCCCTTTGGCTAGCTGACAAAAGACTGGAGCCAGTTAGCAAATGCTTATTGTTTTCAAAGTGATTTTCCACCCTCACCTCTCCCCTGAGAGAACCTTGAATGGAAATATTTGAGGGAAACACATCTGCAAAGCTCCAGCAAATAGCGGGGTGTGTGCACAACAACGCACACAGCCAGGCTGCCCTGAGCAATTGTTCAGGACAGGAAATTTGTCCTCAGCACCCTGAGCTCCTCCTGCTCCTAGGAAATAATCTGAAATCAGTCACTGGGCCCTTCAGTGTTAGTATCAGTTCCTGGACTCCCCCTCCCAGAGACACATGTAATCACAGACATTCATTCAATTGGCATTTCTTAGTGTGGGCAAATCCTATGACAGTCACTGGGTGGGTGGTGGGGTAGAAATAAAAATAAATTAGATTCAATCCATATACTTGAGGACTTTATAATCTAGTTTGGAGAATAAGACAGGGACATAGATAACTAGAACACAAGGTAACATGATATTAATAGAAAGAACACTGGATTTGAGTGATGATACCTAATTTGAGGTCCTGGCTATTATCAATCCGTCAGTCAATCAACCAGTAAGCACTCATTAATCACTTCCTATGTGCGGGCACTGGGCTAGGTACTAGAGACATAAAGACAAAAGTGTCCTTGAACTCGAATTGCTTACACAAAACTCTCATTAACAAGGAAGAATGATTGTTAGAGTGGAAATGAGAACTCTGATGGGAAGGGACTGCTACATCTCAGAGTTTGCGATGAAGGAGAGGAAATCTGGAGATAGTCTGAAATGCACTCTAGATTTTTGGAAAGTGGATTTCCAAGGGCTCAGACAAAAAGATAAGTAGGATCCCATGCTTCAGAGGGAGTCAGCCCGGGATAGATGAGAGAATGAAATTCTGAAGGCATCAGGGGAAAAAATTCCTTTGAGGAGAGAAAATGGGATTTGTTTGAAAAGACCAATGTGAACCCATAGAGAAGAGGGGGCAGGAAGCAAGTATTTATTAAGTACCTAATATGTGCCAGTAACTGTGCTAGGCAACTCATTTGAACCCACCAGCTTAGGTGTTCTACAAACATATAGAATGCTGAAGAAAGGTTGATTAATAGAGAATGAAGGTGAATGTGGCAAATCCTGTGAAAACAGTGTAAGGAATATTAAAACTCTAAATGAAGAGCAGCTAAGAGAGAAATTAAGGATAACAAAAAAGGTAGTTTGTTTTTTTAAAAGCTATATTGAGAGGGAAAGGATCAAAGAACGGATAGGACCTATGTTTGGGGTGGATGGGACAATAATAACCGACAAGAAAGAGAAGGCAAAGTTCAGTTTTGGTTTCTCAGTCATGTCCAACTCTTCATGACCCCACGGGCTACAGCACACCAGGCCCTCCTATCCTCTCCTGTTTCCCAAAGTCTGTCCAAATTAATGTTTGTTGTTTCCATGACACTATGCATCTCATCTTCCGCCATCCCCTTCTCCTTTTGCCTTCAATCTTTCCCAAGATCAGGATCTTTTCCAGTTCCATTTTTACTTTTTTCTCTGCAAAGAAAGATGAACTTTACACTGGAAATGCTAGAACAAAAATGCCCAAGATAAATAAGGAGATACTAAGAGGGCACTTAGCTGCCCTTGAAGAATTCAAATCACTTGGCCCACATGAAATACAACCTAGGGTCTTGAAAGAACTGGCAGATATTATTTGCTAAACTGCTATCTAGTGGTACTTCAAAGGTTGTAAAAAATAGAAGAGGTGCTACAAGGTTGGAGAAGGACAAATATTGTTCTACTCTTCAAAAAGGGAACAGTTTATAATTTCTAGACCAGTGAACTCAATGGCAATTCCTGGGAAAGCTCTAGGATGGATCATTAAAGAGACATTGGTGAGCAACCGAAATGGGAAGGAAGTAGTGATTACAAAGAGTCAGCAGATCTTCATCAGGGACTGGTCATGTCGAATGAACCTCATTTCCTTTTGTGACAGGATTACTAAACCAGCAGATGAGGGAAATGCTGCAGATACAGATTGCCTAGATTGTAGCAAAGCTTTGGATGAAGTAACTCATCTTATTCTTGTGCAGAAGACAGCTTCAGAACGGGTTGAATTGGCGGGCTCAAAGAGTAGTAATTAATGATTCGGTGTCAAAGCAGCAGTGGACTGTCCCAGGGAGCTGGACTATTTAACTTTTTTGCCAATGACTTGGACAAAGGCATGGATGATATGCTTATTGAGTTTGCAGATGACACACATATGGGAGGGATGGCTAATGCACTGGATAACAGAGTGAGAATGCAAAAGGATTTTAACAAATTAACAAGGGCCTTGAGGTCACATATGGCCCTCTAGGTCCTCAAGTGTGGCCCTTTGCTTGGATTCAGGTTAAGCACCACACTTGAGGAACTAAAGGGCCACATGTGGCCTCAAGGCCTCAGGTTTCCCACAACTGGATTAGAACATTGGGCTTAATCTAATAAGATGAAATCTGATAAGGGATAAATATTAAGCCTTGTACCCGAGCACACACAAAAATAAAATTTATAATATAACTGGGGGGAGAATATATAGAAAGTAGTTGTTCTAAAAATGATCTGGGAGTTTTAGTGGATTCCAAACTCAATATGTGTCAGCAGTGTGATGTGGGAGCCAAAAAGACTAATTTGATCATAGGCTGCATTAAAAGCCTGGAATGCTCAGCCTCCTTGTGTCAGCCCATGGATTCCTTCAAGACTCAGTCCAATTACCACCCCTATAGGGGGCCCTTCCTGGTTATTTCCTCCTTTACCTCTGAGATTACATTCCGTTCACACTGTATTGTTGTTATTTAGTCATGTCCCACTCTTCATGACCTCATTTGGGGTTTTCTTGGCAAAGATACTAGAGTGCTTTGCCTTCTCCAGCTCATTTTACAGATGAGGAAACTGAGGCAAACATGGTAAAGTGACTTGTTAGTAAGCGTCTGAGATGGCATTTGAACTCAGGTCTTCCTGAGTTCCAGGCCCAGAGTTCTATCCACTGAACCGCCTAGCTGCCAGTATGGTAAGTAGTATTCTGAATTGTTGCAGGAGTGTGGAGGTCCTGGGTTCACATTATATAGCTAACAGGAATAGGGAGGTATTAGTCCCACTGTACCCTGCTCTCACCAGACTTTATCTGGAGTATTATATTCAGTTCTGGGCTCCATGATTTAAAAAGACTGTTCATAAACTGGAGAATGTCCAAAAGGGGACAGCCAACACGGTAAAGAGCCTTGAGTCCATGGCATGTGAGTATTAGTTGAAATAACTGAGGAGGTTTAGCCCAGAAAAGAGAAGCAGCCCAAGGAACATGATAGCTGTCTTTGGGTGTTTGAAGGGTTGTCTTGCGGAAAAGGGTTTAAATTTATTCTGTTTGGCCCAAGAGGGCAGAACAAGGGGCAATTTAGTGGATGTTGTAAAAAGACAAATTTAGGTTTGATGCCAGAAAAACTGTCTAAAAATAGAATTGGCCACCTCAGGACAAACTCCCTCTCCTGGGACGGAGTGTGCCTTGATGCCTGTCTTTATGGCAATCAGGCTTCTTTACTAGAATTTCATTAAAACAGGTTTGCCACTTGACTTCTGGTCAATCAGAGGTGTCCACCATGGAGAGGTTCCTGGCTGAGCCAAACTGTTTTCAGTGGCAGGAAATTGTTGGGGTATATTTCCTGTCTGAGGCTGGCCTCTGGTTTGGGTGGGATGTTCTGTTAGACACTCATGCAGAGGAGAGAAGAGGCCTGGCCTGTCTTGGAGACATTCCTCCCCACCCTTTCCTTAAAGGTCTTCAATCAGATGCTGTATGCCCACTTGTAAGTTATGTTGTAGAGGAGATTCCTTTCACGTATAAGTTTGACCAGACACCTGCCAAGGTCCCACTCTACTCTCAAATTCTGTAATTCTGTGATGTACATATGCAGGTTTATACAAAGTAGATACAAGATGATTGGGGGCGAGGGTGGGAGTGGGAAGACACTAGGATCTGAGGGAACTAGGATCTGAGAATCTCACAATTTGCTAAACAGCATATGATTACAAAATGTGACAAGGATGGAAGTTATCATCTGGCAAATGAAGCCGGTCCAAGAACAGTTTCCACAGACCCATATATAATGTAGAATTCATTCAGAAAAAGCCTATGTAGCAATCAATCCATCAACAAGTATTTACTAAGCACTTACTATATGCCAGGCCCTGTACTAAACGCTGGGAATACAAAAGAAATGCAAAACCAGGCCCTGCTCTCTGGGAGTTTCCCTTCTAATAGGGGGGAGGATGATAATAACAAGCATCATTTGTATGACTTCCCTTTGACATCTAGCCTATTAAATCTTCATTTATTGGCAGAACCTGGCAGAAAGCAGAGAAAGGCTGAGCGAGACAGGACGGAATCAAAGTCAATAAAATCTCTACGAGGATGAGAAGGGGAAGGCAGGCCTTCTTATCAATTCTTGTCAGACCAAAACAAATCACTGACTGGGCTGGACAGCTTTTATCAATATAAAGGACTTGTGACTTCTGTCAAGAGTTCAAAACATTCATCTTGCTTAACCTTCAAGGAAGGAAAAAAAAAAAAACCCAGGAAAGCTGTTTCTGCTGCCAAAGACAAATTCTCTCTCCTGGGATGGTGAGTGCCTGATGCCTGTCTCTGTAGCAATCAGCTGTCATTACCACTGACCAAGATTTCATTAAAACAGGTCAGTCAGAGGTGTTCACCATGGAGTGGTTCCTGGCTGAGCCAAATTGCTTTCAGTGGCAGGAAATTTGGGGGTATATTGACCCTCTGAGGCTGGCCTCTGATTTGGATGGGATGTTCTGTTAGTCACACATGCTGAGAAGAAAGTGATGTGATTATGATGGAATATTATTGTATGATAAGAAATGATGGGCAGGATGCTCTCAGAAAAACGTGGAAAGACTTGCATGAGTTGATGCAAAGTGAAATGTACGGTGCACAAAGTAACAGCAACATTATAAGATGATCAGCCATGAATGACTTAGCTATTCTTAGCAGTACAATGATCCAAGACAACTCTGAAGGACTTATGATGAAAAATGCTATCCATCATGGTGTCTGAAAACAGATTGAAGCATACTTTTTTTTTACTTTAGTTATTTTTCTTGAGTTTTTTTCTTGTCTATGTTTTCTTTCACAACATGACTATTACGAATAAGTTTTGCATGACTACGCATGTGTAACCTATATGGAATTGCTTGCCTTCTCAATGGGGAGGGAGGAAGGGAAAGAATTTTGAATTCAAAGTTTTTAAAATGAATGTTAAAAACTGTTTTTATATGTAAGTGGGGAAAAAATACAATACTAAATAAAAGCTAAAAAAAAAATACACCTGGCCTATATCTGAGGCAATCCTGGTAAATGTTAGAAAAATGGAGGACCCAACCTGTAGAGCTGTTCTAAGCCTCTCTCTGTTTGTCCGCTGCCTTCTCTGGAGCTGCCTTCTCACTGGCAGGAATGCTCCCTCTCTTCAGGTCAGCCTCTTGGCTTCATACACACACACACACACACACACACACACACACACACACACACACACTTCTGAGATTACCTTCCATTTACTTTGTATCTATCCAATATGTGTGATTTTTTTCTCATATTGTTCCTCCTACACTTCCCATTCACCCTATTAGTATGGGAACCCTTTTTTGTATCCTCAGCACTTAACATGGTACCTGGCACATGGGAAGAACTTAATAAATGCTTTTTGATTGACTTATTGTTTACTACCCTGAGATCAAATGGGATGAGATTCACGTTTTGGCTTCCAGCTGGAATTTGATAACTTGAGTTGTCAGCTTAAGGTTGATCCCACTCCCTCACGAATACCCCCCAATTTCTGACATCCAAAACAACTGTCTTCTTGGCTGCTGTCTGAATTTCCACCATTTGGACTCGATTCCGTTGGCAAAAGGTTAACATCTCCTTGTCAAAATGCCCAATTCCTGGGAGGGTTCACACTTTAAGCAATCAGTCATTGACACTGGGAATAAATATAGTGGGAATAAAGCTTGTCAGAGTAGATGAGTACAAGGGAGAAAACAGGAGGGCACTGGGTACTTCAGGTAGGTTGAGGAGGACCCACCAAAGGGGGAAAGGGAAAATGCCATAAGGCAAAAGAAAATTTTTAATGGGAAATCTAGTTAACAGGGGCAAAGCAATAGAGTTAGAAAGAGCACTAGACTCTCTGCCTTTTGTCTTCTCTACCACCTGCCTATGCTGGCCTACCATCATATACCTTCTGTCAGTCACCTTGTGCCAGTGAGTGGCAAATGGATAGCCAAGAAACTATGGCCTTGAAACAGATTTCCAGCAACAAGTGCTTTGAGGGAGTTTAGAATGTATATGAACATGAGAGTGGAACTAAAATGCAAAATGAAATGTAGAATCTACTTCCTACCAAAGGCAGAAACTGGAAAATGTCCTGTGCTTTATTGGCTAACTGTTTTAACTTGCACAGAATAAAATTTTATCACAAAAGCTGGTTATCACAAAACTGCAACAGAACACAGCCTCATTGTTGTTGCACCAGACACCAGTCCATGCAGCTGCAATATTAAAGGAGAAGGTGACAACTGGCACTTTGATATTGGTGCTGGTTTTTACAGGAATGCCGCTGAAGAACCTTGGAAAACCAACTATAGGATGTGTTCTTATATAACAGATGAGTTGCCCAAGCTGATAAATGCCAATTTTCCAGCTGACCCACAGCTGATATCTTTTTTTGGCCATTCTATGGGAGGCCATGGAGCTCTGAGTTGTGCTTTGAAGAATCCTGGAAAATACAAATTTGTGTCAGCATTCTCTCTAATCTGCAATCCAATGCTCTGATCTTTGTGGGGAAAGGCCTCAGTGGATATTTAGAATCAGATCAAAGTACGTGGGAGGCATATGATGCTACTCATCTTGTGACGTCTTATCCAGATTCTCAGTTGGACATTTTAATTGATCAAGGCAAAGACGACCAGTTCCTTAAAGATAGGCAATTGCTTCCTGACAACTTTATAGTTGCCTGTGTGGAATGGAAAATTCCAGTTGTTTTTAGATTGCAAGGGGCACATGATCATAACTACTACTTCATTGCAACTTTTGTTAATGATCATATCAGAAATCATGCAAAATACTTGAATGTATAAAGCTTCATATACAGGTAATTTCAAAATTATAAAAGTTATCATGTAAGCTGAACTTTAAAAAGATAGAATTATAACATGAACAATTACTGCCTGTGAACATTCACTTCTAATTTTTATCAAAGTCTGACCACTTTCTGAATAAATATATAAAATCAAGCAATATGATTCCTTTTTGTTCTCCATAAGTACTCTGATAGAAGACATGTCATAACCTAGGAGTAGTCTGAAATCCTGGTAAAATTAAGTTTAAAGGATCACAGAATATGCAAATGGTCACAGTTGACTGTAAAGAATATGGTGATTCAGACGTACTTGGGGACATAACAATACATTGTTATTGGGTGTATCAGTTCTTAGAGAACTAAATTATGGAATTGTATCTCAGCAAATGAATAAAGAGACAATGCAGAGAGAGAGACAGACAGACAGAGACAGACAGAGAGACAAAGAGAGAGAGAGAGACAGACAGACAGACAGACAGACAGACAGACAGAGAGAGAGAACTCTCACTGGATTTGTAGTTATAGACCTCAAATTAAAAATCCCAGTTTTGCTGTTTGTTACCTATATAACACTGGTCGATTCCTGTTTTCTCCCCTGTACTCATCTACACTGACATCCTTTATTCTCACCATAAATGACTGATAGCTTAAAGTGTGAACCCTCCTAGTTCCCCTGCCATTGTTGTTCAGGACGTCAGTTGTGTCCACTCTTAGTGGCCCCATGGATCAACTGTCCATGGGGATTTCTTGGCAAAGATACTGGAGTGGTTTGCCATTTCCTTTTCTAATTGGCAGGAGTTAAGTGACTTGCCCAGGATCACACAGCTAGTAAGCGTCTGGGTCAGATTTGAACTTTGGTCTTTCTGACTGTAGGCTCAGTGCTCTATCCACTGTGCCACCTAGCTTAATCCTACCCTGGTTTGCTTACTCTTCCACTAAAAAAAGAGGGTTAGATTAAGTGGTCCCTACATATTGGCATAACCACATAGTCAGGGCATTTGGGGGGTGGAACAGAAAAGCAGTATCTGCTGTCATTAACCCTAATGTAGTCTTTGAGGCTGCCTACAGGCAACAAATGAAAACAAAGGGAGAGTTAACTTCTGGGGGTAGTAACTGAGTTGATAGCAGGAATAAGATATATGAGTAAGGCTGTTTTATGGCAGAATAATTTTCTAGGAAGTTTGGTGACCTGGTTGTCTTTCCCTATGTGTTTGTGTTCATGTTTCTATGTTTTGTGTCCCCAGGGAAACCTTGTGCACTGTTCTGTCAGTGCTGTGAACTGCCTGAAGTCTGGGCCCCAGAGAACAGGCAAGGGTTTTGGGCTGTGATGACAAGTTGTCACAGAATCAGAGAAAAATAAATGCATCCTTGACAATTCCTTCTCAGCTCTTCCCTACTCTCTAGGGTGTGCCAGGGTCAAAGATCATGGTACCCAGACAACCCTTGAGATTCAGTGATCCTGTGAAACTGGCTATAGCAGGGTGTAGGCTGGAGAAAAATGAGGAAATGGGGTCACATGGGTTAATGGGGCTTATGAGACCTTGACAAGAAGGCTTAGCAATGATTGAGCAACAAGGTTTTCAGCCCCTGTTTTAAATTCTTTCAACTTTCGACATCATGAGGAAAGATGTATATTCTAAAACATAAAATGACCTGGAAAGGAGGAACCACATAATGTAGCCGCCCCTCCCTTTGGCAGGGTCTTTACCTCCAGTTACCACTTTCTCTCTGCTTGGTGAGGGCTGTCACCATTGTCCTACTTAGTAAACTCACTGGTGTTCAAGGTGACACCCCCGCCCCCTTTAATCATCAGTAGCAAGAAGAGAATCTCATCTGGGCCTTTGCTTTCCTAAATGACCTACTGATAGGCCACTCAAGGCTGCCTCCTGGAGCTCTGGGATTGACCTAATTGCTCAGAGTCTGTGAAAGACTTTCAGAGCTTTTTGAGTGGTTTTTTTTTTCTTTCTTTCCATTTTAAGGTGAATTGGAATAGGTGTGGAAAGTGCTGGTTCAGCATTTTCCTAGGTGGATGGATGGGCTGCTACTCTTTGGGTATGGCCAATTAAGGAGTGTCCTGGAGTTCCCAGCAGGGCATTGGGCCCTTCTGGAAACATGCAGGAGAAAGGGTCCATCTGTCAAGGAAACTTGACCTGACTCCTCCCTATCTTCCCAGTCTTATTTCAAAGTGTTACTCTTCACATAGTCTTCCTTCCAGTCAGTCTGTCCCTACTGGCTATTTTTCTGACATAGATTGCTTCTCTCACCTCTGTAGCTTTGTAGAAGTGGTGTTCCAGGTTTGGAATATACTCTCTCCTTATCTTTGAATTATAGTATCTTTTAGTTTCCTTCAAAGCATACCTCAGGTACCACTTCCTAAATAAGGTTTTTGCTTAATCTCCATTATTAGCACTCCTTACCAAAATGACTTTGCATTACTTTGTGTATCTTTTTCATTTACTTACTGTACATATTAAGAGGCAGCTAGATAGTTTGGTGGATAGAGTGCTGGGCCTGGAATCAGGAAGACCTGAGTTCAAACTGGGCCTCAGAAATTTACTAGCTGGGTGATCTTGGGCAAGTCATTAAACTCTGCTTTAATCCACTGTAGAAGGAAATGGCAAACTCCAGTATCTTTGCCAAGAAAACTCCATGGACAATACGATCCATGGGGTCATGATGAGTCAGACATGCAACAAATTGTACATATTATATCCCCCAGATAGAATGTAAACTTTTTGAAGATGGGCATACCATTTCATATTTGTCTTTGTACCCCCAGAGCCTTACTTGATGGTTTTACATAGCAGGCACTAAATAAATCTTTATTGAATTGAAATGTTTGTTGAAGGCCCTAGACATTATGTATGCCTACTCTCTGAAGAAAGGTGCTTTCTCCCCTGATGGAAATAGGGAGTAAACTCATCTGGTACCATTCAGATAGGAAACATGAAGCTGGATCTGACCATAAAGTCCAGCATTACTCACTTCCCCAATTCTTTGTTTAGGTTCTAGAGCTTAGATTCTCAGAAAAAAAAGTTATAAAAAGTTATGCCTTGACCTTGACTGGCATAGTCACTCATACCACACCACACCCCCCTACACACACACACACACACACACACACACACACACACACACACACACATACCCCTCCCTGGCACCACACCATAGTGACAACACACAGAGAAGAGATTGGGAAGCTAAGGACCAAACAATGGGCCCCCAGCCTCAACCTGTCCTTGCTCCTGTACTTAACCCACTAATGTTCAGTACTCATTACCCTATCACCACATCCAGACAGGCTATCTAAGTCACACCAACCCTCTTTCCCTTAACTGGACTCCTTGAAGAGGCAGTGGGGTGCCGTAGAAGAAGTGTTGGATTTGTAAGCTGTGTCATCTTGGCCAAGTCACGTACCTTCCCTACTTTTTAGTTTCTTCATTAATAAAAACTATAAAAAATAGCAAATTAAAAGAATAATAAAATAATACTCATAGCAGCTTCACCTCATAGAGTTGTTGTGAAGAAAGTGCTTTGTAAATTCTAAAGCTCTATAGAAATATTCATAATTATAATGGAAATAGCAAATAATGGAAATGCCGATGAGGTCAGCTTCCTTTCAGACTGTCTTCTACCTCTGTTCTTATAGTGTCCTGGGCTCCTTCTATACTGACACCTAGATAACATTAGATACCCAAGTTGTGGCCTGAGGTTGTAGGTGGGGGGAGCACACATTTTTTTCATGGGCCCCTGAGACTCCCTATCAGCTAGTTCTGCTCCATTTCAATAATTGGTCCTTGCTCTATATATAGTCATTGGTACTGATTGTAAAAAGCAGCTGGTCCCTGAGACTTTGGTGGCAAAACAGCCAAGGGAGAATTTGGGACCATTTTTATTTCAGTGAATGTGGGTAATGAATCAGGTTGGGACATCTCCAGTGGGCGTGCTTAGTCCCAACAGGAGATAAAATTTAGCTCAGAATCATCTGACTTGCCAGCATAATTAGGGCCCCATTTCATCTTCTACTGAGAGATGGACAAATGGGAGGGAAGTGAAGGGAGAGCGATCAAAATGGATCTGAAACTCTTGGGCCTTGTTTGAAGATTAGAGACACTAAATTTAGTTAGGTGGTACTTAAAGAAGGACATCTTGTACCAAATGTTCTAGGGTGGGAGTATTGGGATGGCATGAGTTATCTAAGATGCTCCATGCTCTTATCCAGCACATCCTAACTGCAATAGTGACAGAATCAGTGAATCCCAAAATTACAAGGGAGGTCATCTAATCCAACCCAGACCTGACCAAGAAACTCCTCTATAGTATTGCTAACTAGTGTGAAGGCCTTTGGTAGTGGGGACCGCACAAACTCAATCCAATTTGGCAAGTATTTATTAACTACCCAGGCAGTGGAGACACAGAGACAGATATCAAATAATCCCTGCCTTCTAGGACCTTATATTCTTTCTGGGAAAGACAATATATACACAGATAAATGTAAAGTATGTGCAAAACAAACATGACACGTGTGTGTGTAGGGAGGGGGATGGGTGGATGTTAACAAAACCTCCTGAGATAGCTCATTTCACTTTTGTACAACTCAGATTGTTAGGAAGTTCTCCTGACATGCTCCTATTTCTGCCTTCTGGGGCCAAAGCAGAATAAGTAGAATCCCTCTTCAATATAAAAGCCCTTCAAATTCAAGATTCAAATTCAAATTCAAGAAAGCCACCATTATTTCTCCCCATCCTTCTCCAGGCTGAATAGAATCTTTAGTGTGTCATGTTCTCTAGTCTTTTCATCATTCTGCCCACCCTCTTCTGAAAGCATTTTCAATGATCAGTCAGTTAAGAAGCATTTATTAAATGCTTACTATGTGCCAGACACTGATCTAAGAACTGAGGATACAAAAAAACCTAAGACCAGTACCTGTCCTCAGGGAGCTCACACTCTAATGAGGGAGTGGAAATGTGTAAAAAAAAATGTACATATAGGATATATATTGTAAATGGAAGATAATCTCCAAGGGAAGGTTCTAGCAGTTGGGGTCGAAGGAAGGAAAGGATTCCCAATTCTCTGCCAAGAAGGCAGGATTTGAACCGAGTCTCGAAGAAAACCAGGGAAGCCAAGGAGCTAGATCTTGTCTCAGATTCACATTTCCCCACTTCTGCTGCCATAATCGTATTGAATGAAAAGTTGGAAGGACAATCACAGCAGCTCAGAAACTAGTTAGGAAAATTCCTAACATTTGGTAAGAGGTTTGGCTTTCTGCCTGGATTTAAATTCATATTTATTTCTAGCTAACCCTTGGTCTCTTTAGGATTGAAGTAAAAATTCAAATTATGGGTAACACTGGCATAAAGAGCTGAATGGAGTCTGTTATGTTGTTCAGTCATTTTTCAGTCACTCTTCCTGACCTCACTTGGAGTTTTCTTGGCAAAGATACTGGAGTGGTTTGTCATTACTTCTCCAGCTCATTTTACAGATGAGGAAACTGAGGCAAACAGGGTTAAGTGACTTACCCAGGCTCACAAGCTAGTAAGTGTCTGAGCCCGGATTTGAACTCAAGAAGATGAATCTTTCTGATTTCAAGCCCCATGCTCAATCCACTGAGCCACCCAGTTGTATGTCATAGTGTCTCTCAAAGGAGAGTCACCAGGAAAGGAAATTAAGGGAAGAGCAGGCATTCTCTTATAACATCCCTCGGTCCTTAAAGAGATGGGTACAACTGGAAGTTTTAGTCTGAGTTCTGATCTGAGATGCCTGAAAGGGCCAATGGCTCTCCTCTATCTCTTCTCTCTTTCCTGAAGTTCCATCCTAGGTTTTATTTGTCTTTTCATCTGTTGCTCCCATTGCTTTCTGGCTCAACTCTTGAGGTCCCACTTTTCCTTCTCAGTCTCTCTCTCGCAGGCTGTGTGTGTCTCTTTAAGAATTCCAGGATGTGATTCAGTTTTACCTTCTGGCCCAAAGATTTTGGAAAAAGTTCCAAATCTCTCTCACTCCTGAGAGAGGCTGTTTATTCCTTTGAGCTACATATTCCAGAATGCCAAACAGTTCTCAAACCATTAGTACACTAGTACAAAGATCATTCTCCTTGGAAGAAAAAACAAATGAGATGAGTTGGTCTGCCTTCTCCTGTGTCATTCATTATCATCAGCCCATTATTTAATCAATAGGCATTTATTAAGTACCTTCTTTATGCCAGGTACCAAGGTAGGCACTGTGGATACAAATGCAAAATTGAAAGTCTTCTGCCCTCAAGGAGTATCAGCAATGAAAAGTAGGTCTTCTTTAATCCTACTTTTGCCTCCAACATAACTTTTAAAAGCCCTTTTGTCATTCTTAACATTCATTCCTAACCTTGGCTTGTTCTAATATTTCCTATGTTATTCTCACAGCACTATTCTACCCTTTCATTTAACCTCAGTTACTTACCACTAATTCCATCTCCTATGCATATCTAAAAAAATCCAAGTTGGTTGATTTTTCTGTATGTTCTTTTAGATTTCTTCCTTTCCCTATTTATCAGAATCATTTTTGCTTGTATTGTCAGAATTTTGTTCTTCGCATACTTCTTAGACTAGTTTTTCCTGCAGGACATTAAGCCACTATAGCCTATTCTTTATCTGAATCCTTTAAAATCAGACTTCCCCAAATCTTGGGTCCGTGTTAGACTATGCCTAGCTTTCCTCTTTTCTAACAAGAACTCTAGGATAAAGGAGTGGTCACCTGCTCCCTAGGATCCCTATCATTTCTATGTTAACAGATAGACCTTCTTTGTTGGTCAGAATCAGGTCCAGAATTGTAGATACCCTTGTCCTTTCTTCCACTTTTTGGAGATCATAGCTTCCTTTCGTTCTGTTTTTAGGCAATTACGGTTAAGTGACTTGCCCAGGGTCATACAGCTAATAAGTGTCGAGTGTTTGATCTGAGGCCAGATTTGAACTCAGGGACTCCTGACTTCAGGGCCAGTGTTCTATCCACTGCACCACCTAGCTGTCCCCATAGTTTTTTTTTTTTAAGACAATTCATAGATTGATCAACTGTTCTGTTTTTGGCAGAAAGGAAACTCCAATTTTTGTCCATATTAGTTTAAGTCTAGCATCACTACTATATCATCTTTATGTGTCAAGTTTGTGATCTATTTCCCAAACTCCTCATCTATTGAGTTCTTCTGTCCAGGTGGTCTGTTGTATATTTCCGTAACAAGATTTCTTTTATTTCTCTTTCCATTGATTCTTACCCATGTTCTTCACTATGTTTCCTTTCCTCTAGTCCCTGGAATTTCTCACAAGGGTTTATTTTTTAATATATGCACTATTCCTCCTCTGTCCTTTCTAACTATTCTGTTTCTTTTGAATAAAATGCATTTTTCAAGAGCCACAATCCAACCATGAGACTTGTCCCACCAAACTCATTGATAATGGAGTGGCCACATGGGTGAATGGAAAGATCACTAAACTTGGAGTTAGGACAAATGTGATTTGAACCCTGCCTCCAACATTTATTATTTGGCTGACCATAAGCAAGACCCTTGTATAACAATGTATGGCTGTGAGAGTTGGACTACAAGGAAAACTGATCACTGCAGTATCAAGGCTTTCAAATTATGATGCTGGAGAAGATTTTTGAGAGTCCCTTGTACAACAAGAAGATCAAATCAGTCAATACATAAAGAAATTAATTCAGGCTATTTACTGGAAGGTCAAATACTGAAGTTGAAGCTTAAATACTTAGATCACATAACAAGAAGACAGGACTCATTGGAAAAGACCCTGATGTTGGGAAAGATTGAAGGCAAAAGGAAAAGGGGATGGCAGAGTATGAGATAGATAGATAGTATCATGGAAACAACAAACATGAACTTGGACAGACTTTTAGAGATAGCAGAGGATAGAAGGGTCTTATGTGCTATGGTCCATGGGGTCACGAAGAGTCACCCAAGACTGAATGACAACAAGAAGCAAGACACTTAACCTCATTGGCCCTCAGTTTCTTCATCCATAGAGAATTGTAGCATCTCAAAATTGGAATGGAACTTGAGGGCCATCTAGTCTATCCTATGTCCAATAAAGGATTCCTTACTACAACACACCTACCAAGTGATCATCTAGTATTAATAACCTCACTGCCTCCTGAGGCAGCCCATTCCACTCATTTTTAGGAAGTTTTTTCTTTACATCTAGCCTAGATTTACCACTTTTTAGCTTCTATCCATTGCTCCTAGTTCTGGAATCTGTGGTCAATTACAAGTCTAATTCCACTTCAGTTTGACTAAAGACAACTATCATATCTCTCTCCCTAATAACCCATGCGCTCTCTCTTTCCTCCCTCTACCCATCCCTACCCAAGTCTTCCTTCTCTAGGTTATTCCTTCTTAGTTCCTTTGGAAGATTCTCATATGGCATATACTTGAAGCCCTTTGTCATTCTGGCTGCCTTCCCCAGAGGTCCTCTAGATTATCAAAGTCCTAAAATGTAATACCTAGAAATGAGTACAATAATACCTGCAAAACCTACCTTACAAAATTATTGTGAGGCTCAAATGGGATAATATATGTAAAGCAATTTATAAACCTTAAAGTGCTACATGTCATTATTATTATGCCTAGGATGTCAAATTTGCCTCTCTGTGTTAACACCTGTTTATTATCCACCCTTTGGATGCATTTGTTTATGGACATGAAGCTATGAGTTGTATTGCTGGCTTTCTCACTGAAGACTCTGTTCTGTGATTTCCTAGTCTTTTCTGATATTCTCCTTTCTGTGCTGTACCTGCTATCTCTATGGTTCTAGGCTTGACAGTTCCATATGAACTGTTTTTTTTCTTTAAAACTCTAGGCAAATATTCATTTGATTGGCTTGTTACATATACGCCACCCTCAGCCAAAAGCCAGGAATGATTCACATATTTTAAACTGTGGTCTACAACTCTAAATTCCATTCTCAGACATCATCTTTTCAGCCAGCCATTCACTTTCCCAAACCATCTTCTTCTCTTAAATCTCATGCGTCTAACCTGCTATAGTGATGAAAACACCCCTTTTGCCCCCCAGTGGCTTCATTTTCTTGCTTAGAATTTTATATTCTTAGCATAATTTCTAGGCTTTTATTCTGGTATCATCATTTGTCCCCCACATGAAAAAGTTAAAATGAGTACTGGTCAATAGGTTTGGCAAATCTCTGGAGGTTCCGTCACATCTCAGACACATATCCCAGGGAGAAAGCAGAGACCTCTCAGGGGCAGCTAGGTGGTGCAGTGGATAGAGCTCCAGCCTTGGAGTCAGGAGGACCTGAGTTCAAATCTGGCCTCAGACACTTGACACTTACTAGCAGTGTGACCCTGGGCAAGTCACTTAACCCCACTGCCTAGCAAAAAAAAAAAGAAAGCAGACCTCTCTATCCTTAAATGTCATGTTGACAAATAACCACATGGATACATGTGGTTAGTCAGAAGTAACCTATCCTCACTGTTCATCTCTTTACTCTTACTAATACTATATGATTTCTTACCTAATGTCATCTCCAGCTCTATATTTTCATTCTTTATAGCTCAAGAAGATGTTTTTCCTCAGAGAGTCTAAATTCCCCCTCTATGAAAGAATCTTATATCTATTATTTAGCTCCAAGTCTTTGCTAGTCATTCCTCCTCTTCATATTCTTTCATTCTCCAACTTCTGAATCCAGATCGGTATCCCCTTCTGCCTCTTTAGATTATTTTTTTCTCCTTTTTAAAAAAATCTTAAAATCCTTCTTCCACTTTTTTTTAAGAAATAGTTTGGCTTCCCTAATAAAGTAGAGAACAAACTAGTAATTCCTTTAGTCCTTTTTACTTCTCTTCTAGGAAGGACACCAGCTTGTATTTGTTGTTGTTTGTCCTTCATTTTTCTAACAGGACAAATGACATCTTGGGTGATGTCTTGACTTGTTCAATAATTGAATTTAAGTGAGGCCGAGTTGCACAAAGCTGTCAGCCTCATTCTCTGTTCCAGAGTCATTGAAGTCCAGTGGTAAGACAGAAGTCAAGATGACTGGTGGTAGGCCAGGATACAGTGGATAACTCTGGCATCTTCAATGTCAGACCACATACTAAGTTCTCCACGCCACCTACTTCAGCCACCTTCATGACCATGGAACAAATTGTTCTCATCAGCCCATTCTGCTGGGGAAAGTCTTTACATGCTTGGGGTAGATACCTCCCTAACTTATCGACAGGTTTGAGGTCTGTTGGTTACCCTCATTGGTTGTTTAGCCCATCTGCCAAGACCTTGTACTTAGTAAATACATGGATGTTACTTGATAATGGAAGAAAACAAACATAGTACTTTCTCTACAAATCATTGAAAACTTCTCTTTGCCCTCCACACTTTTGGTAAGAGTGATCCACAGTCCTTTGATTTGTAGGTGAAGCTCTTGGTTAACCCTGATGTGTAATTGTTGGTTCAAATTGCCTATTCGACACAGCCATTTGCTGAGCTGGGGGCTCAATCATAAAGGGTTCCTGGGAGAGGCTTAATCCACTTTGGGTTAGTGTTCCATCTTTTCTGGTGAAGATGACAGACTCTGCTTAGCTGCTCAATAGAACATTCCAGCCATGACATGTAGTGAACAGAAACAAACAGATGTCAATCCACAAGCAGAAATCAAGTTATCTGATCAAATCCTCTTAATGTATTTTACTTCATTGCAGATCTTCAGGTATTCCTCTTTCTGGGCTATTAGGATCTCTGATCTCCTCAGAAGGCTTAATTTATTTAGTAGGTAGAAGCAGACATAAGCACAAAAGATACAAGTGTGCTAAAGCAAAAAAGGATCTAATCCACAATCATAATCCAATCAGTGAATTAGATCAATCAACTTTGTTTTACCTTGCTGCTGATCTCCCCAACTTGTCTGGCTGCTCAGATCTCCCAGAATATTAAGTAAGAGAGGCCTTACCAGGCACACAACATCCATTGACCTTGAAAGCAAAGAGTCATCATAGACTTCTCCAGAATAGTATTTACTCCTCAGCTCTGGGCCAGCCAGTGTGCCCACTCTGCTCTAGGCAGACATTATCTAGGAGGGGGGCAGATATAAAGGAATATAGACCCCTTATACTCTACCATGGACCCCATCTCTCAAGGACATTAGCTGCACATACTTAGTCATATAGACTATATGAATATAATCATATATTCAACAAGGAATTGAAAAGTCCACAGCATTACTGTGACATCGAGACTGCTACCTGCTTCCTTCAATTAAATTTGACAAGCATTTATCTTATCATTCCCTCTTTCCTTTGTAATCAATCACTCTCTGTGAATAGAATAATGAGGACCCAGATTTTCACATCAGCAATACTCATATTGCCTTCTCTCCCCAGATATCCTGGATAAACACGGTGTGAACAGTAGTGCCAGAGCACCTACATGGCTTCTACTCCTAGAAGCCTCCCTCTTAAGGTAGCAAGCAAGTCATAGGATTGTGAGCTGGAAGGGACCAGCTTAATGCTCTAGTCTAGCTCTCTTATTGTACAACAGAGGAAACCAGGGCACAGAGAAGGGAAATGGCCTGCCCAGGATCACAAAGGCAGGCCACAGAAGAACTACTAATAGAGTCCAGGGCCTCCAAATTCAAATTCAGTGCCCAGATCCATGGGAGAAGCTGAGGAGGAGAAAGAATGAAAAGCAATTCCCTTTACCTTAAGGACCTCATACACATGAAACAATTAGAGAAGAAAAAAATATAAACATTTATATATATGAACAACAAAAATGTATATATACATATGTGTCTACACATAGACACATACATACGGATAGATATACAGATCTATCTACATATACATGTATATGTATAGATATATTGAAGGAGTCTAGCTAAATTTATGTATACATATATACATAAATTGGCATCTATATACATGCATATATAAATCTATAAAAGAATTATATCCATAACTCTTTTTCTATCTTTCTATTTATCTATCTATCCATCCCTCTATCTATCTGTCTCTCTGTCTATCTATCCATCTATCTATCTATGGGACTGCTAGGTGGCACAATGGATAGAATGCCAAGACTAGAGTCAGGAAGATTCATCTTCATGAGTTCAAATCTCTTCTCAGTCACTTACTAGCTGAGTGACACTGAGCAAGTCACTTAACCCTGTTTGCCTCAGTTTCCTCATCTATAAAATGAGCTAGAGAAGGAAATGGCAAACCATTCCAGTATCTTTGCCCAAAAAACAAAACGAAACAAAAAAAGCCAAATGGAGTCATGAAGAGTTACACGTGACTGAAAAAAAATGACTGAACAATAAATCTATCTATCTATCCATCTATCTATCTATCTATCCATCTATCTTATCTATCTACCTACCTACCTATCCTGACTACTTCATTATGCTTAGTGATTATGACTTGGGAAACAGGGCCAGGCTGAGGCAGGAAAGAGCCTAGTCTGCTCTGTTTCTAATTAGCCATACATATACATAGGATAAATCATAGAATTATAGATTTATCAATTTAGGCCTGGAAGGGATTTTACAGGTGAGAAAACCAAATCCCAGATCAGCCAAGTGAATTGTACAGGTATATACGGATTGTAAGTAGCACTTCATCTTTTTGAGTCTGTGTCTCCTCTAAAAATGGGGAGAATAGTCCATTTCACGGGAGTATTATGAGGAAAGTACTTTGTCAGCTTTAAAGCACTATATACATGAGATATTATTATGTCAAAGAAAAACATTAATACTGATAATGTATTCTGTGATTTGGTCCCAAATCTACCAGAAAGAATATTGTTGATTTTAACATAAATTTATATCCAAGCCATTTCAAGCTTGGAGACATAGTGGTGTCCAAATTGGCAGAGTTTTCCATGTCCTCTGACATGACTCTGTCCCAGGACAATTTGAGGTAACATTTATAGGAAACTTGAACAAGAAAAAGCACCATGATACATTAAAATATGATAACATTCCAGAATAACCACCACTCAGTTCCTTTCTGTACCATTCCCTTTAAGGATTGAAAATAGTTCCTTTGTGGGATCATTATTTTAACCTTTAATACAAAAGAAGATGTTACCCTTAGGTGCATCAAGGCTACAATCACTTCAGGAGTGGATAGTCAAGAGTTAAGTTTGCTTTCCACTTTTAGTGCCTTTTAAAGGAAGCCCTTAGCTTCTGTTCTTCCCCTTTTTCTTTTTTTATTAATTTATTTTAATTTGTCAACAATCACTTCCATAAGCTTTTGAGTTTTAAATTTTTATCCCCCACCCCTCCCCTCCTCCTTCCCCAAGACAGTGGGCAATCTGATATAGGCTAGACATATACATTCCTATTAAACATATATTCATATTAGTGATGTTGTAAGTAAAAATTAAAACCAATAGGAGGAACCATCAGAAAGAGAAAACAAAACTCAACAGAAGAAAAAAATAGCAAATAGTATGCTTTGATCTGCATTCAAACTCCATAGTTCTTCCTTTGGATGTGGATAGCATTTTCCATCATGAGACCTTTGGAGATGTCTTAGATCCTTGCATTGCTGAGAAGGGCTACTATCAATGTTAGTCATCGCACAAAGTGGCTGTTACTGTGTATAATGTTCTCCTGGTTCTGCTCACTTCATTCAGCATCAGACCATACAAGTCTTTCCAGGTTTTTCTGAAGTCTGCTTGCTCATCATTTCTTATAGCACAATAGTATTCCATTACATTCCTATACCACAACTTGTTCAGCCATTCCCCAATTGATGGGCATCCCCTCAATTTCCAATTCTTTGCCACCACAGAAAGAGCTGCAATTAATATTTTTGTACATGTAGGTCCTTTTCCCATTTGTATGATCTCTTTGGGATACAGCCCTAGAAGTGCTATTGCTGGGTCAAAGGGTATGCATAGTTTTATAGCCCTTTGGGCATAGTTCCAAATTGCTCTTCAGAGTGGTTGGATTGGTTCACAACTCTACCAACAATGCATTAGTGTTCCAATTTTTCCACATCTTCTCCAACATTTATCATTTTCATGTTTTGTCATGTTGGCCAGTCTGATAGGTCTGATGTGGTACCTCAGAGTTATTTTGATTCACATTTTTCTAATCAATAATGATTTAGAGCATTTTTTCATATGACTATAGATGGCTTTAATTTCTTCATCTAAGAACTGCCTGTTCATATCCTTTGACCATTTATCAATCATCTTCCCCTTTTTCTAAAGGGAAAAGTCTAGAAAAGGTTTTAGGCTGGAGAACATATTATTTATTAATATTCCTAGAGGAACTAAAAAGATTTTTTAAAAAAATATGATTCTATAATTATTACCATTGTCAATATAAATGTTTTTTGAATTATTTTCGTTCATTTAAAAAAATCTTTATATCCCCATGACCCAGTATATGACCTTGCCAATAGTAAGTGGTAAATAAATGTTTGTTGGACTGAATTAAATGCTAGAGTACTTTGAAAAGCATGAAGTATAAGACACATACATATAGAAGGCAGAAGGAGCTATGCTGTACCAGCCAGTCAGGGTTTCCTAGAGCACAGGCCCAGAATTTAAAGAACCACATCTACCACTAAGCATGGTAAAAATGAATAGCTACCTATTATCCATGTGACTTTAAAAATAAGAGCTGGCTTTTATATAACACTTTAAGGTTTGCCAAGTGTTTTATAAATATTATCTCATTTGATTCTCAAAATAACCCTGGAAGATAAGTGCTGTTATTATCCCAATTTTACAGTTCTAGAAATTGAGACAGACAGATACATGTAACACATGGGTGATATATGTAAACCATATATACGAAAAGATGATTTACTTGGTAGTGCTCTTAAAGTAGAGATTTTAAAAAGAGTTCTTTACTACTTACTCTAATGCTCCAGCCCTCCAGTCAAAGGGGTGGAGGGTATTGAGTATGCTAATGAGATGTGAGTGCTAATACTCATATATCTATATGTAAAGACAAATCTGTATCTATATCAACTATGACCGTATCATCTATGTTGCTGTTCAGTCACTTTTTAGTCATTTCCAATTCTTTGTTACCCGATTTGATGTTTTCTTAGCAAAGATACAGGATTGGTTTGTCATTTCCTTTTCCAGCTCATTTTACAGATGAGGAAACCGAGGCAAACAGGTTGCCAAGGGTCACATAGCTAGCAAATGTCTGAGGGCAGATTTGAACTCACAAAGATGACTCTTCCTGACTCCAGGCCCAGCACTCTATCCACTGCGCCACCCAGTTGCCCATATCATCTATATCTATATACAAACATAGATATGTGATATATAATAGATACATTACACACATGTCTTATACCTTATATATCACTTGTGACATTTATGTAGTATATAGCATGGAAACATTTAACACATGTAACACACAACATGTAATATTAATACAAGAATAATTGATGACATATTGCCCATGTGTAATTAGTGACACACTACACACATGTAATATGAAGCCCTCTTTAAAAAGAGGCTTTAGAAGGAGTTCTTTAATACACATTCCAGCCCTCCAATCAGACAGGCAGACAGTATTTGAAGATACCAATGACATGTAAGTAGCAATGCTGACATATCCATATCTATATCTATGTCTATTTCTATATCATTTATATTCATATGCACATATATTGTGTCATATATCAGATATGCATTATAACACATATCTTATATAACATATACCATGCAGCACTTTTGGCATTTATAAAACATGCACAACATGAACATATATCACATATAATATATACCCGACATATGAAACATACAATATATAGCATAAACAATGTGACTATAATTGATGACACGTTGTCCACTTGTAACCTGTGACACATTACATGTGTGTAATATGACATTTCTGAGATGTCATAATGCACAGCATGTAACTCATGGGTAATAATGTGTAAACAACATATATATGAAGAGATGGCTGGTCTGAGAAGCTTAAAAGGAAAGTTCTTTACTATTCACTCTAGCACTCCAATCAAGAGCAGATAGAACTGAGAATACTAAGGAGACATGAATACCAATGCTAAAATATCTATATCTCATCTATATCTGTATTTATACCTACATATTTAACTATAAACACACACACATATATATACATATGCATATACGTGATATATAATAAATATATATATAGCATATGTCATATATAATACATAGCATCTCAGTCATCTATCTATAGCATTTGTGACTTTTATATGGCATATATAACATACACATCCTTCCCTAATCTCCTCAGTTAGAAGCTTTGTCTCTTTCTTCAAAGTTTCTGAACAAACCATTTGTCAGGGTCACTCTCTTTCCTCTCTGCCTTGGATTACACTTCTCATGGTACATGTTACCCCCTCCTGCCCTGGCCAGGCATGAAATGTAAGCTTCTTGAGGTCAGAGTCCACGTCTTTTTAAATTTTATGACAAACTAACCCAGTGTAATCAGATTGAACTAGACTGGACTGGACTGGATTGGACCTGATTGGACTGGACTTGATGGGATTGAACTGAATTAAATTAGATTGAACAAGATTGGATCATCCTGGACTGGATTGGATTAGACTGCATCAGAGTGAACTGGACTGCATTGTATTGCACCTGATTGAACCAAATTAGATTTGATTGGAGGGGACTGGATTGGGCTGGACTGGACTAGATTGAACTGGATTGGACCATATTAGACTTGATTGGACCAGAAAGATGGTTGCACAGCTAATATATATATGAGGCCACACTTGATCTTAGGTGTTCATGGCTTCAGGTCCAGTGTTCTATCCATTGTGACACCTAGCTGCTCCTTGGGACAAATTACTTAACCTCTCTGGGCCTCTATAAAATAATGATGTTGATACTATTTTTACTTTCTTTATTTTTTCATGTTTTTTTTTTCCTTTTGGCCTGTTTCTTCTTTCACAACATGACTAATATGGAAATATGTTTTACATGATTGCACATATATAACCTATATCAACTTGCTTACTGTCTTAGGGAGGGGTGAAATGGGTAAGGGAGGGAGAAAATTTGGAACTCAAAATTTTTTTAAATAAATGTTTAAAATTGTCTTTATATTTAAAATGTTTAAAATTTTAAAATGTTTAAGATTTCCGTGTAACTACAAAGAAATAAAATACTATTTAAAGAAAAAAATTATGTTGAATTTGGTGGATTTATGTATAATGGGTACAAAAAGCAAAAATCAATGACATTGTGTTTCAGGAAAAGATGATGGGTAGTTGTATATCAAGTGTGAGAGTTAACAGATGTGTTGCACTGCTGTCCATGAAACATGAGAAAAGCCAAAGGAAAGTCCCTAGAGTGTTAGGTAATCCCTGTCAGGAGGATTTATGAAAAAGCATAGACAAGAATTTCAGAGATTAAGAAAATATGGTTGGCTTGCATTTGGTACCAGTAGAGTGAGTACCTATATTGACAAGATCAAAGAACATATCAAAGTGTTTATATACCTACTAGATGAGTGTTAGGACCCTTTATAATTTAGAGACAGGGCAAAGGTTTCCCCCAGAACTCCTGAAATCAGAATGATTTTCTACTTACAAAGCTGGCCATGCACACTGGAATGATTCATCTCAGAGCATTTTTCATTCTGGGATAATTTTGTTTTTGTATCCCTAGCCCTTATGCCCCTGGCATACAGTAAGTGCTTGATCGTTTTATGTTAATTGATTTATTGATTGGTACTTTCCCCTCAACTCTCTACCCAGGATTTGGAGGATTTCCCACAATGCTTTAGATCAGTCCCTGAAGAGTGGTGGGTCCTACCGAGATGGCATTGATTAGTTGTGATTGCAGTACCAATGTGAACTGGCATATGGGTAGCAAACTGGTGCCAGCATACCTACCTTTGAGTGCATACAAGAATAAAACATTCCAAAGGAGATGAGAGATTGGGTAGATCTCTTAAATGGCCATATGGGCCTTCAGGTTCTGTATTCTACCAAGCAGGTGTTGGAAGGCTCCCATCCAGTGCATGCTGGGAATGCTGGATGGTGCTTCACTGAAGAAAGAAGACCCCCTGGAAGTTTCTTGGCTATTCCTGTATAGAAATCAGGCCACCGCTCCTCAGGCAGGCAGATGGAATGGAGAGTGAGGGGGAAAAGCACCCTCTGCTTTTTTACCTGTATCCTGGCTACAACCTCCCCATTTGTAGCCTCTGTGTGTTAAGTCTAGGTATGTAAGACAAGAGAACATTTTCTTTCCCCAAACTTCAGGAGAGTAGGAAGAAGGTGGAGAAGAAGGAGATAGAAGAGACTGGAATTAACTTGTACAGTAAGTGCAAATTGTTGATTACTTTATGCAAATTCTCTTGAAACCCACTGTCTCATTTCCCTACCTAGAGCTAAAAAAGACAAGCTTCTCTCTGTCAGCAGGGATATGTTAGCTCATAGAAATTCAACACCTCCTATCAAGGCACTGAATGGCACCGGCTGGCTGGCGCCGTTATCTACAAAGGGAATTTTCAATGAATTCGGGGAATAGGAATAATGAGCCTAGGATGTGATAAATGATGCCTGCTGGAAAAGTTGTCCAAAAACACACACACAAGGTAGCAGTAGATTAAATAAACACCACAGCAAGAAAATTAGCTAGGAATTGGAGCTGAAAGTGAGGCATCTATAATCTGTTGGGGCCAACCCATTCATACACGACCCATCACGGTGCCATGGAATTACTCATCCAGCTAACCTTAGTTAATTATCTAAGTTCAGCCAAAAGACCACATACTGATGTCACAAGGCCTTTTGACTCAAAGAAAATTCTATTTGGATCTTTAGAACAAAGGCCTTTTATCTCCTAGGATTCTAGAACCACCTTTTGAAAATGGTTAAGTATGAGTCTCAGAGATTTGCCTGGTACCCTCCAGAAGAGGTTTTGGAAGGAATTAGAGACTGCTTCTTCTCCTCCCTGGCACTGCCTCCTTTCTAAATGAGAAACAACAAATGGTTTAGTGGTAAAGCAGTTATGTTTAGTTCTACCCATGTTTGAAGAGGTATATTCCTAGACCAAAATAACTGGGTCCAAAGGATTAGGAAGGTTATGTATAACAGAAAGAACACTGGATTTGGAAATGAAACCTGGGTTTTAATCCCACTTCTGCTACAAAATACACACATATATATATGTATGTATATATGTCTGTATGTATATATATATATATGTATATATGTATGTATATATGTGTGTGTGTATATATGTGTATAAATATATATATACGTGTATAAATACACACACACACACACACACACACACACATATATACATATATATCTTGGTTTCTCCCTCTCTGGTGTACTTGATCCTAATTTGTAAGGCTACATGCTGTCAAACACTCATCTCTACTTGTCATGTCCACCATCCCGTACCAGCAGGCACTTTGGTGTAACTGCCAAGTACTCTCTGACTTTCAACTCTAAAGAGTTAGCTCTCTTTCTGTGTGTGTGTGTGTGTGTGTGTGTGTGTGTGTGTGTGTGTGTGTGTGTGTGTGTGTAAGGTACTACTTCATCTTTTGTTCTAAGCTAATGTTTGTATTATGGCTACCCTTTCAGATCTCATGACTCTACTCCCTATCCTACTCTAGGGAAATTCTTCCTCTTCAATTTATACTCACTATGTTTCCTAGTTACCTAATCTTCCTTGGCAGTTATGATAAATGTTTAATTGAAGTAATAAAAGCATAGTAAAATGAGCTATAAATGAGGATTGGCATAAATTCTTATTTATGCCATCATGCAGCCATAATATGAAAACCACCTTGTTTTGCCCAACCTCCCAACCACCCCAAGGAAGGGGTGAATGAACCTGGGACTTCAGAGCAATCAAACAACAACCAATTAATGTCTACTATGCACTAGGCATTGGGGATTAAAAAAAAAAGAATGAAATGACATTTTTAAGGAACTCTATATTCCAATGGGGGAGGTGACAGTATATTTGTAAATATATACAGAATAATAGTCTATATACATCTGGTCCTGGGCAGCTAGGTGACACAATGGAGTGCCAGGCCTGGAGTCGGGAAGACCTGAGTTCAAATTTGACATCAGACACAACAACTGTGTGACCCCGGGCAAGTCACTTAACCCTGTTTGTCTTAGTTTCCTCATCTGTAAAATGAGCTGGAGAAGGAAATGACAAACCACTTTAGTATCTTTGCCAAGAAAACCTCAAATAGGATCATGAAAAGTAGGGCACAACTGAAATGACTGAACAACAACAACAAAATACATCTTGTTCTAATTGGAACTGGTCAAGAACCCTGGCTGCTATACTACAAATGAGAAAACTAAGATACAGGTATTAAGTGACACTAAGGTCACATAGTTTAGTTGCAGAAATGGGATTCAAAATAAAAGTTATTTCAACTTATATCTCTTTTATTCCTCATGATCTGAAGAGGGTTTTTTCTTAATATGGGTGCTGATAATTTTGAGGTCTTTTAAAAACTTTTTATATCCTTCAACTTCTTTTGGGATGAGTGTCCCATTTTAAGAAGACCACTGACAGACCAGAGTGTGCTCAGAGACGGGCAGCCAGGATGGTGAAGGGACTGCAAACCATATATTTAAGGATCCATTGAAGAAACTGGAGAGGTTAAGCTTGGAGAAGATGATATAAGGTGGGGTGGGAACATGATGGTCATATGGATCAAACTATTTAACCTTGTGGGTCCCTTCCAACTCTAAGATTTTATGATTTGCCACAAACAGTGTGCCATTTGTGGTTCAAGCTCTGGTCTAGGCTTCATCTTGATGAAAAAAGAAAATGGGAAGGTCGAATATAAGGTCAGGAGTAAAGGGAAGTCCTTCAGGAATTTCTAGGAAGGAATGGCATGTAGTCTGGGGTTGGGGTTGGGAAGATGTGTTCCAATTGGCTTTTCCTCCCCTCTATCCCTCAGATGAGGCTGTGGGAGCTAGGCCAATCAATGACACATATCTAGAGTGCCTGCTTTGGGCTTAGCATGGTGTGGGATGCAAGAATATAAGGTGTAGCCCTTGCTCCATCAGAACACTTTTTCAAGAATATCAAGTTGCTTCTCTTCATGTGGTCAGTTCCTTTCTGTTTGTGATTTCACCCCCTCCAGAGGGGGTACCTCTGGAATGTAGGAACCCCAGAGCTACCTCCTCCTCCTCCTCTTTGGGAGCAAGGTTCCCTCAGAATTCCTTCAGAATTTTGCTATCTCCATTTCCACCTTTTCTATCAATGGTTCCTCCCAACTCAAGATAGATATCATTTGTTTTCTTCCTTGAATGTTTAAGGCTAGGTGACATTTAAAAGAAAATGACTTATAATCTAAGGAGACTGATAACTGATTTTCAAAAGGTCTGTGGGCTTTCTTCGCTTTCTATCAGTTTTTACAAGTCATATCAAACTGCCTTGATGCTGTTCTTTACATATAATATTTCATCTCTGATCTAGTCCCTCGTACCTGTGGGGTACTCCCTCTTTACCTTGGTCTTTTAGAATCCCTACTTTCCTTCAAAGTTCTGTTCAAACTCTATCTACTATGTAAGGTCTTTCCTGATTCATCTCCCCACCCCAAGCTGCTAATGCCTTTCCCCAAAAATTGCCTTATATTTATTTTGTTTATCCACCCATCCATCCAAATATGTATGCACATATGTATATACATACATGTGTGTATATACATACATGTGTGTATATAGATACATGTGTGTATATATAAATATAAACACACACTTGTGTGTGTGTGTGTGTGTGTGTGTGTGTGTGTGTGTATTTTCCCCCAATGGAATGTAAGCTCTTTGAGGATAGGTATTGTTGGTGTAATAGAGTGCTGGACCAGGAGTCAATAGAACCTGAGTTCATGTCTTGCCTCCTATACTCATCACTTGTGTCTCTCTAGATTAGTCACTTAAACTCTGTCAGCCTCAGTTCTCTTATCTATAAAATGGTTATGGTAATGATACCTACCTTGAAGGGTTGTTGTGAGGATGAAATGAGATATGTAAAGCACTTTGCAAACTTAAAGTACTATATAAATGTTAATATTATTACTTTTGCTTTGAATCCCCAGCACCTGGCACAGTGCCTGATACACAGTAGGTACGTAGAAAATATGTGTCAATTGATTAATTGAAGTTTGGCTGGGCTCTTCTTGACTTTTCTCATCTTCTTAAGACCCTTGATTCACACGAGTTACTTTTGGGGACAAGGCACTATCACAGAAAACAGTAGTTGTGGCCACGGCAAGCTTTTTCCTGGGGCTTTTGGGTTCACCTGCAAATGTAGGATTTCAGCCTGAGAACGGGGTAAAGGGCAGGCCTTCTATATGTCTTTATTAAATTGTATAATGTTAGATTTGGCCTGTTGTTCTAACCTGCCAAGATCCTTTATGGATCCTGGTTCCATTATCCAATGCATTTTATTAGCTAGCCTTACCAAGCTTGGTGTCATCTGCAAATCTAATAAGAATGACATCTAGGTTATATCTTCATCCACAATATTAATTTAAAAGCTTGAACAGAACAGGACTAAGGACAAGGTATCATAGACTCCAAAGAAAGAAGAGACTGTAGGGATCACATAGCTTAATAGTTCTCAAGCTTTTTGGTCTCAGAACCTCTTCTATATTCTTAAAATTATTTTTTTTTGTTGTTTTTTGCTAGGCAATGGGGTTAAGTGACTTGCCCAGGGTCACACAGCTAGTAAGTGTCAAGTGTCTGTCTGAGGCCGGATTTGAACTCAGGTCCTCCTGACTCCAGGGCCAGTACTCTAGCTGCCCTACTCTTAAAATTATTAAGGACCAAAAGAACTTTTGTTTATGTGGGTTATTTTTAATTAATATTTACTGTATCAAAAGTTAAGATTGATAAAATTTTAAAATATTTATTAATTAATTTAAAAATAACTATAAATACATTGTGTGCTAATATAAATAACATTTTCATTAAAAAACCACATTTTTCAAAACAAAAATTTGACTAGAAAAGTGGCATTGTTTTACATATATTTTTCAAATCTCTTTAAAGTCTGTCTTAATATGAGACAGGATTCTCAAACCTGCTTCTTTATCAGATCTGCTGTAATATTTTGGTTGAAAAATAGATAGATAGATAGATAGATAGATAGATAGATAGATAGATAGATAGATAGACAGACAGACAGACAGACAGACAGACAGATAATAGACAGACTGACTATCCACCCTAATAAAGATATCTAGTTGGAAAAGGGTGGTATATTTTAATAGGCAAATAATGTTTAAATATTATTGTGAAAATAGTTTTGACCTCACAGACCCCCCCTCCCCCCACAAAGGGCCTCAGGGAGGTGTAGTCAACAGGGCCAGTATTGCTCAACAGATGGTGAAGGCTGAGGGCTGAAAAAGGCTAATGGATGTGTTGTTTAGGATGTCACTGGTGACCTTAGAGCAGTTTCTGTCAAATGACAAAAAAAGGCTGAAGTAGTTTACCAAAGTTCATAGGTCAGTAAGACGTGTAAAAGAAAATTAGCTCCAAAGCAAGGCTGATAAAAGTTTTTGACCCTTATAGCAAACGGTAGGGTCAGTTAAGCACTGGAGACAGACATCATGAGTAGGAAGACTAGAGTCAAGTAGAACAGATAGAAATCGTGTTGGAGGCTAAGAATTTGAGTCTGAAATGAGATTTTCTTTGACTTTCTCCAGAGCAAAAGTGTCAACCATGATGCCCCAAGTCAAAGGCAGCCCATATCACTTCCCAGTGTGGCTCAACCAAATTAAAATATAATTGCAAAAATAGATAAAAATACAGAAAAAGCATAGAAAATATTAATATGTGGGGTTTTTTTTAAGACAATATGTTCCCATAGGGGTCTTTATATACAATTTAGTGGCTCCATTTCTATTTGAGTTCTCCAGAGGACCCTTTTGAGATGACCAAAAGGATAGAAAATAGATTTAGTAGTAGCAATTTGAATACAAGAAACAGAAAGGAATAATAATAGCTAAAAATAATAGTTAAAAAAAGGAAGAAAGATTAAGGAATAGGCAATTGAGTCAACTAAAATAAGAAGGGAAAAACCCTACATCCCAGAAAACCAGAGGTTCAACCTGTGTGCAAATTCTCTCTATAATTCCCATACTATCTGACTATTGTGTCAGATGTAAGTTGACCCCAAAGTCTTCTTTGACTCCAGGTCCAATACTTTTTCTATGACTGCACACTATTTGATACCAGAGAACTGTGATACCTCTCTTTCAGCCTTTTCTAAGAGCAAGGCCTCCATCTTAGTTTGGTATTCTAGTTACTCAAATCCCAGTTGTGCCACTTGCTATCTATATGGCTTTGTATATGTTTAGTCTCCCTGGACCTCAGTTTCCTCACATATAAATTGAGGGGATTGGACTAGATGTTCTCAGGTCACTTCTAACTCTTAAATGTTTGATTTTATAAGCCTGTGCCCCAGCCCATGTCGTTACCAGCATGGCTGAGTCAGGAGGGAACATGGCAGGTCTTGTGTATCACTTCAGGGAAGAAGCACAAAACGCCAACAATTACCATAAAAGATTAAAATTTGGGAGAAACAGCTGAGTCAGATAAATGCTAAACTTCCCCCAGTTCCCTGTATCTTGCCCCTTGATCCAGTGGAGACTAACAGCCTGAATCCTGCAAATAATTTTCTAGCTAGTCTCAGTACCTTGGATTTTCAGTGCTGTAAAGTGTTATTGACTGGCCTTTTGGCTCATGCTCCTATCGATCTAGATCAGGGCCCTACTCCATACTTTCCCACAGCAGGAATTTCCCTTACCCAGCCCTAGAATTTGCCAAGTCATTGGCATTCTCTATCCCTGACCCATGTGGTATTTGACATCCTCTACTGTTTCTATTTTATTTAATGTCAAAGGCCAGTTTGAAGAGGACTGTTTGCTCATCTGGATGGTAAGTGGTGGTGGAGGGCATAGGAGAGAACAAAACTGAGTGGACAAAAAATTGGCATACTGAGAAGAAAGAGACTAATTCAGTTGTCAAGGTGGTTTGCTTTTTTCCACTCCATCCTTGCCTTGGTTTCCATTCCCCACCTCCATCTACACACACACACACACACACACACACACACACACACACACACACACACACACACACACACACACGCATTCAAGGGCTCTATAACCCTCAGGTTATCCCTTTCCTGTTTGGTCTCACCCTTCCCCCTACTTACCCAAGGAGGTACATGATATAGTATAGAAAATCCTGGCCTGGTAGTATAGAGTTTGGTTCCAGGCTTTGCCAGTAAGTCACTGTGTAACTCTGGACAAATCAGTTTTTCCGTATGTGTTTCAATTTCCTTTTCTGTAAAACTAGGAAATGGAGAGGTTAGACTAAAATCTAAGAGGTTTTCCATCACTAACAGTGTTTGTTCTATTTTCTTTTTTTTAATTTTTTAAAAAATTAATTAATTTTTATCCATTCTGAACTAAAATACAAAAAGACAAAAAAAAAGTATCCATGCACACAGCACAACATAAAAATAGGATTCAATATAAAACCATGAATTTCCATTTGACATTGTTAACTTTTTTTTGAAAAACTATGTAATAAATGCTATACATCATTTTAAAAGCTATCCTTCTTTTCTATGCTTCTATATTTTCTTTTGCTCTCTGCTGTGCACTTTTTATTTTTTTTCTCCCTCCCTTCCCACCCTACCGTAGAGAAGGCTACCATTAAACACAAATATGTGTATATATATATATATATGTATGTATATATATGTATATGTATATATGTAAAACCGTACTATACATACTTCTATTTATCAGTTCTTTCTCTGGATTTCATAGGCCCTTTAGAGCAATACTCAAAACGGGTTAGTTGGTCAAAGTTGTTCTTGAATCAATATTGCTGTTACTGTGTTCAATGTTCTCTTAGTTCTGTTCACTTCACTTGTTTCATGCATGTTTTTCTAAAACAATGAGTTTATCATTTCTTATAGCACAGTAGTATTCCCTCACAATCATATACCACAACTTGTTTATCCATTCCCTAATAGATGGGCATCCCCTCAATTTCTAGTTCTTTGCCACCACAAAAAAAGAGCTGCTATAAGTATTTTAGAATATATAAGTTCTTTTCCTTTTTCCCTGATTACCTTGGGAAACAGACCTAATACTATTGGGTATACGCAGTTTTATAACTCTTTGGGTATAATTCCAGATTGCTTTCCAAAATGGTTAGATCCACAGTTCTACCAACAATGAATTAATATCCCAATTTTTCCACAACCTTTCCAACATTTGTTGCTTTCCTTTTCTATCATTTTAGCCAATCTGATTAGGTATGAGATGATATCACAAACTTGTTTTAATTTGCATTTCTCCAATCAATAGTGATTTACAGCATTTTTTCATATGACTATGTATAGTTTCTATTTCTTCATCAAAAAACTGCCTGTTGGGGGCAGCTAGGTGGTGCAGTGGATAGAGCACTGGCTCTGGAGTCAGGAGGACCTGAGTTCAAATCCAGCCTCAGACACATAACACTTACTAGCTGTGCAACTCTAGGAAAGTCACTTAACCCCAATTGCCTCATATATATAGATACAAAAACAAACAAAAAACTACCTGTTCATATCCTTTGACTATTTGTCAATTGGGGATGTTTGTTCTATTTTCTAAGGCCATTTCTAGCTCCAATATTCTAAGTTGGACTAGATGGGCACTAAGGGGCCTTCTAACTCTGAAATTTTGTAATTATTGATTCTGTGATCCATGTTCTAAAGTCTTTCTCACTGATGACATTCTATGCTCTAAAATTATTTTAATAAGCTTGGATATCCCATAAGTAATCCCATAAGAGAGGCAGACTAATGTAGCAGAAAGAATTCTAGATGTGGAAAGACAGGGCTTCAAATCCTGTCTCTGCTGCTTAATTAGTTATATGACTACGTGGAAGTCACTTAATTTCTCTGAACTTCATCTGTAAAATGAACCTTCTTCCAGAGCCACAACTAGGGAGTGAGGCCTGGGACTTTGTCCCAAGATACCAAATTTAGGGGTCAATGAAAGTACATGTGGCCTAAAATCCTAGAAAGAGGGAAAGTAACGAGCATTTATTAAGCACCTACTATGTATCAAGCTGGCAGATAGGTGATACAGTGGATAAAGCACTGGGCTTGGAATCAAGAAATTTCATCTTTCAATCCAGCCTCAGATGCTTACTAGCTGTTTGACCCTGGGCAATCTTTTTATACCTCCCTAATTAACTCACTATTTCATTCAGGATAGTGGCTCTTCCAAACATATTAATCCCTTCCCAAGACTCCCATGGCTCATGATTCAAGATGAAAGCAAGTTTGTTGAGTATGGACCAGGCCTTTCAGAGAGCACAGTGGAAGGGATAAGTAGCTTTGGAATATAATATTGGTATATACTGGTATATTGGGTTGAAGAGAATGGGAATAAGGGATAGAGCATTGGGGGGTGGGCGGATGACAGGGTTTGAATGATGACAGAAGTTTGGAATCATGGGAATGGGAAGAATATGACCAGGGTAGAGTTTGTTAATTATTGAGAAATGAATTCAGGTAGATTTTCATTATCCGTAGGGCTTTGATTTCAAGGTGGAGTTCTCTTAGGAACTAAAGCATTTCAGGCCAGAGGACTAGTGCTTGGAGCTGAAGGAAAGGTGCCCTTATGCACAAGGCAGAGACTAGGCTGGAGACTTGATAGAATGGCTTTTCTGGAGGAAATAAAATACTTATATAACCTGATTTCAGCAAAAGAAATTGAACAAGCCATCAATGAACTCCTTAGGAAAAAATCTCCAGGGCCAGATGAATTTAAAGTGAATTCTATCAAACATTTAAAGAACAATTAATTCCAATACTATATGGACTATTTGGGAAAATAGGCAAAGAAGTCCTACCAAATTCTTTTTATGATACAAATATGATACCTATAGCTAAACTGGGAAGAGCCAAAATAGAGAAAGAAAATCACAGACTAGTTTCCCTAGTGAATATAAACGCAAAAATTTTAAATAAAATACTAGCAAAAAGATTATAGCAACTTATCACAAGAATATTACATTATGACCAGGTAGGATTTATACCAAGAATTCAGGGCTGGTTCAATATAAGGGAAACTGTCAGCATAATTGACCATATCAACAACAAAACTTACAGAAACCATATGATTATCTCAATGGATGCATAAAAATCTTTTGACAAAATACAGCACCCATTCCTAATAAAAGACACTAGAGAGCATAGGAATAAATGGAGTCTTCCTTAAAATGATAAGTTGCATCTACCTAAAACCATCAGCAAGCATCGTATGTAATGGGGATAAGCTCGAAGCATTTCCAATAAGCTCAAGAGTGAAACAAGGATGTCCATTATCACCACTGTTATTCAATATCATATTAGAAATGTTAGCTTTAGCAATAAGAAACGAAAAAGATATTGAAGGAATTAGAATAGGCAAAAAAGAAACAAAGCTATCACTCTTTGCAGATGATATGATGGTATACTTAGAGAATCAAGTAAAAAACTCCTTGAAATAATGAACAACTTTAACAAAGTTGCAGGATATAAAATAAACCAACAAAAATCATTGGCATTTCTATATATTGCTAATAAAGCCCAACAGCAAGAGACAGAAAGAGAAATTCCATTTAAAGTTACTGTAGACATTATAAAATATTTGGGAGTCTACCTGCCAGGAACTATATGAACACAATTACAAAACATTTTCACACAAAGTCAGCTCTAAATAATTGGAAAAATATCAGTTACTCATGGGTAAGCCAATCTAATATAATAAAAAAAATTAAAATCCTACCTAAATTAATTTACTTATTCAGTACCATAGCAATCAAACTACCAAAAATTATTTTATAGAGCTAGAAGAAATAATAACAAAATTCATCTGGAAGGACAAAAGGTCCAGAATATCAAGGGAATTAACGGAAAGAAATGCAGGGGAAGGTGGCCTAGCCATACCAGATCTTAAATTATATTATAAAGCAGCAATTATTAAAACTATTTGGTACTGGCTAAGAATTAGAGCAATGGGTCAGTGGAATAGGTTCGGTATGCAAGACACAGTAGTCAATGACTACAGTAATCTACTGTTTGATAAACCCCAAGACTCTAGCTTCTGGGATAAGAACTCACTATTTGACAAAAACTGCTGGAAGGGCAGATTAGGGGAACGGGTATTCAAAATGCACACCATCTTGGGCTGGGGGGAGGGGAGAGATGGGGAGAAAATTTGGAACTCAAAATCTTATGAAAGTGAATATTGAAAACTAAAAACAAATATATAAATTTATTAAAAAAAAAAAGAATGGCTTTTCTGCTTTTCCTGAAAAAGGAGAGGTCTAGTGCTCAGTATTTTTACTCTTCTAGTTGGAAAGAGACTGATCAAGCAACAGATCTGATATAATGGAATGACATTTTCTTCCCTTACCCCAAAGATAGGAAACTAGTGTGCTATGGAATAGTGGTTCTCATCTTCCAAAGGGAGACAGAGACCAGGCAGAACTTGCTCAATGCAATAGCATTTCTTCTACTTTTGCTACCTGCTTAACTTCAGGAAGAAAGACCTTTACAAAAAGACCTTTTAAAGCATTAGAAAAATGGGGACTATTGTTATTAGTAAAGCTGGACATACCTATCACTTCTCATAGCTTCCTCCTGAATGGGGCCAACAATTAAGCAGATTTGCTTTCATCTCCTCCTTAGAACATTTCACATATTGGAAAAGAGATCAAATCCTTAGCCTGGCACTAAAGGACTCTACAATCAATCAACAAATATTTATTGAGTGTTGGCTATGTGCCAGGCACTGTGCTTGGCCCTGCAGATGCCCACCTTTCTAACTTTATCGCATGTTACTCTTACACACACATACACACACACACACACACACACACACACACACACACACACACACAAAACCTTTCCTGCAACAAATAATCATAGTCAAGCACAATGACATCATACTGCCATGTTTTTCTCCCACCTCTGTACTTTTGCTCATGCTGTTACCTACACCAAGTATGTAGAACTCTACCTGCCATCCTTTAAGGGCTAACTCAGGTGTCACCTCTTCAATGAAAACTTCTTAGATCCCCCAGTCAAAAATGAGTCCATTATCCTATGCATTCTTATGATACCTGATTATACCTCTCATTCACATATTCAACCTTGCTTTATGGTTATGCATGTGACCTATCTTCTGTCCACTACTAGATTATGTCTTTTCATCCCAATCCCTCTTAATTCTAGTGACTTCTCTCTGTTGCTTATCTCAAGTTATACATATATATATATATATATCTTTTTTGTACATAGTTATTTGCATGTTATCTCCCCTATTACATCCTTAAAAACAAGAACTGTACTTTGTCTTTCTTTATAACCCCAGTGCTTAAGCTTGGTGACTGATACATCCTAGTTATTTAATAAATGCTTGCTGACTTACTTATCTTAATGATCTCCAACCTTGTTATCATATTCAGCGCCTAACTCTGGATGATAGGCACTGGGAAGTCTCTCTTGAATTGAAATAATCTGAAGGGACCCAGTGTAGTACAATGGACAGGAGTTTGTTTTGCTTTACTGTGCATATTTCTTCTAAAGATTTTGTTTTTTCTTCTTTTTTCCAATGGGGAAAGGTTAGAGAGAGAAAAATAAATTTTTATTAATTTTTAAAAAGAAAATTAAACTTAAAATAGCAAGAGCATTAGACAGAAAACCTGGATTTTAGAACTCAATATGGCATATGACTTTGGGGAAATCACTACATTTTCTCAAAGGTTCCTTCTAGTTCTAAATCCTATGAAAACACAACGATGATGATATAGAGGTACAGAAGTATCTGGGATACAGAAACAAAGAAGACTGCCTAGTGGGTAAGATAAGACAGGTACACAAATAACTGTAGGACAAATAGATTGTTCTGAGTCATAAGCAATGTTCTGTTTGATCCTGGGTGTCTCTCCCCACGCCCCCCATCCCCTTCCACACCTCCATGCTCTTTCCTTGGTCCTTTTTTCTGTCTATATATTACCTTGTTTAGGGATCTCAGACATTTCCATGTATCATCTTTTTTTTTTTTAAGTTTGTACACAGAGAGATTTACTTTAAAAGGCATAATCACAAATGTACAAACTTACTCTTTCAACTCATAGAGTTCAATTCTCCTCCCCTTTTGCACTGCCTCAGTCTCTGGGGAGGGGAAGAGGGTTAGGTTTATAGCTTAGCTTGGTTCCCACAGAGGGCATTCTGAATTTCAAGTCCCAAACCCTCCTTGACCTCCAAGTCTCAGGCAGACTGGCTTCTCCAGACTTCCTTGCTGAGGCGACTGGCTGCATCTCCCACCTGCAGTCCTGGTTCCAGGTTTGCCATGACTCAGACTCTCCACTTGGTCCTGTGAAAATCACCTCCAGTACCTGTAACTGAGGAAGACAAAAATACAGCAAAGAAACAAATTCCCCCCAGGCCCATTTCTCCGAGCCAGGGTAAAAGAGATAGAGAGCAGAGGAAGTCCTTTCCCTCTCTCCCGATCAGTTCATAGCATTCATGCTGTTGGTGAGCTGGGATCTTCGTTCTCTGGACACGGCAGATAAGAGCGGCCAAAAAGATCAGTTATCATCTCCACAAAATTATCATTTCTAGTCTTTCTTATGAGCTTCAGTCTCACATTGCTGTCTTTCGGGTATCTCAAATAGATGTCCCATAGGCACCTTGAAGTAGACATATAATATTTATGATCTTTCTAATTATTCATGATATTCCCCCCAAAGCCTCCCCTCTTCCCAGATTTCCTTCTATTGTCGAGGCCACCATCAGCTTCTCGGGCACCCAGACCCTCACCTTTGAAGTGGTCCTTGCCTTTTCACTTACACTCACCCCACATATCCAGTCTGATGCCAAATCGTGTCCTTTTTATCTCGTTCAGGCCCTCACACCTTTTACCCAGACTATTGTAAAAGCCTGCTGTTTATTCTTCCTGACTCTAGTCACTTCCCATTCCATGTTCCACTTAACTGTCAAATTGATCTTCCTAAAGGAAGTCGGGTCACACCACCTCCCTATTCCATAAACTCCAGTTTATTAAACTCTGTATTACTTAGGATCACACGTCCATTTGGTACTTAAAGCCCTTTACAACATGGGCCCTTCCTACCTTTCCATTCTTCTTACACTTTATTCCCTCTGCACACTCTGATTCAGTGACCCTGGGCTTCTTGCCATTCCTAGAACAAGATACTCCTCTCAACTCCATGACTTTTCACTGGCTGTCCCCCCATTCTCCCTCTTTACCTCTTGCCTCTTGGCTTCCCTGGCTCCCTTCAAGACCCAACTTAAATCCTGCCTTCTGCAGGAGGCCTTTTCAGGTCCCTACCACAACTACCTTCCTTCTGGGATTAATTTTATCTACCTTCTCTATATCTTGTATGTATCTGTTTATTTACATCTGTCTCCCATATTAGAATGTAAGCTCCTTGAGAACAGGGAGCCTGTTTTTTGCTTTCTTTGTATCCTTGGCATACTTAGCGCAATGTCTGGCATACAGTAAGTGCTTTTACGATGTTTGCTGATTGGGCAGCTAGGTGGTGCAGTGGATAGAGCACCGGCCCTAGAGTCAGAAGGACCTGAGTTCATATCTAGCACTTACTAGCAATGTGACTCTGGGCAAGTCACTTAACCCCAATTGCCTCACACCCCAAAAAAATGTTTGCCGATTGACCAAAAAATGAGTATGTTACAGGCGCTTCCCTATATATAGAACCATCCCAAAGTGAAATGAGTTGTATCAGTGTGTGGTGAGTTTTTGCATCAATGGAGTCTTCAAGTAAAGGCCAAATGACTGATAGGCAGAGAAGTTTGGGAATACAAGTGCTACATCATCTCTGAGGTCCCTTACAATTCTGAGTCTATGATTCTTCGATTTTTGCTTCCTGGGACATTCTTCTGCAAAGCTTAGAGCCATTATAAAATTTGTTGAAAGTTGGAAAAATATACCCCTTATCAAAAGAGTTCTACAGAATTGGAATCTTATTTCAATGTAACATGGAATTATGCCTTATTGAATTGGCCTGAATTAATTCAGAAACTGTTATAATTTGGATGGTGTGGGATAGGTTTGCCAAGAAAGTTGAATTCACTTTGATTTGGTTCAATTCAATTCAACATTTATTAAGCAGCTACTTTGTGCAAGCCACTATGTAATGGTATAAAAAGATTGTGGGAGGAATATTTAACTTACCTAAAGAAACTATTGTATGTATTTTAAAAGCACACATTTAAAGAGAAGGAACTTATAATTCATTCTTATCTTTCCATCAAAGTAAGACCTGAAGAAGCTTTATTTGCTATGCTTTTATAAGCTTTCCAATTACAGAATATGGGATCGGAATCAGAGAATTTCGGAATTGAAAGTGATCTCCATGGCCATTGTGGAATTTATACCCCCAGAGAATTCCCTCTGCCACATATCTGATAAATGATAATCTAGTCTTTGTTTGAAGTCATAAAATAAGAGTGGAGGATTAAAATGTGATTATAATAATAAACTGATAAAAATAAAATAAAAATGAGTGAGCAAAGAAAAAAAAACCTGACTATAGATAACTACTACGGTGGAAAAGAAGATGTGGGAGCTCACTACCTCTTGAGGCAACTTATTCTGCCCTAATTGTTAGGAAGTATTTTTTGGCATCAACCCTAAATTTTCCACTTTGCACCTTCCACCCACTGCTCCAGGTTCTGTCTCATGAGACAAAATAGAACACGTCAAATCATTCTTCCACATAACAATCCTTCAAATACTTAAGGATGGTATCATATTCCCAATGAACTTTCTCTTTTCCAGGATAAATATACACAGTTTCTTGAACCTATCCTAGTATGACATGAACTTAAGACTCTTCACCATCCTGGTCCCTCATGTATATCTTCTTATCAGTTTATCAATGGCCTTCCTAAAGTGTGGTACCCAGATTTAGGCCCTGTACTCAGATGTGATTTTACCATGCCAGAGTACAGTGTGGCTATTACCTCTTTATTCTTTGAAGCTATGCCTCTTTTACTATAATCTAAGGATTTTCCTGGCTGTCATAGCACTCTATTGACATATTGAGATTAAGTTGACTAAAATCCCCAGAGCTTTTTCAGATGAATTGCTATCTGGTCTTGCTTTTATCATCTTTTACTTGTGATGTTGATTTTTCTTTTTCTTTTTCTTTTTTTTTTTTTGCTTTCTAATCCCTCTTTATTTTTTTTTTTTACAGATTATACATGTGTAATCATGCAAAACACTTCCATAGTAGTCATGTTGTGAAAAACTAAGTATATTTCCCTTCCTCCTATCCCGCCCCCCATTTATTCTATTCTCTCTTTTGACCCTGTCCCTTCTCAGAAGTGTTTGCTTCTGATTACCCCCTCCTCCAATCTGCCCTCCCCTTTATGACCCTCCTCCCCGCTCTCTTGTCCCCTTCCTCCCCTATTTTCCTATGGGGTAAGATAGATTTCCATACTCAAATGAGTGTGTATATTATTCCCCCTTCAAGCCAAATCCTAGATTCACTCATTCCCTCTCATCTTCCCCCACTTCCCCTTCACTGTTGAAGCCTTTTCTTGCCTGTTTCATGTGAGATAATTTACCCCATTCTACTTCTCCCTTTCTCCTTCTCCCAGTATAATCTTTTCTCACCCCTTAATTTTATTCTCCAGATATCACCCCTTCATTTTCAACTCACCCTGTGCCCTCTATGTATCTATCTATCTACCTATCTATCTGTATACATACATATAATTTTTTCCCTCCAACTACCCTAATACTGACAAAGGTCTCATGAGTTACAAATATCATCTTTCCATGCAGGAATGTAAACAGTTCAACCTTAATAAGTCTCTTATGATTTCTCTTTCCTGTTTACCTCTTCATGTTTCTCTTGAGTTTTGTATTGGAAAGTCAAATTTTCTATTCAGCTCTGATCTTTTCATCAAGAATGCTTGAAAGTCCCCTATTTCGCTGAATGACCATTTTTTCCCTTGAAGGATTATGCTCAGTTTTGCTGGGTAGGTGATTCTTGGTTGTAATCCCATCTCCTTTGTCCTCCAGAATATTATATTTCATGCCTTGCGGTCCCTTAATGTAGAAGCTGCTAAATCTTCTGGTATCCTGATTGTGTTTCCACAATACTTGAATTGTTTCTTTCTGGCTGCTTGCAACATTTTCTCCTTGACCTGGGAACTCTGGAATTTGGCTACAATATTCCTAGGAGTTTTCCTTTGGGGATCTCTTTCAGGAGGTGATTGGTGGATTCTTTCAATTTCTATTTCACCCTCTGGTTCTAAAATATCAGGGCAGTTTTCCTTGCTAATTTTTTGAAAGATGATATCTAGGCTCTTTTTTTGATCATGGCTTTCAGATAGTCCAATAATTTTTAAATTCTCTCTCCTGGATCTATTTTCCAGGTCAGTTGTTTTTCCAATGAGATATTTTACATTGTTTTCTATTTTTTCATTCTTTTGCATTTGTTTTACAGTGTCTTGATTTCTCATAAAGTCACTAGTTTCCAATTGCTCTATTCTAATTTTTAAGGAAGTATTTTCTTCAGCAAGCTTTTGGACTTCCTTTTCCATTTGACCAATTTCGGTTTTTTTAGGGCATTCTTCTCCTCATTGGCTTTTTGGGCCTCTTTTGCCATTTGGGTTAGGCTATTTTTTAAGGTGTTATTTTCTTCAGTATTTTTTGGGGTCTCCTTTAGCAAGCTGTTGACTTGTTTTTCATGATTTTCTTGCATCACTCTCAGTTTTTCCTCTACTTCTCTTACTTGCTTCTCAAAATCCTTTTTGAGCTCTTCCATGGCCTGGGACCAATTCAAATTTTTCTTGGAGGCTTTGAATGTAGGAGCTTTGATTTTATTGTCTTCTTCTGGTTGTATGTTTTGATCTTCTTTGTCACCAAAGAAAGATTCTGTTGTCTGACTCTTTTTGCATCTTTGTTTGCATGATCCCATCCAATTACTTGAGTTATAAATTCTTTGTTAAGGTAGGAGTCTGCTTCCAGTGTGGAGAATGTACTGTCCCAAGCTTCAGAGGTTTTGTGTAGCTGTGTTCAGAGATACTTCTAGGGACCTGTAAATTTTCAGTTCTTCCAAGGTGGTATGATAAGAGGCGAGGAGTTTATTCCTTTCCTGGACTGTGTTCTGGTCTAAGAGTGACCACAAGCACCTTTTCTGCCTTGGAACTATGAGGAGAATTTCCTCTCCACCACCACCTCAAGCTCCACCATGCCAGAGCTCCTCCTCGCTCCAGGACCGCCAACCAGAACTGTGACTCAGATCCAAGCATGGGCAAAGCAAGGGAATCCTGCACCAGCAGAGAGATTCCTGCAATTCCCCCTCTGATCAGCCACTCTATTTCCCCTCAGTCTGTGGGCCAGGAGCTCTGGAAGCAGCCACTACCCTTGGGGCCAAGCTTGGGGACTAAGGCTGGAACTAAGCTTCTCTCTATTACCTCAGATACAGACTTTTTCCACTGACCTAATAGTTGTCTTTGGCATTCGTGAGTTGAGAAGTCTGGAAACCACCGCAATTGCCAGTGAATCAGTCCTCTGAGGCCTGCTTAGGTTCACTGAGGCCTGCCTTGCCTGCGCACCCACCCTGAGCTGCGCTCCTCTCCCTGCTCGGTGCAATATTCCTTTCTGATCAAACATCCAGGCTGTGTTGGGCTGTAAATTTGTTTCACTCTGTCTTTTTGTGGGTTCTGCTGCTTTAGAATTTGTTTAGAGCCACTTTTTATAGGTTTTTTGATGTTGATTTTTTTTTAACCCAAGTGTAAGACTTAATGAAATCTTAATGAATTTCATCTTAGTTAATTTAGCCTGATGTTCCCCACCCCTGTTCTAGACTGTCTAGATCTTTTTTGAACCCTGACTCTGTCATCCCGTGTGTTATCCTTTGAGTTTCGTGTAATTGAGAAGTTGGATAAAGATGGCACCTATGCTATTATACAAGTCATTGATAAAAATATTAAACAGCACAAAATTAACTACAGTTCCTGAGGCACTCTGTTAGAGACATCCTATTAGACTGATTGAACTGTTAATGTTACTTCTCCCTGAGTAAGCCCTTTGAAACATTTTGAATTTATCTTATCATATTATCATCTAGCTCTCATCTCTCCATCTTTTCCTGTGAGAAATAATTTATTTGGAACCTTACTCTATTCCAATCAGTATTAATCAGTTTGCTATGATTCCATAGGGTTGGTGATTATAAGTTCTGTATATTAGGCCCCAGAGCTGTGAGCTGCAGACTGTAAGTTCATTTGCTTAATCATAGGAAGCCAACTGGAGGCCCTCCACCCTTGCTTTTCCTTGTTAAGGTGACCAAGCCCAGCATGGCGGAGGTGACTCAATTACATGGAAAGTCCTCCAAATTATTTTTGTACCTCTGGACCATTCTGTTTTGTCCAACATGAGCAGGTCACCATCTTATGACCACTTAGTCAGTGGAGACGCCCCATGCTTTGCCCTACCTGAGATCCCCATGCTGACATACCATTTCTAACTGATGCATCATTTTATGGCCCTCAAAGCAAGGACCAATGTTAACCAATGGGATTCTATATTTTGTACTGTAGCCCCTTTAGAGTGTTGAGGTATTAAATCTGGTATCAAACCTTAAAAAATAAGGCCCTGGAAGAAGGGGGCATCTCACATCATGAGGAAGATCTGAGGTCCACTTTATTAGAGGGGACCATGGACCCTTTAATGAAGTGCCATTGGCTCAGAGCTCTGCCTCAGTCTCTTTTATTGTAGGCTGGACAATTTTAATCCCCACATTACACAAGATTCTCTATTAGGGAATTTTTTATTAAAGAAAGAAAAGAAATAAGTAATCTCTTATCATTATCCACAAAATTTTTTTTTATTACATGCTTTATTTAACACTAGGTAAACTAGCTCTTTAGCACTCCCCTGATGGTCTAATTTGTAACCATGCATAATTATTACAAAAAAAGAAATTAAATTAGTTTGATATGACTTGTTCTTGATGAGGCCTTGCTAATTCTCTGTGATCATTGTTAGATATTTATTCACCAGCCATACTTTAAAAAATATGCTTCAGAATTTTGCCAGAAATCTAAGTTCATTGGCCTACGGTTTTCAGACTCTGTACTCTTCCCCCAACCTTTTTTGGCAATTAGGATATTTAATCTCCCATGTTATAATATCTCTCTCATTTTCCATCATTTTTCAGAGACCACTGATAACGGCTCCACAATCATATTTGCCAATTATTTTATTGCACTAAGATGTATTTCCTTGAGGACGAGTGACTTCAGTTTGTCACGAACATCCAGGTTCCCAGGTTCCCCTGACTCCAGATTGCACATTCAGTGCATGGGGTACGTCCATCAACAATGTAGTATCTCATACCTTTCCTCTCTCACAGGGTGTACACCTACTCATTCTTTGGGCTCTTTCACTCTAGTCTGCTCTCACATTAGCAGGTCTAGTTTCCTAAAGAAAGACCAGTATGTGGTTACATTAAAATTTTCTTTGGGTTCTAAATATAATCCAGTCATGGGAAAATACATTCCCTTTACTTTCTCTTAGCTCTTAAGCCCTCACTACTCTGCTTCCATTTACACAAACCAGTCACTCACAATGATGGCACTCTTAAAGTTCAAATGTAATGATTTATTTAACAATAATTCAAAAGAGATGATAGTGACATCAGAGGTACTCATATATTGGAGCAAATGAAAGCATAATGTGTACTTTGCAATCTACATATAAACTTGAATCACACTCTGCAATGAGGCACTCAGTATCAGTGTGGGGAGTGTAGACACACACATAAGCCTGTCAGGGAAGCACTTAAAGTAGGAAAATCTATGTTCTAGGGGTAATTAACAGCTTTGACTGCAGGATTCTATGTTATGGGTCGATTCAGTACCATAAGCACCATCATACAAACTACTTCTCTCTTAATCTACTGGTCCTCACTAATCTCCAGCTGAGCAAATCCTATTCTCTTCTGCTTTTAAGCTGATGAAGCATTTATGAGCTCATTTAACTTACAATTACCTTAAAGGGGCATTAGAAAAGGCTTACGCTCTCAAATTAGCTATCAATTACTTTTTTTTTAAATTTGAGACTATTAGGGTTCAGTGACTGGCCCAGGGTCACACAGCTAGTAAATGTCAAGTGTTTGAGGGCAGATTTGAACACAGGTCCTCCTGTCTCCAGGGCTGGTGCACTATCCACTGCGCCAACTAGCTGCCCCTATCAATTCCTTTTAATCCAATCAGATTGAAGCAAACAAAGCTCACAGTAAAATTAATTAAGGTTGCCTCCCTGGACTCACAAAGCTTTATACGCCAGAATCCAATTATATCCTAACATCTTTTTCCCCCCGTAAATCAAAGTAGTGACAACCTCTTTTCATTTTTCTCTCTCCCACCAGAGAGGGCAGCAAAGAGCAACAGGTGCTTCTAAAAGGCTTTACCTTACTTGAACTCTCGGTAACATTAATCAGCAGTACCTAGAACTAAAGCTCAGTCTTTTTTTTTTTTTTTTTTGTGAGGCAATCAGGGTTAAGTGACTTGCCCAGGGTCACACAGCTAGTAAGTGTCACGTGTCTGAGACTGGATTTGAACTCAGGTCCTCCTGACTCCAAAGCTGGAGCTCTATCCACAGCACCACCTAGCTGCCCCTTGAAGCTCAGTCTTTATTCAAGCAATCAGGAACTAGCAGCTGAAGCCTTCTTGTCAGCTGACTATTCTTGCAGTGATTTCTTCACATCACTTCCCACCCTACTCTCTTTCCTGCCTTCTTTTGCCAAGTCTTTCTACTTCTACCATGTTCTTCCACTTCTTCATCACATACCAATCAATGCCTTAAATCAAAACTTCATGGTACTTGGCAATTCATCCTTCAAAGATGAAGGAAAAGCTCACTAAATTTCACTTGTGAAATCAGCAGACTTCATTCAATTACCCCTTAGTCTCCAAACAATTACTTGATTTTCATGTTTTACCTTTTAGGTCTTAAACAGATAAATGAAAATGAGCTGAGGGACCGCAATGCCATGTAGTTCCAACAATTAATCAATTCTGCGATAACATTCTGTGTCCTTGAAAATTATGATTCTTCATACTCACATTTTTTAAACTTTTATTTTTATTTATTAATTCTTAGTCTGCTTAAACCATCAAATTGTTCACATGCAAATGAGACATCACTTTTCATCCTTTACAAAATGATTTAAGCCTTCATATCTATGCCACAGTTCATTTTCTTCCCAAAATGCTCAAATTCCACTTGACAAATGTTTCTTTACACACATCTTAGTAGATTTGATTAAGCCAAAGTGTTTTTCCTACTTATTTCATAAAACTGTTTTTCTATGGATGAAGTAATACTTTACATTCCTTACCAGTTGATTCAATGCTTTTTATTTATGCAAAGGACTTATTTTGCACTTTTCATCATTAAACTACTTAACATTCAAGGGCTAAAGGATGATATTTATAATATGTATTATGCCATGCTGCTTTTTATAGGTTCATTGAATTTAGAGCTGAGAGAGAGAAATAATCAAGTCCAATTCTTTATTTTACAGATTAAAAAAATGAGACTCAGAAAGGATAAATAATTTGCCAAAGGTCACACAACTAGTTGGATCACTCAGATTTCCTGAACTTCCAGTTCAGTGCTGTTTCCGCTACAGTTCCGAAACCTTGAAGTCACCCTTGGCTGACTTCCTTCTTCCTCATTCCTCATTCCCATATCCAATCAGCTGCCAACTCTTGTTGATTCAACCTTCACAATACTTCTAGAATCACACTGTCACTAACCCAGTTCAGATCACTTACCACTTTTAGCCATGAATATTGAAATAGCCTCATTGGTCTAACTGCTTCCAATCTCTCCCTTGTCCATTTCAATCTCCACGCAAATGCCAAAATACTCTCCCCAAAACTTGGATCTTACCTTGTCACTCCATTGCTCAAAAACCTTAAGTAGTTCCCTTTTATCTCTAGGATAAAATAGAACATGACATTTAAAGCCCTCCATAATCTACTTTCCAGATGTATTTTGTGATACTTCTCATGCAATCAATGTTCCAATCACATTGTCCTAGTAATTATTCCTGAACTCTGCATTTTATTTCCTCTCTCTGTGACTCAACGTTGGTTTTTCCTCATGCTGAGAATTCACTTGACTTTTCCCTTCTCTGCGTCTTACTTTAGGTGTTACCTCCAATGAAGCTTTCCCTGATCTTCCCAGTGGTTACTGCCTTCTTCCTCATCATATCACCTACTATTATACATAGGATCATAGATCTAGAACTGGACCTTGGAGATTGTCTAGTCTAACCTCTTCATTTACAGATGAGGACACTGAGATCCAAAGAGGTTTAATAACTTACCTACCCAAGGCCACATGAGTAGTAGGCATCAGAGGCAGGATTTGAATCCAGGTCCTCTGACTTTAGGGCCAGTACAGTTTTTAATGTGCCATACACACTATAGTTATCCCATCCACATTGAGGGATTAGGGGCACAGTGCCCCACAATCTAGGAAAATTTGCATAAAATTTTTTGGCTCTCCCTTCATTCCAGAGAAGAAGTCTGAATTTTTTCTTTTTCTTTTATGAGGTATTTACAGTACCTTATTGAAAAATTTGAATTGCTACTATATAATACCATATATATATATATATATACATAATTATGCATTTCTGAGTTTCAAAACTCTTTCTGTGTCATATGCTGGCCTTCACATATCTGTGGTTTCTGTAAAACTGCCAAAAAATTCTCATTTAATTTCTTATGCCAACCTATAATATATTGAAACCTTGATGGGGAAAGTCACAATGTGAAAAGGATAACTGTATTTCATATTTTCACATAAGCTGTGTCTGTTTCATGGAATGTAGGCTCCTTGAGGACAGGGTCTAGTTGATTTTTTTTTTTTTGGTACATGTATCACTAGAACCTAGCATAGAGTCCCACATGTATTGGGTGCTTAATAAATATTTATTAACTCTGATGCCTCCTAAAGTGAGACCAAGCTGTCAGCCAAGGGGAAAAGAATGATCAGATCACCTTTGAAGGATCAGTGGCAGGTAACACGCTACTCAGGAACTTCACAATCCTGGAGGACAGGCGTCCAGGATGAATGAACAGGATTTCACAGAGCTGGGCCAACAGAAAGCAGAAGCAGGAACTAGATTGATTGGTGATTTTTGCTGGCAGATGACCCTGCCTGTTTATCTGACAAAGCCTGTGGTTCTGTATCTGGCCTCCAGCAGGGCAGGAGATGAATGCCAGCAAATTGATAGGGGCCTTGGTAGTTTATAAGAATTCTTAGATAATAACCACATGCCTTTAGCCTAACAAAAGCATCCATGTTGTCTATGGGAGGGCCTTAGACATAGCTGTTTCATCACTTAGGTGTTTTGTTTTGTTTTTTGCTTTTTAGTGTTGAATCATCAGAAGCTCCTTGGTCTCATCCTGTACCCCCTCAAAAGCCCAGTGCCAGACTGTGACCTGGGAGCTCCCCCTGTCCTCTGCTATGGTCTCTATCTCTACTAACCCAGCAGGTTTATTAAAACTCATAGGATGTGAGTACAAACTCTCTATGGATTTTTGGATAGCAGACAAATTTCTGAGCCTAGAACTTAATTCCCTCTGAAATTTGGCTCCCACTTACCTTTATAGACTTATTTTATATTAATCCATTTCACTAACTCTCCATTCTTGTCATGTACTCTCCGTACTCCTCATGTATTCTTCAGGCCAAACTAGACTGTTCAAGTCATTCCCTAAGTTGGACATGCTGCCTTTCACCTTAATACCTTTGCAGAAGCCATCCCTCATGCCTGGTATGCAGTCCTTCCTCACCTTTGCTCTTAGAACCATTAAATTCCATCAAAGCTCAGCTCAGGGGTCACTTCTTAGGGGAATGCTTTCTTGATTTCTTCTACACCTGCCTTCAAATGGTCAGTTCACTTCTAAAATTTACTTATCTGTGTATGTATGTGACACCAAATACACACACACATATATGTATATGCGTGTGTGTAGGCATGTATGTACATATATATCAAAATGCACAACACATGTATATATACACGCATGTTATACATTGATATATGCCCATCTGTTATATTATACATATATACACAAATATGCACGTGTGTCTACATGCATACAATATATGCAAATACATCGTGCATATATGCATGTATATAATATACATTTACAGATGAACGACAGTGTAATTTGATGCAGGAGACACTAACAACTGTGGTTATAAGGAAAGCCCTCATGCAATCAGTGAAATTTGAGCTATTTTAAAGGAAACTAGGGATTCTAAGAGACTGAAATGAGGAAAGAAGCTATTCCAGGCATGAAGGACATGGAGATAGGAAGCGAAATGTGTGATATTTGAGAAATTATGAAAAGGGCAGTTTGGTTGAGTCCCAGTGTGCACCAGGGTGAGTACTATATGATAAAGCTAGAGAGGGAGAGCGGCACCAGATCACAGAAGACTTTAAATTCCAGTCCCCAGTAGGATGTGATCTTCTTGAAGTTAGGGACTGTTTAATTTTTATTTTTGTATCCTAAGGCTGAGTATAATGCTCGACATCTTAAGGCAGGTGCTTCAATCAGGAACTGTTTTTGAAGAAGAGGAGTGTTATATATGCTATGGCAAAGCATGATGGAGGACGTTACCTTATACAAGTTCTCACACCGAACACCATCTTCCAAACTCTATTATGCTCTCTGGGGAAGATTAAATCTATGTATCCTTCACTGAAGGAAGACGTCACATATAATCTATCTCCCATTGTGCTATCTTCTAAGTGCTAGTCATCCACTCTCCCTACCTTAGGTGCAGGCATCGCTCCCACGTTACCTCCTCCCTCACCCTATTCTAATCACCCCCTTCTTCCCCAGGTCCCTTCAGTTGTTTGTTTTCAGTTGTGTCTGACTCTTCATGACCCCTTTTGGGGTTTTCTTGGCAAAGATACTGGAGTGGTTTGCCATTTCCTTCTCCAGCTTATTTTCCAGATAAGGAAACTGAGGCAAACAGGGTTAAGTAACTTGTCCAAGGTCACACATCTAGTAAGTGTCTGAGGTCAGATTTGAACTTAGGAAGACAAGTTTTCCTGACTCCAGGTCTAGTGCTCTATCAACTGCTCCACCTAGCTGCCCCACTCCAACTCATTTTGATCATTGCCTAGTTCAGAGATTCCCAAACATATTTGGCCTACTGCCCCCTTTCAAAAACAAAATTACTCAACTCCCCTCTGGAAATCTACTTGTAGTTGTTGTTTTTTTTTAATTTGCGTCATTTCAAAAAAATATAATTTTTTTTAAAAAATGACACATCTTAAATATAATAATTTATTGTAAATTTATGTTTTTTTCCTGCATTGAAATTTTGATGATGCAATATTGTGTCATGTAACCATATAGTGTCACATTGTAAACAAGTCATTACATGCACATATTCCTGCCAATGCATTCTGGACTTCCCAACAATGCACAACATACTTGCCTGCCAACACTTGCTTGTTAAGACCTGTTGGTGGACTTGACCACTAATCAATTATAACTTGCATTTTGTGTGTTTATTTGGAAAATAATGCAATCGTTATGACTTTAACTCTGTTACGTAATAGATGAAACATGTATGAATGGATTTTCAAAATTTTCTTCTCCTTTTTCTTTATGCTTCCACTGCCCCCTTATTTTTATTCACTCCCCCCGATTGTACCTGAGACTATTACCACCCACCTGGATCGGTCCAGCACCCCCAAGGGGGCAGTATCACCCACTTTGGGAACCTATGGTTCATTTTACTATACCCTTTGGAACCTCAGTTCTGTTTCCTTAAGACTTCCCAGCATCCTAAAACTTTCTCTCTCTTTCTCTCTGTATGTAGCATTTTTTAGAATAAATTTTATTATTTTTTTAGTCACCATACTTTCCTCCAGTATCCATCTTCTCTTTCCCTCCCACATAGCCATCTTGTATAACGAATGGTATTATTTAAAGACAACAAAGGAAAAAGAAATGGGGAAAATCAGCATAACTGATCTATGCATCAATAAAGTCTGAAAATATATTCGATGTACAAGATATGTGGACCTCCCACCTCTACAGAAGGATGGGAGTGCCTTTTCATATCTGTTTCTTTATAATTTTGCAACATTCACTTTTGTGTGTGCGTGTGTGTGTGTGTGTGAGTGTGTTCTTTCTATTTACCTAGTTACAGTCATTGTGTGTATCTTTTTCTTGGCTCTGCTCACTTCACTCTGCATCATCATATGACCTTTCCAAGTTTTTCTGCATGAATTGCCTATAGCACAGTAACATTCCAATACGTTCATGAGCAACAATTTATTTAGCCAGTCTTGAATTGAAAGATATCTACTTTGTTTCAATTGTTTGCTATCACAAAAAGTGCTGCTATAAGTATTTTGGTGTATACTTTTTTTTTTTTAAATCAATGGTATCCTTGGGGTATAAGTCTAGTAAAAGAATCTTTGGGTCAAAGGACATGGACATTTTAGTCACTTTATTCACATAATTCCAAATTTCCTTGCAAAGTGGTTGCACTGATTCATAGCTTCATCAACAATGCTCTAGTGAACTTATCTTCCCATAACCTTTTCAATAGTAACTATTCTTACCTTTTGTCAGTATTAGTGATTCAGAGCATTCTTTCATATTGTTGTTAGTAGTTTGCAATTCTTCTTTCGAGAAATATTTATTCATATCCTTTGACCACTTATCTTTTGGGTAATGGCTTTTGGTCAGATAGATTCATATATGTATATGTTTACAAATTATTTATATCTCTTAGATACCAGACTCTTAGTAGATAAATTTGATACTAAGATTTTTTTTTTCCATTCAACCACTTCCTTTCTTTTCCTAGGTGCACTAATTTTGTTTGTTGAAAATTTCTGAGTTTCATAAAATCAAATTTGTTTATATTATCTTTTCAATTTCCTCTAATCCTTGTTTTGTTAAGAATATATCTTTTATTTATAATTCTCAGAGATATATGATCTCCTCTCCTAAATTTTTTGTAATATGATCTTTAATATTAAGATCACACACCCTTTTGGAATTTATTGTGGAATATGGTATAAGGTATTGTTCTCAATTTAATTTCTGCCAGATTGCTATCCATTTTCTCAATAGTTTTTATTAAATAGAAAATTATTTCCTATTTATTTTCCAATTTATTGAATACTGGGTTATTGAGTTTCATTGTTTCTGACTCTCCCTTGTCTAGTCTATTCTTTAATCTACCTCTCAATTTTTAAACTGATATCAGATAGTTTTGATGACTACTGTTTTGTGATAGAACTTGAGGTATGGAAGTACTATTCTTTTTTTTTGTCCATCTTTTTTCCTAAGTTCCCTTGATATTCTAGATATTATATTTTTTCAAATTAATTTTGTTATTATTTTATTATATTCTATAAAATGCCCCTTTGATAACTTGATTGATATAACACTAAAATCATAAATTAACTTCAGTAGTATTGTCATTTTTATTATATTGGCATAAACTAGCCACGAGCACAAGATATTTCCATAGCTATTTAAATTGATCTTTATTTATTTCTTCTGATTTTGTTGTGTTTTCACACTGTTTGTTTGCTGTTTTAGACTTTATTTTCATCTTCTTGCCTAGTGGTTTATCAACTTTACCAGTATTTTCAGATTATTTTACTTTTATTTATAATTTCCATAGGTTTTTTTGGTGTCCAGTTTATCTCTCTTCTAATTTTGAATATTTCCTCTGTTGTTCATATTTCCAAATTCCTTAATTGTTGGCTTTCTAATTTTAAAAATGCATATTCAGTTGGTTAATCTTCTCTTTTTTTATTTTGTTAATGTATATTCAAAGAGATATAATTTTTCCCCTGATAATTGCATCCTAGAAATTTTATTGTTTCAAAATTATTATTTGTCATATAATTATTAATTATTTCTATGACTTTTTTCTTTGACTAACTCATTATTTAGGATTTCATTAATTCTTCATTTGAGTCTGTCTTTTGTTTGTGCTCCTGAACTGATAACTATTTTTGTTATACTTATGCTTTGTAAAGGATGTGTTTACTATTTCTATCTTTTTAGTTTTGTTTGAAATATCTCTCTCCCCTAGTATGTAAACAGTTTTTGTGAAGTTCCATGTGGTTCTGAGAAACATAGTCTTTAGTTTTACTATTTAGAAGACACTGTCAGCATAATCACTTTTTCAAAATTTTCAAATATAAATTTTCAAAAGTCTTTTTCAAAAAGTCAAAAGTCTTTTAGCTCTAAATTCTCCAGCAATTTGTTCAGTTCTATATTTTCTGTTTTGTTTATTTTTCTGTTAGACTCATCCAAAACTGAGAGAACACTTAAATCTCCTGCCACTATTATATTACTCTGTATTCTTGTAGATCAGTGAATTTTAAAATGTGTTTCTTGTAAGCAATAAGCTGAGGGGTTTTGTTTTCTAATCTAATTTGTCACTCTTGTAAATTTTATAGGATTGTTTAATATATTCACATTTAAAGTTATAGAAGTTAGGTTTCTATTTTCTTCAATATGTATCTAATGTTATTTTCTCCCTAAACTTGAATTTATTTTTTCTCTTCTGCTGTAAACATGATACTGTCTCCTCAGTTATTTTAACTTAATCTATTTTAAGACAGACCTATTTCCAGAAACTCTCTTACCCTCTTCCTTGAGTTTCTGAAGCAACTCCCCCTCTTTGTTACTCCTTTCCATGGTTTTGGAGTTTTTATCTATTAGTTTCTTTCTCTTGCTTGCTTTTATTTAGTTTTTTAAAAAAATTCTTCCTTGTTTTATTTCTTCAAGAAGAATCATCTTTCTTCTCCTACCTTTCAATTTGCTTCAGTGGTCAGTTTTGTTTTGTTTTTTTAATTTAATTTTCTGTACCTTTATCTAGAAAGAATTTTCCCCTTCATACTCTTCCTTATTCATCTTCTTTTTTCTATTCTAGACTTATAGTTTTTGATTCATAACCTTTATATTTATTTAGTCTTTCTTTATTTTTTGTATTCCTCGTGGAATCAAAACTTTTGAAGTACTTATTCTGAATTCTCTCTTCTGTTATTACCTTGTAATATTGCCTCTAGAAACCTTTATTCTGTTGTGCCTCACTCTTAGAATGACCAATTTCTGAAGATGATAGAGAAGTATATTCCTGATTGTGTAGTTCATTATTGACCTTTGCCCTCCTCTTGGTCATTTTTTCCTCATTTGCCCTAAAATCTCTTCCCTGGGGTCATGTCCACCTATTCCACTAGACATCACTTGCCTTCAGGAGCCCTTCTGCCAAGGTAGGATGACTGGTCTTACTAAGCATCAAATTCCTGAAGACTATATCCAATATAAGGTCCTTCTATTCCTTTATGAAATATTTCCCTTCTCCCATGGGAGCATTCATCATCGAAACAAGATTTTCTCCTTTCTCTCCCCTATTTAAATCCCTCCCTTTATCTCCTTGCTTATTCTCCTATAGGATCTCTTCTTGAGAGACTACAGGAGTTATTTCTCCTTCATGATTAGCCTTTGACTTGACTAGGGTACCCCATACATTCCCCTCTATCTTCTTCCCCTCCTCTCCCTTTTATGTACCCTCCCATTCTGGAATTTAGTCCCACAAAAAATATTGATTCCCCTGCAGGTTGGGTTTTCTGTGGTTTAGCACATGATGTTTCAAGCCTTTTTATCCACTATTACTTCCATTGAACTACTTTCAAAATTGTCTCCTTGTGCACATTTAGAAAGAAATCTCTTAATGGTCTCACTGCCATTATTTTGTTCTTGTTCTAGGTAGCTGCATTTGTTTACCTTTCTTATATTAATGCTATCTGAGATGATTTAAAAGCAAATAATTTCTTCAGGTCTGATTTTCCTTCTAGGAATGCTTTAGATGCCTCTCTGTCTCTCTTTGTCTCTGTCAGTCTCTGTCTCTCTGTCTCTGTGTTTCTGTATACCTCTGTCTCTATATCTCGGTCTGTCCCTATTTCTGTCTGTCTCTTTCTGTCTCTCTGTCTCTCTTTGTGTTTGTGTCTCTGTGTCTGTCTGTCTCTCTCTTCCACCTTTTCCCATTAATGGTTAAGCTCAGGCTTGCAGATATATCACTATGGGCTATAACTCAGAACACATTATTCCATTTCCTCCTGCTATTTTCGGTGGGTGCAAAATAGTCTTTTGTTATTTGAATTTTCTTGCCCTTTATATTCTTCTGGTCACTTATAGAATTGGCTATTTATCCATAGGATTGTTAGACCGTATGCATCTTGGAGTTTGCAGCATAGGGTTAATTTTTTTTTTCTGGAGGTGATCTACGAGTTCTTTCATTTGGCACCTTTTTCTGTGTTGAGAAGTTCTAGGTAGTTTTCTTGTATTATTACTTGCATTATGGTAGTCAGGTTTTTTGACCGGTGATCTTCTAAGAGACCTGTAATCCTTACATCATCTACATGTCCTGTCTTTGGGATCATTATGTTTTACTTATGTGAAAAAAGATCACATTTTCTTCTGATGTTGTTGCTTTTCATCTCTTTTCCCAGATTTTCTTGCACTTCTGGGCATTTGCATTCCTAATGAGTTATTTTCTCTTGTTCCTTCAGCAAGATTTGCCACCATGGATTCAAGTTTTTTCTTTTCTTCCAATTATTTCTGCTGTGCAGGGCATAAATTCTGCTTTCACAATTCTTATTTCTCTTTTAAACTATTCAGGAACATCCTGCTGTGGTTCTATCCTCTCTTCAGAATCCACAGAGTCCTTTGCCTCATTGGGAGTTGATTCATTTTTCTTTCTCTTGAAATATTTATTCATAGAAGTCTGTTACTTTTTTTTTTTAACCTTATCTGGAGGGCACATTCCCTTCTGTTATTAATATCTACCCTGTTGGTTTATCTGCTTATGCTCAAGGTCTTGAATTGAGTTTTCTTCCTCCTGAAATATTGGCAGTTTCAGTCTTTTTTTTTTCCTTTATATTCTCCGATGTCTCTCTTTCTGATTCCCACCTTTTTAATGGTGGTTTCCCTGGGGTCTGGACGTCCAAGCTCCTTCATTGCTGGGCAATTCACGTTTTACAGGTCTTGGTATCTGCCCCAAGTGACTTCTGGGAAGTCAGAACTGACCCCAGCTAGATGCTGGGCTCTTTTCCTAAGGCTTAGTAGAGCACCAGAAAGCATACATGTGAACACACATGTCCTACCCCAGTTCCCTCTGTTTCGCATTTCTCTAGCTGCACTTTGTTGCATCACAGAATGTTGCCTCACTGCTATCCCAGCCCAGCAAGCATATGCTTTTTGGTTTTCTGCCACCAGGAGGAGTGGGGATAGAATTGAGCTCTGTTGCAAATTTGTGGGTCAGCTCACAAAACGTTGCTACTGAATGGGTCAAAGATGACGCTTCTTTGTTATTAGTTTATTGAATTGTTACATCATTTGGGTTCTTCATGTCCTAGACCATGGAGACAGCTGAAATTGCCTTATCTACTGTGTATAATTCCTATTTGGAGGAGTTTTGATAGGTCATGAGCATCAGAGAAAATATCTAAGTTTACATCTAGTCATATGACCATCCTGAAACTTTTTAGCCAACATTCATTGCACTTTTATATTTTAACAGAAACCAAGCTCTTGCCTGGAAACATTACCTAACTGGCAGGCCCCCTTCCCCTCTGTTGGAGGTCACTCCTTCTTTCTCTTGCCCTATTTTGAGGGATCAGAAAGAAGAGTGAGCTTACACCTTGCTTTTCACTGCTACTCCCAGATGATTTCTCTACCATCATGCCTCAAGATTTTTCCTCTTTTGAGGTCAATTAAATCTGTTTATAACCATCTCCTTCCCATTTTGTTGCTATTAGCTCCCAATCTTCAGGTTCTTCTGACTTTCTCACTGACTTTAGCACCTGTTTCATAGTCTTCTGTCTCACCTTACGTCCTCTTGAATACCAAACGAGGCAGCAAAATGGCACAGTGGATAAAGTGTTGGCCCTGGTATCAGGAAGACTTGAGTTCAAATCCTTTTTCAGATACTTGTTAGATTATGACTCTGAGCAAGTCACTTAACCTGTTTCTGCCTCAGTTTCCTCCTCTGTAAAGTGAGGATAATAATAGCACCTACCTCCCAGACTCCCAGCATTGTTGTGAGGATCAAATGAGATATTTGTGCAGTACTTTGCAAATGTTAAGGTGATATATAAATGCTAGTTGTTGTCATAAACCTCCTGTCTGCCTTATAAACATGTTTCAGTCTGTGAATCATTTGAAGGGGCAGGGGGAAAGCATTTCCTTTTTCTTACTAACCCATTCAAATGAGGTTGTATTTCTTTCTTCTTTTTCCATTATAAACATGTTATAAACACCTTGAAAAAGTTTCCAGTGCCTGGTGCTTCCATTCCTCAGCTATACGCCTCCTCTCAGCCCCTTGTGGTTCAATTCTACCTCTGCTCTCCTACTGAAACTCCTCCCTCCAAGGTCACCAATGACCTTATGATCACCAAGTCCAATGGACTCATTTTCTCTTTGATCCCTTCATTGATTTTGACTCTGCTTTCTGACTTCCTTCTGCTGGATACACTCTCCTTAAGCTTCAGAGAAACCACACTCTACCTGTTCTCCTCCTACATCTCCAACAGTTCCTTCTATGTCTCCCGCCACCCCCAGGTTCTTTTCCTTTTGTCAACACCTTAATATGTGTCCCCCAAAGTCCTTGGGATTTTCTTCTATTACTATATTCTCTCCTTTGGTAGTCTCATGACTTCAATTACTGAATTACAGATACCTCTCAAATCCCTATCTTCAGTTCTGACTTGTCTTCTAAACTTTAGACTTTCATCTTCTGTTGTCTACAGGTTATTTCCAACTGGGTATCTCACTGGCTTCTCAAAAGCAACATGCTGGGGCAGGTAGGTGGCACTGTGGATAGAACTCCAGGCTTGTAGTCAGGAGGACCTGAGTTCAAATCTGGCCTCAGACACTTGACACTTACTAGCTGTGTGACCCTGGGTAAGTCACTTGACCCCAATTGCCTCATCAAAAAAACCCAAAACCAAAACAAACAAAAAGCAACATGCCCCCAAATAAAGCTCATTATCTTAAATAATGAGCCTCATTAAAGAGGCCATTTGGTAGAGTGAATAGAGTGTTGGACTTGGAGGGAGGAAAACCTTGATTCAAAATCTTACTGACTGTGTGACCTTAGGCAAGTCACATATTAGCCTCAGTTTCCTCATTTATAAAGTGAAGGGGTTGGAATAGATGACCTCTAAGTTTCTTCCCAGCTCTAAATCTAAGGTACTATGATCTTTCCCCTAAAACCTGCTCCTCCTTCTGATTTCTCTCTTTCTATTTTAGAATTGATCATTCAGTCTTCCATATTCTCAACACTATACTTTTCTTTACCTCACCCTTGTTCCTCACTCTTCATATCTGATCAATTAGCAGTTCCACCCACACAACATCCTTTACCTCTGTGCCTTCCTTTCTGTTTGCACACCCTAATATAGGCCCTCAATGTCTTGTGCCTAGACTACTGTAATAGTCACTGAACAGGTTTTCCTACTTTCTACTTCTTCCACCCTAGCCTTCAAACTCTGTCAGAATAATCTGTATTATGTCTAGATTTGGTGTTGTAGCTCATCTGCTCAAAAAATAGCTCTCTATTGCCATCCAAATAATGTCTTGTTTCCTTCCTCTTTTGGGGGTCCTTATTGGTATGCTACTTGGCAATGTTGCTCCTTTGGGAGGTACAGGTGACTCCCAATGCAAGCCCCCCCCCACATTCCGCTTCTCTTCCATCCTGACATTGTAAGCTAACCATAATTTTGTACCACCCTTTTCAGAAGCCTGACTATTTAGCCATTCTTGGCAATATTGTAATTATTCTATAACACCTCAAACTGGTTGGATTTCTGTAACACCTCAAACTGGTTGGAGTAGAAACACTTCATAACTCATTCCTCCCTGACTCAGTTCTGGACAGAACAATATGTCTCTGGAAAATGGGCAGTGATGAGTCGTGTAACTGGTTTAAGGAAGCAACTTTTTATTGTTAATAGATTTGGACTTCCTTGACTCAAAACTAATGTCCATTGAAAATGTGAGGTACCTTTGTTGAGGTTTAGAGGTGTAGGGGTGCTGGGACCCAGAAATAGTGACAAGAGGGTCCTGCCCAAATGAATTCAACCCAAGCTTTCTTTCATCCAAAGACAAGGTTTATTAGAGATTCGCCATATTGTCCAGACTCTTAAGGAATCTGAACATTTGTGATGCTCATATTGACAAGTGGGCTAGATTGAATCTGAGCCATTGGCTAGATTTTAAGAATCTGAGCCCCTTAATGGAGATAAGATGGATCTTATATACAGAAAGACTGTGGGAGGGATCTAGGAGTGGTCAAGTAGTTTGGGGTGACTGGAGGAGGGGTTCTGGAAGAAGGGGTCTAGGGAGGATCTTGATGGGAGTGACTAGGAGGTAGAACAGGGTCCAGATAGGATCAGGGGTGTGGAGTGGCCAGGGTGATAGGGAGGTAACAGACAGTGAAGGTTGGGCTGGGTCAGAGGTAACAGAATTGGAAGATTAGGCATAGCCACAATGAAAGGACAGTTGAGAGGATTACTGGGATGATGCCAAAGACCTGATCAAGTGAGAGAAAACTCAAGGAGAGTTGGAGTGGGGGGCAGGTTTCCCAGGGCCCATACCACATCAACCTTCACTGGTCCTAATATTTGGCAAAGAGTTTGGAATGGAGAAAGTACAATGCTGTATTCAACTCTGAGGTGGTACTGAAGAGCAGACTATAAAGACCCTAGCAAGGAGGAAAGTAATTACATATGGCCTAACTAGACCAAAAGTTGGCAGAGTTTAAAGGACGTAAAGGTCTTCAGAACTCTCTTGTCTCTTTCTTTTTTCTTTTTTGGGTCCTTTTAATAGTAGGCAGGGCAGATAGGTGGCACAGTGGATAGAGCAGTGGTCTTGGAATCAGGAAGACTCATATTCATGAGCCTGTGTGACCCTGGGTAAGTGACTTAAACCTGTTTGCCTCAGTTTCCTCATCTGTAAAATGATCCAGAGAAAAAAATGGCAAACCATTCCAGTATCTTTACCAAGAAAACCCCAAATGGAGTCATGAAGAGTCAGATACAACTGAAAACAACTGAACAGCAATGTTAGGCAGCATGGCAGAAGTGAATCTCAATGTAACCTCTCCCACCTCCCTTTTTCTCCTATACTGCTGGATTTGAAGCTAGGAGACCTTCATGACTTTAGTTTGAAGAAAAAACCAACAAGAGCCAGGAGAGATAATTCAATTTCATCTTAATTATAGGAATGTGTGTGTCTTTACCATCACCATGAAGCATCATGTTCTCCATTTATAACATATGTAAACTAGAAATTTCCCTGAAAGTTCATGTGCTTGTTTATTAAATATCTCTGTCCATTAAATTCCTAGTCCACCATAGTCCTGTCAACTGACTAGATCTATAGTTGCTGGCTGGAGGGACTAGTATATCCTCCAAATCCATTTCTAAAGCATGACTTTCAGCAAATCTGGCAAAGAATTGTGGTGTTGAATTTTAGGAGTAAATGTCCCTCCACCTGACTTTTCCAGATACATCTCATATCACCTAACCAGAACAAAGCTCTCTTCCCTAGTCACTATCCTCTTGTAGGTGTGGTCATTCTCTATTATTATTGAAAGCTCCTTGAGGACTTGAGGGTCTTTTAAAACAGATGTATTGCGGGTGCTTAACACTGCGACTAGAACACTAGTACTTGTTGTTATTCATTCTTCTCAATCCTATCCAACTCTTCATGATCCAATTTGGGGTTTTCTTGGCAAAGATACTGGAGTAGTTTGCCATTTCCTTCTCTAGATTATTCTACAGATGAGGAAACAGAGGCAAACAGGTTGAAGTGACTTATCCAGGGTCACTTTGCTATTAGGTATCTCAGGCTGGATTTGAACTCAGTTTTTCTGACTCCAGGCCTGTTTTTCTGTCCACTTTGCCACTTAGCTGCCCCCAATAAAGTACTTAATAATTGCCTTTTCTTTGATTTTATTTATTTGTATTATTCCCATCCATACCCTCTATACTCAAGCTCTCTGCCTCCTGAACTCACCCTCCTCTTCTTTGTTTCCTAGCCTTTGCTCATGCTGCTGCCCATGCCTGGAATACTCTCATTTTTTTTTCCTCTTCCCCATTGAAGCCCTATTCATCTTTTGAATCCTAAACCTAATGCTGTATCCCTGAAGACACTCAACTGACCCCAATTGGCAAGAAACTTCCTTTTTAGAGCTCACACAGTGCTCAGCTTCATACCCTTTAATGTACTTCTCATGTAATATTGAATATTTTCTGTATTTGAGCCTTATCCTATACTATACTCTTGGCTCCATGAAACCAAGAATTGTCCACTCTCTCAGCTTTATATCTCCTCTAATGCCAGCACAGGACACTGTAATAAATTGTTGTATTTGTATTCATATGGCTAAAGATGAGTCATGGTTTATGTTCTCATTAGGGAAGAACACTGTGCACATTCACAGACCCATAGAATGAAGAAATTTGAGACACAGAAAGGACAGTGCCTAGTTCAGCTTCTTACCTGATGCAAAAAGCTTTTCTATCATATCCCTGACAGGATCAACTGAACATCATCTCCATTATTAAGGGATAGAGACCTGATGAATGACTTCAGTGGTTCAGGCAACTCCCAGATGAGGAAATTCCTTCTACCAATTCAGATCAGCACCTTCTGTGCAACACATTGTCTTTGAGAGTCATCTAGAGTAGAGGTGACAAATAAAAGGTTGGAAGGGCCTCATTGCTGCTGGCAACATTCCTAGTGCACTGGCACCTGATTAAAATTAAACAAAATTAAATTTTAATGAGGGGCAGCTAGGTGGCCCAGTGGATACACTGCCAGGCCTGAACAGGAAGAGTCATCTTCCTGAGTTCAAATCTGACCTCAGGAACTTACTAGCATGTGACCCTGGGCAAGTCATTTAACCCTTTTTGCCTCAGTTTCCTCATCTGTAAAATGAGCTGGAGAAGGAAATGGCAAACCACTCCAGTATCTTTGACAAGAAAACCCCAATTGGGGTTATGAAGGGTTAGAAATGATTAAACAACAACAAAATTTTAACAAAATAAATAAAGACAAAATAGAACATAGATAATGCTAATATATGGTTTTCTAAGTCAATATGCAGCTCACAGGGATCTAGCATAGTAGCCCAATTCTATTTATATTGGACCACACAGGTCTAAAGAACTCTAAGGTTAAATGACTTAGCAAGGGTCACGTAGCCAGTATGTCAGAGGCAGGACTCTAACCCAGGTCTTCTTCAGTCCAAGGTCAGTTTTCTTTCCACTATAACATTTTGTCTCTGATCTTCATTGTAGTGATGCTCTAACATTTAAGAAATTCTTCCCTATATTATATGAAATCTGCAACCCTTTTGACTTCTCTCCATTGTTTCTATTTCTGATCTCTGAAGCCATATAGAATAATTCCAATCCCATTTTCCATTTGACAGTCTTTGGCATATTTGAAGAGAAGGGTCATGTTTTTCCTCTCTTCTTTGCCATATCTTCTTTTCTACAGGTAAACACTTCCATTTCCTTCAGATATTCTTCATATGACAAGGTTTCTGCATCCCTCACCCTCCTCTGACTGTAACTGAAATTAGATCCTATGCTTTTCTTACGAGTGCCATGACAATAAGGACTCATCCTTATTGTCAATATGCAGCCCACAGGGCTGGAAGTTCCCTGTAGCAGGTCTCTGCTATGAAGTATAAAATGCATATAGTTGCTTCATATGGATTCAGGGAGAATACATGTTTTCAACTTGGACTTATTAAATAAACAATGGAGAAAACAAAGAGAAAGAAGGTGAGGAGAAACTCCTTCCTTGTTAGAACAATATTAGCTCTTATTTTATGAAGAATTGTTGTAAAGATAATTTTATAAGGAATGAAACTGGAGAGAAACTGTTAAGAATTATGGCTTTAGGCAAACTGAAGATACCATTTTCTGTTATGGTTAGAGATAAGCTGAGGAAGATAGAGAAAAAGAATGTGGAGATATCACCATCTCTCTTTATGAAACTAACATAAGTAACCTTTATCTTGTGAAGAAAAAGAATTATTGAGGAGAGACTATTTGATATCCTAAGTATTCTGAATTGTATTTCCAGAATTATTGTGAAGAGAAGCAATCTGCAGTTATAGTGATGGTTAGAAAGGACTCTGGTTGAGACTTTTTCAGTTAAAATATTGTAAATACTTATCTGTGTTTTAATTTTATTATTGATTTAATTGTTAGCAAATTATGTACCCAGCAACTTTAACATTTACTTAGTCCAAAAAGATTAAGAGATTTAATATATAGATAGATAGTAGTAACTGCTACTGGGAAAGGAAGATTCTCCAGTCTATTAAGCATATGGACTTGATAAACTGGGGGGGGGGGGAAGCTCTGAGACTAGTTGAAAATATATTGTCAGTCTATTAATTTAATGAGGAAATATACAAACACAATCCTAGATTTTCCTAGAACTCTGAATGATGAGCATAATTATGGGAATAAGTCAAATAGATAACCTATCATTGAGGTTGGTTGACTCCATGTAACCTCACCTCATTATAATAATGTGAATGAAAGAGCACTAAAATGAAGCCAAGCACTGTACAATTGTAATGACCAATCTTGTCCCTGATGAATATATAAGGAAATGCTCCTTAGGAGATGGGTGCAGGGGACCCTATGGGTATAGAATGCTATGAATAATGTCAACCCTGGTCACTGCATTGGCTAGTTTCGATAAACTATTTTCTTTATTAGAAGGGAAGGCTCACTTCTAGGGGTATCTAGAAATCATTATCATGTGGGAAAAAATTAAAGATATCATGAATAAATTATATTTTTAAAATCATAAAGAAAAATAAAGATATAGATGGACTGCTTATCAAATTTCCAAATGACTCAAAGCTTGGAAGGACAATTAACACACCTGAAAAAGATATCAAGGACACCCCTCCCAAAAAAAAATTCCAAATAGGCTAAGAATCTTGTATAGAATCTAATAACATTAAATTTAATAAGGATAAACATAAAGACATTTACATTTTAAAAAATCAACTTTAAGGGGCAGCTAGGTAGTGCAGTGGATAGAACTCCAGCCCTGGTGTCAGGAAGACCTGAGTTCAAATCTGACCTCAGACACATAATACTTACTAGCTGTGTGACTCTGGGCAAGTCACTTAACCCTACTTGCCTCATCAACCAAAAAAAAAAATCAACTTTATAAGTACAGTGGCTAAATAGTAGCATTTCTAAAATGTTCAATCATAACATGATTATAATATGAATTAATAGAATCACATGACAGTAAAAAAAAACCTACTAATTAATGTTAGACTACATCAAGAGAGGCATCTGGAGCAAGGAAGGTGACATTTTGGTTGTCCTCTGCCCCAGCCAGACCATATTTAAAATTTTATGTTAGTAATAGAGAAAAAGAGAAGGGAACAACATTTATATAGTTCCTGCTATGTGCCAGGTGCTATGCTAAACACTTTACAAAAATTATCTCATTTGATGCTCCCAACAACACTAGCAAGTAGGTGCTATTATTGGGGCAGCTAAGTAGTGTAGTGGATAGAGCACCAGGCTTGGAGTCAGGAAGATCTTAATTCAAATCTGGCTTCAGACACTTACCAGCAGTGTGACCCTGGGCAAGCCATTTAACCCCTATTTGCCTTAGTTCCTCATCTATAAAATGGGGGCACATCAGAGAAGGAAATGGCAAACCACTTCAATGTCTTTGCTAAGAAAATCCCACGGACAAAACGTCCATGAGGTCACTGAACAACAAGGTGCTATCATTATTCCTAATTACCAGTCAAGGAAATTGTTGTGCTCCTTGCCTTTTTCTAATGAAGTAGCTAAATGTCTCAGAGGCAGCTAGATGGTTCAGTGAGTGGAGTGCCTGGGCTGGAGTCAGGAAGATCTAAGTTCAGGTTGGGCTTCAGACACCTACTAGCTATGTGTCTTTGGGTAAGTCATTTAGCCTCTATTTGCCCCAATCCACTGGAGAAGGAAATGGTCCCATGGATGATATTGTCCACAGGGACACGAAGAGTCGGATGTGACTGAATGATTGAACAAAAGAGAACAGATTTAGTGTAGCTGTCCATGAGAAGCGACATGTTCTCTGAAGTGGACTCTTACTTGCTTCCCAGTCAGCTTCTTTGCACTCCACCATTTGGGCATGCTTTCCCCCTTGGGGACCTCAGGCTAGACTAGTCTGTCCTCTGCAAGGTTTGGCCTTCACCCAAGTGGTGTTTGTGCTTCCTGAGAAAGGTGTATGGGGCACCTTGCCTGCGATATCAGTTTCTATGGTGCCCATTATTGACACACACGATAAGGAGTTCAGTTAAGACTTCAGTAAATAGTCAGGCTTGCAATCAAAAGTAGGTCTGCTCAGTAAACAATCTCTTTTTAATAAAAGAGACCTGTGCACAGAAACAGGAAGAGGTTTCTCCTCCCCCTTCAGGGAGGGGTGGCATTGGGTGGTGGCTGGTCATAATCGGTTCAATTAGTCTGTTCAGGGCAAATGGCTCTAATGGGAGACTCTCAGTTTCAGGTGGCCTAGAATGCGATGGGAAGCTTTTAATTAGCTTCAGGTGACCTAAGCAACTGTAGGCAGCTAGGTGGCTCAGTGGAGAGAAAACTGAGTCTGGAATCAGGAAGACCTGAGTTCAAATCCACCCTCAGACATTTACTACTCTGTGGCCCTGGGCAAGTCACTTAGCCTCTGTCTGCTTCAGTTTATTCATCTGTAAAATGTGAATAATAGTAGCATCTATAGGGTCAAATGAAATAATATTTGTTATATGCTTTGTAGTGCTTTACATACTGCTTTAAAGCACTATAAAAATGCTAGTTATTATTATTAGTTATCAACAGGCCAACTCAGGTGTAGTGTCAAAAACATTGACTTTGGAGTCAGAAGATCTGGGACTTCTAGTGAGAAGGAATTCTTAGTTTGTCTTTAGTAGAGTACGTACCCACTTTTGACCATTTACCTCAATTACTTTACTTGTGGTCAACATGAGAGGCCATGTGGCATAGTAGTGAGAGGGGCAATCCTTGAAATCGAGGAATCCTGAATTGAGTCCTTCTTCTGGCATATACTAGTAGTACAAAATTGGGTCCTGATTTTTATCAATGGAGAAATGTGTCACTCTGGGAATTCCCCACAGTTCCCTCTAAAAAAGATGAGCACATGCCCAACATTCACATGCAGAGACTAGGCCATCCGTCAATAGCCCAGTCCCTTGCAAGGGGATAGGTTGAATCAACACAAGTGTGGAGAAGAGATGGATTCAGTATTGAATCAAAGTAAATTTTAAACATCATGTTTGATTTTTTAAAACTGCATTTTAGTTGTGTTAAAATGTTGTTAATTTAAAAGATAGAATTAAGATAATTATAAAGTAATGAATTTAATTTAAAAAATGAAAATATGATAGATTTATTCATGAAAACATGATAGATTTATTCATTTATTTTATAATCCAATAAAGATGAGTTTTCTTTTTTATGGGTTACTTACATATGTACATGTACATGGGTTACTCATCTTTGCATGTGGTATATCCTATTATACCCCAATAGAATGTATGTTCTTCTCCCTCATGTCCCTCATATCAAGAGAAAGATAAAAAGGCACTCAGCACATTGTGTAGACACCTTGCGGTATGTTTATGGAAAAATACAGACAAGAGTGAATCAGGATGAGCCAGGATGGATAGATGGCTCTATGCATCACTGGAGGCCACATCTACATTAATGAGATCACAGATTCATTTGAACCCTTGTGTTTGAGTAAAAGTGATTTTCTCGAAATGTAGAATTTTCTAATTCTGCAGCATTTTTAATCACACAGAGCTTCTCTCTGAAGCAAAACCCAGAATTTTCAATACTGATTCTATGTGGCTGCTGGTCATGGAATATCACAATCTTGGGGAGGAAGAGAAATTATTCACAATATCAGTGGCAATTAAAAAGAAGCTGAGGGCACGGACTATTTTGTTTTTATATCAGTATCCCCAGCACCCAATATACTGGTATTGTAGCATACTAGCACATAGTAGGTGTGTAATAAATGCTTGTTAAATGAATTCATGAAGGCTGAACCATATTTTGAACAATGACTTGTATGCATAAAAGACCCATATATCATCTAAAAAGACCATGATGGGAAAAGATTTCGGGCAAGTCATGTCTGATTGTTGTTCTTGAGTTGTATCTGACTCTAAGCATGCCACGGAGTTTTCTTGGCAAAGATACTAGAGTTGTCTGCCATTGCCTCCTCCAGTGGATTAAGGCAAACAGAGGTTAAGTGATTTGCTCAAGGTCACACAGCTAGTAAGTGTCTGAGGCCAGATTTGAACTCAGGTCTTTCTGACTCCAGGCCCAGCACTCTATCCACTGAGCCTCCATCATGTCTGATGAAAAGCCATTCTGCTGCATTGGTACCCAGGTAAAGCCCAGAGACATGGAAGAAGGATCCAGCACATCGGGTAAAGGATTTATGGGACAGCACAGACAAGTCACACAGAAGAAGGAGACATGGCCCAGTTGCCATCTGGATCATTGGAGGGAACACCCATTCCAGTGTGATCACAGATCCTTCAGAATTTTGAAGCATAAAGATGACTCAGATTATTTGTCATTTCTCAATTTGTTAAAGCTCTCAATTCAATTTTCCTGGGCTAGGTTGTAAATATGCTGACCTATGTATAAATGAGCTCCTTTCTTCTAATGATGAGCATCATATATCAACTGGGTGCATCAACTTAAAAGGAAAAACAGATTCAACCAAGACCACAGTGAAAATGCAAGCAAAAAAAAAAAAGCCTTTTCCCTGCAGTGTGATCGATACCATGCTAGGCATTTTTTGTGTTTTCTTTCCTCAGGGCCTTGTGACTCTGAGCTGATAACAGATGTAAGAAATTCCACAGCAAGACAGCAGAGCTGGTGAAAGAATGCAGGGAAACTGAAAGAAATGGTCAATCTTACTCTGACCCAGAGGGCAAAAGGCAAAAAAAAGAATTGTTGAGATCTCCTTTAGCAAGAGAATGTAGGGGAAAGTCTTGATAGAGATATGTGTATATCTAAAGCCATTACTGTACTAATGAAGGCCTCCCATCCTCTAGGATGAGGTGAGGTTTACGAAATGCTAGCCCTCACAACAACGATGTGAGGTAGATCGTGTAAGCATGACTCTTCTCATTTTACAGGTTGGTAAACTGAGTTCAATCACATAGTAAGTACGTGTCTGTACCAGATTTCAAACCCAGATTTCCTGATTCTAATTCCAGCATTCTTTCCATTAAATCACATTGTCTCTGGATGCCAGCCAGCCAGCTCCAGAAATCACTTAGAATTGAGAAAAAACTTAGAGGTCATTGAATGCAAAGCTCTCTCATTTTACAAATGACTAGACTGAGGCATACAGAGCAAAAATGACTTGCCCAAGTTCAGGCTAGACCGTGACTTAATTTATGATGCACTTCACAGATTCATAGATGACTTCAGTGGAAGATTACTAGCCCCTCCGTGCCTTAGTAAGTACCTTCTTAGGCATCAAAGGACTGAGAATTTAAAAGGCAACTATTTGAAAGGAGATAAAGGATTGGGTTTGGAGTCAGGAAAAGCTGAATTTAAATCTTTCCTCAGACATTTACTAGCTGTGTGACCTGGGCAAATCACTTCACCTCAGCCTCAGTTTCCTCATCTGTAAAAATGGGGATAATAACAGCATCTGCTTTACAGGGTTGTTGTTAGTCTCAAATGAGGTAATTCATTTTTGAAAGTGCCTTGTAAATCTTAAGGTGCTGTACAAATTTTAGCTAAAAATACCTTGAAAATCATCTGGTTAAACCTTCTCATTTTAGAGCGAAGGCCCAAAGATAAGCCACACAGGGAAGAAGCATCAGAGCACAGATCTTCTGACTCCAAATATAAGTCTTTTTGAAACTATATAGTGTTGCTTTTGCCAGAAGAAAAAGAATTCATCCACTGTCAATGAACCTTCCACTATTGAATGAGATTCAAATGCAATACGATTAATTCGGGATTCTGACCTCTAGCTTCAGCAGAGGCCCTTGGTTTCACACTAATGAGTTCCTGGCCTGTGACTCACACGTGCATATATGAGTATGGATGTAACTGCTTGTGACCACAGCATTCCTTGCCAGGGAGCTGGTGTGGACTCCCCATGGAGCCCCTGGGTTCCACCATGTATGTCAGTCCCAACAAGGCAAGGCTAATATTTTCGTTCCTGGGTGTTGAGCAGGTGAGCAGCGCCTGCCCTTCTTTACCCAGCACTTTTTCAGGATTAAAGGGCTGTAATTTAGAGTTAACAGTCACCTGTCCAAATATGCATAAAGCGATCAGCAAACAAGAAAGCTATTGGGAGTTTAGCCCCTTTCACCCTGGCATGAATCACGGGCCAGCAACAGCTCAGAGAAATACAGCAGAGGGTAAGAGAGGTTAGGAATGTGCTGAATGCAAAGCAGGCTCCTCCTGGAACCACATTCTTGAACATTTCAATTTCAAATTTTCATTTCAATTCCCTGGCCAGGAGTCCTATCTGCATATGGCACTTAATCATTTCTGGCAATCAATCAATAAATAAGTATTTATTAAGCACTTCCTATGTGCCAGATTGTGCTAGGCGCAGGGATTAGAAAGACAGAAGTCAAACAGTCCAGCATTCCACTGATGATTTAACCGAGGTTTTCTAGCTTTGGCTTGTGTTTCTCTTTCCATGTACTCACCCACCAAACTCGACTGTTCTCTGTCCCTTGAACATGATATATATTCCTGCCTTTGCTCACACTGTTTTCTATGCCTGAAAGGTCCTCCTTCCACCTTTTTGCCTATTTAATGACTGCCCATCCTTTAATAACCACTTCAAGCATTTGCTGCTCAGTTGTTTTCAGTTCATGACCCCATTTGGGATTTTCTTGGTAAAGTACTGGAGTGGTTTGCCATTTTGTTCTCCAGCTCATTTTACTGATGAGGAAACTGAGGCAAACAGGGTTAAGTGATTTGCGCAGGGTCACACAGCTAGTAAGTGTCTGAGGCCAGATCTGAACTCAGCAAGATGAATCTTCCTGACCCCAGGCCCAGTGCTCTACCAGTTAGCTGCCCTAAGCACATACACAGTCTATTACTACTACTAATAATAGAAGGGGTACTGCCTTCTTTGTGCTCAGCTGTGGTATCCATGAGGAGGACTCTAAGCATCCATAGTGCCCAGCCAAACTTGGCAAAGGTTAGTTGCCACATGATTTAACCAGACAGTTCGGAAGATCAGAAGATGAAAGGCCCATCAAGCAAAAACTCAACAAATTGCCCTCTACCCTGCATCTGGTCCTATGTGGACAATGGTGAGACATCCTACTATTTAATACCACACCAAAGTGTGCATTTATATAAGAGTCAGCTTGGAAAAGCTTAGGGTGGTTAGTGTCCTTTAAAAAGTGGCATGGGAGCACTGGCCCTGGAGTCAGGAGGACCTGAGTTCAAATCCGACCTCAGACACATAACACTCACTAGCTCTGTGACTCTGGGCAAGTCACTTAACTCCAATTACCTCACTAAAAAAAAAAAAAAAGCAGCATGGACCATTGGTATCTCTGTGTGCCCTGTGGACACAAAATAATTATACAGAGATCTTCCAGGCAAACATGCAGCAACTGAAAGAATATCATTCCAAACTCATCCCTTGTCCCATCTACACCTAAGAAAGGAGAGAATTCTCCTGAAGAACTCAAGTCAGCAACCCAGCTTTCAGGACTAGGTATGCCCTTCAGAAGTGACTGTCAGAAAAAGGAAGTTTGCGTCATTACAGAAGATGAAAAAGCACTTGCTCAGGCTTTGAATAGCCCAGACCAATGCCCATCTTTTCAAAATCAGGTCAAAAAGAGTCAAGGAGGCAGCAGAGCAGGATATGAAAAAGAAAAAAAAAACAACTATTGAGAATTTTCAATAAAATCACACAAAACTAATAATAATAAAAGCAAATATTTATATAGTGCTTTAAGGCTTTGAGACATTTAAAAACTTCTGAGAAACAATTTCTGGGTAATCATTTTATTAATTAAGATAGCATTTTAATAAAAGATGTCATCATGACTCTTGAATGCCAAAGAGCATCATAGCAGGTTCAAGGAAAAGTGGGTGTTCCAGAGGGTGGCAATCAACTTTGATTGGTTAACAACTAATGAGAGAATGAATATTACAATGAGAAGTGGGCTCACTCCAATGAGGGGCTAAGAGAGTGACATCACATTGCTCTAGACACTATCTCTACACCCAGGCCACCCCCAGCCTTGGGCAATCTAATCAAAGAATTATCCCCACCCAAACTTAAATAGAGCACATTGGGCTTCCTCACTTGGGTGGGGTCTGAACAAGATTATTAAGAAAGTTAATCCAATCTCATTATCAGCAGTGTTCTTCAGAGACTGAACAACCAAAGGCTTCTGAAAAAATCCTGGTCCTAATTCAATAATTGATTATCAATATGAGGGAGAAATAATCATTTCAGTTTGTAAAGCAAAGGCATATAGGTGACTCAGTGGATACAGTGCTGGGCCTAGAATCAGGAAGACCCGAGTTCAAATTCAGCCTCAGGCACTCACTAGGTGTGACCCTGGGCAAGTCACTTAATCTCTGTCTTAAATTCACTGGAGAAGGAAATGACAAACCATTCTCGTATCTTTGCCAAGAAAACTCCATATGGAGTCACAAAGAGTCAGACATGACTGAATGACTCAACAACAGCAACAAAAAAGGTCTCTATCATTTGCAGCTCACAACATTCCTTTGAAATAGATGCTACATGTATATAGTAAAGCTGTATATAAAACAGAGAATAAATGCAAAGTCATTTTGCAGAGAAGACAGCAGCAGCAGGGGAATGAGGAAAAGCTTCATACAAATGATGGGGGATTCTAAGAGTTTAAGATGATGAGGGAGTGCATTCCAGACATAGGGGACAGATAATGCAAAAAAACATGTAAAGAGGAGATGTTTCACTGTGTTTGAGGAATAGTAAGAAAGCTGGTTTGGCTGGGTCATGGTATACATAAGGAGGAGCAGTGCATAATAAGAATGGAAAGCTTGGTTGGGGACAGTTTGTGAAGGTGTTTAAATGACAAAAAGAAGAATTTGGCACTCAATAACAAGAATAACTAATATTTATAAAGCATCTCCTTTTTGTTTGCAGAACACTATGCTACAGCTCAGTTTAAAGGCCACTGCACTCACAGAGTTCACAATTTAATTAAGACACAAAAATAAATAAATTCATGGCATTGGGCAGCTGAGGGTGCAGTGGATAGAATATAGGGCCTAGAGTCAGGAATTCCTGCATATAAATCTAGCCACAGACACTTACTAGCTGTGTGACCCTGGGCAAGTCACTTCACCCTGTTTGCTTCAGTTTCCTCATCTGTAAAATGAGCTGGAGAGGGAAATGGCAAACCATTCCAGTATCTCTGCAAAGAAAACCTCTAATGGGGTCTGAAGAGTCATTTACAACTGAAAATGACTGAACAACAACAAATCCCTTAGTGGCCACTTCCTCTTTAAAGCATTCTGTGGTCTACTTATTCATTTAATTATAAGCATCCCCTTCAGACCTCACATAACACTTTGTACTTCTATAACATGTGATATCGTGTATTACAATGATCTGTGTTGGCATGTTATCCCTCTACTAGAATATAGGTTTCATTAGTGAAAGGAGCATAGGACAGGAGTCAACGACATAGGGCTAGAAGAGATGTTGGAGATTACCCTTACATTTTGCATATAATGAAACTGAGGACCAAGAGAAGAAATGATCTGTTCAATGTCACAGGATATGAATACAAATCATTGGACAATCCAACATCATTTGTCTTATCTAAACTTTTCATGTCCTCTAGTGCTTAGCAAAGGGCTTTGCATACAGTGGATAATAAAACGTATTATTATTATTTTAAATAAAATGTATTATTATGATACCATGGCTTTACAAATAGATTTATCAGAAAATGACACTGGAACACTATATGCTTTATAATAGTGTGGCTTTTGATACCTTTAAAACTCTTACTTTGATGTCTCACTGCTGTGGTCCCAGGGTTCTTGAAGACTAGTCCAGCAAATGGAAGCTCTGGCAAGTTTTACCAAGGTATAGCCTTAGCAAAAGACTCTGATTAGTGTCTCTGAGCTAGCCTAGCTAAGGCGACTCAATGAATTCTTTGGCTGTGTTAACTCATGAGACAAAGAAAAAATTTTAAAAAGACCCTCAGTCCTATGATGGCTTCTTTGCATTTATAGTGATGGCCCTGAAATGGGGGGAAAGGCTTGGAATCTCTGCTTCCTAATGGGTGCTATATTGGTTACATAGTTGTCAGCACCATGGTCAAGGGTAGTGCCAAGATGGTGAGCTATAAGTTAAGTCAACACCTTGCAATGAATATGTCGTATTGCCATTATAGGTAAACAACTATTGAATGTAGGGAAGGATTTAAGGAGAAAGAATGGACTCTCTCTCCACCAGTAATAAACTGGCCACAGTTGTGGAGCCTTGTGCCAGTTTTAGTTGCATGGAGAGAGCAACTCAAAATTGGGATTTGGGGGTCTTTGCCGGGAATGATCACATTGTTGGAATTTCTGGTAGCACGCCCTGAGATGGGAATTTCTCTGTGTACTCAAGATGGAAAGTAGCCAGGGGAGCTAAGTGTTTGGTGTCTGTGACTTCTCCTTGGATCTTGTGTGCTCCATCTACTCTTGGCAGTTCCTCAGCAGCTGGAGGGCATCCATCTGTTATAGAGAAGACTATCATATTTCAGGAAAACATCTGTCTGGGACTTGGCCCCATAAACCTTGGAATAAGTTTGAGACCCCTAGATATAGCCACTTTTCCAGAAGATAGCTATGAAAAGGAAAAATATGGAGTTGTTTTGCCTAAAGATGACTCTTTGTTGCTATAGCAGCCCCCTTTGGCCGATCTTTACCCAAATGCCGGTGACCATCCTGTCAGAGCATTTGGGAAGAGAGGAGAATTGATTCTTCAAGGGCGGGGGAGTGAGCCCCACAGCTACTGCTGCAGAAAACTCAAATGTAGCTGGTGAATTTAAGGGGATGAAAGTCTGCAAGGGGCTCCTTGTGTTTTTAAACTGACCCCGGCACTCTGTTGCTCAAAAGATGCAGGAGACACGTAAGTCAATTGCCATGTGTCTCTCTTCACTATTCATGTAACCTCCCTGACTAAAACATCAGTACTCCTCTATATGTGTTGTCTTCCCCTATTAGAATGTAAGCTCCTTGAGGGCAGAGACTGGTTTTTTTTTTTTGGAGTTTTACCGCCAGAATTTAGCATAGTCCCTAATATAGAAACGTAATCAGTACTTTTCATTCATTTTTTCATTCATGAGTAACTGGAGGCACCTAGAGTGAGTAGGAAATAGTAAGGTTCCCACAGTTACAATGCCCTTTGGCTAGAGAAAAAAGGCCCATTCAGTGCGCAATGTTCTGGTGGGGCCTTCCTTCAAATTCATCTGCACATACCTGCATAAGCAAGGCAGTCAGACCCATGTACACCAATGGGGAATTGAGCAGTGATGAGATAATAATAAGAAAAATTCAACATTTATATAGTGTTTTAAGTGTTTACAATTCACTTTTCTCCTGCAGGCATAGCTAAGCGCTGCCAGCCTGATAGTTTCCCCTGAGCCCTTTCTCTTCCTTCCCCTCCCCCCTGCCTTCAGATTATGCTGGCTGCAGAGGCTTCACAGGGGACTGGCTCAGGCAATGATCAAAAGATACATTGCAATGAATTCAATTTCCTGAGAAGAGCCTCCTCTCCTTTTACTCATTCTTCTCTTTAAAATTTATGGTTTCTAGCACTCAAAGAGCCCAAATGTGCTTAATTGAAAACTTAGGAAACAGATAATAGACTAGTAGAGCTAGAAGGAAGCTTGGTATTCTTCTTATCCAACATCCCTCATTTTTGATAGGAAAAGTGAGGGCCATGAAGGCAAGGTGATGGGTCTAGGATCACACACTGAGTGAGGTGTGCTTAAAGCCAGGACTTGAACCCAGGTGTCCTGATTCCCAGCCCAGAGCTTTTCCCTAGACCACCAAACTGATCCACTTTTCAGCAGTCAAGCAGTTCCTTTGACAATTATCCCTTATTATGTGGGCAGTCTTATGTACTATGGAGGAGGATTCAAGAGAAATCTAAGGCCTATGGATGTGGGGAACCTGTGGCCTGGAGGCCACCTGTGGCCCTCTGGGTCCTCAGGTGTGGCCCTTTGACAGAGTCCAAGTTTTACAGAACAAATCCTTGTATTAAGGGGATTTGTTCTGTGAAGTTTGGATTCAGTCAAAGGGCCACACTTGAGGACCCAGAGGGCCACAGGTGGCCTCAAGGCCACAAGTTCCCCATCCCTGGATAGTCTCTGCTCTCAGAGAGCTTACTTTCTAGCTAGGGAAACAAGACTTACCCACAGGAAGCAGTTGGTGAATGTGGAGTATGGTGGTATATACTGAGCGAACAAGCAAGCTTATAATAAAGCAATAAGCAATATGATAAAGAGTCTCAGAGAACAGGACAATTTATAATAGGGATAGTGAAAGAGGGTGAAGGAATAGGGCAGAATACTCTGGAGAAGGGCGCAGATTAGAAGGAAATATAAGGGTAGGGAAATATCAATGAGAGGAGAAAGACAAGAAGATAACAGGAAATGGAGAGAGAGTAATGTCAACACTCCCCCCTTAGCTTATGTTTAGTAAATCCTCAATGATTGCATTCTCTATGTTTTTCATGTGTCCTCAACTCTTCCAAGGAAACTGCTTCCCTCGAGGAGCTTCTGTTCCATCAAGAATGACAAACATATCCCAAGTCCAGGGAATACTCTAGAAGTTAAATAAATCCCCAAAGTTGTTATGTAACAAGTTGCCCCTTTTCTAATCCAGATTGGGACCAGGCAATGTTCTTAGTTTATTAAAGGACCCAGGCTAACAAATTATTCCAACTCATTGACTTTTTGCTGTATTCTGATTGTGAAATTTCTTAGTTACTTTGAGATCTGCTCTGTACAATTATCTTCCTGGCCCCCAAATACCTATTACTTCTTGACTGTACCTGCAAAGACCTGTGGTAAGAAGATTGATCCCAAGATTGGCCTTATAAGGAGAATTTGACAGGAATGCAGTGAGGCTGTGTTCACATAGAGAAGGCTATGGATAAGAGATAAGAGATAAGAGCTTGGAATGAAGACAGGGGACGTATTGTCATGAGGCTGTACTGGGGCTCTGCTATCATTCAATCACTCTGCCTGACTCTCCATCCTTCAGCACAAATGGAGGTGTAAAGGTCACATTCAGAGAGAGGCATAATGAAGTCTGAAGAAGCCGCTTATCTGTTTACCTCTGAGCAACCTCAGCCAGTGGCCACTTTGGTATCAAGATTAACGTAGCCTGGGCCCACTGTATTTTGATATTTCAGACTTTGGTTATTCAGAGAAAGCAATTTCAGTATAGGAAATGTGTTTGGATAAGTGTTGGAGAGCAATGATTACAACTTTAGATTCCTATTAGATGGGAGGCAGGATACTCGGGTCCTCAATCTGATTTTATTTCATACATTCATTTATTCAACAAGTAGTAATTAAGCACCTATTGTTCACCTCCAAGGTTACTTAATTAACAGAATGTGAGGAACTCTTAGACTCATAGCAATTTTTAGTCCTAGATGGAACTGCAACTAGGATGGAGGTGATGGGGACCCTGTCCCTGGGCAGTTAGATGGCAGGGAAGATTGAGCACTGGATTGGAGTCAGGAAGATCTAAGTTTAAATCACTTAATTTCTGCCTGCCTCAGTTTTCTCAGTTGTAAAATGAGGAGGATAATAACAGCATCTATCTCTCAGGGTTGTTGTGAGGATGAAATGAGACGTTTGTAAAGCACTTTGCACAGTGCCTGGCACATAGGTGCTTAATAAATGCTTGTTTCTTTCCTTGTACTGCACCAGTATAAAAAGGCACACTACTTCTCCAGAGTGATCCTCCTGTCAGCTATCTATGAAGCACCAAACCCAAGGATCTCACCCCTTTATTCCTCCCCCAATGCTGCTACCTATATCACCACTACTCTGTACTCATACAGATTATGTTTATTTTGCTCTGGGGGCTAGGAGCTGTTCCCTCTTCTGGCATGACTGAATCTGACACAATAGGACAGAGAGGAGTCCTCTCTGTACTTCCCACACATTGCAAATGAATTTTCCCAGAGCACCAGAATTCCTCATTATGGCTTTAGAATAGTGTTAGGATCATAATAAGCCTCTGAGGAACATCACAAGTTTTCAATGGAGGCATTTTTGATGTATACACTAACTGTAATAACTTTCCCAGTCTAAAAAGAAGTTTCAGTCCTGAGACAACCCAAAAAGAAGACTTAGAAGTGATAATAGATTAACTTTTTTGTTTGTTTGTTTAGTCATGATTTTCTGGGAGTCTAGTGATTCTTTTTTTTTTCTCCATGATCTATATTCCAGGTTGTAGAGTTTTGATAGGAAGTACCTTAAATTTTCTTCTATTTTTTTCAATCTTTTAATTTAGTTTTAACATATTTTACTGTTTCATGATGTCATTGAGTTTTTTTGTTACATTTTAACTTTTAGACTCTATTACTTAGGTAACATTTTCTACTTTACATTCTAAGCTATTCACTCTCCTTCACATTCTTTCCCTCTAAAGATCTTATTTCACTTATAATTTCATTTTTTATCTCTTGCTTCGTGTCTTCCAGGTACTACTGTAGTCCTCGTGGCCAAGTCATTTTTTTTTCTGAGACCAAAGTGGTTGTGAAGTTACTCTCTTCTGTGTTTACCTTCCTGGTTGTCTCAGTTGCTGTTGCTGTTGTTCAGTCATTTCAGTTGTGTCTGACTCTTTGTGACCCCATTTGGGGTTTTCTTGGCAAAGGTACTGCAGTGGTTTGCCATTTCCTCTCCAGCTCATTTTATAGAGGAGGAAACTGAGGCAAACAGGGTGAAGTGACTTGCCTAGGGTCACACAGCTAGTCAGTGTCTGAGGCCAGATTTGAATTGAAGAACATAAGTCTTCCTGATTCCAGGCCCGGTACTCTATCATTCTATCCACTGTGCTACCTAGCTATGTCTCTAGACCTATACTATGTAGACTAGATACTATTTCTTCATAATCTTTGGTATCTTCTATTTACTCATATTTCCAGTTTTGGCACTTTTGCTAGGGTGAGGCTCCACTCCCCTCCTTTCCCCCAGATGTACACACCCACCCTTGAATGGATGGTCAGGTTCCAATCTTAATTTCCTAGGTTACTGCTCTGTTGCCAACTTCCACCATCTACCCTAGCATTTCTGCATTCAAGGTGCTGGTGGGTTTCAGGTCTCCCTAGACTGATTAGGTTCAGAATGCTATGATCCTCCAGTGACATTTGAATCATCTCAGGTCAGATTGCTGCAGACTTTTCCTTTGAGTGTCTCATTAGAGTTCTGCTGAATACCAGACCTGCATCTGTGATCAAAGCAATCAGCATGCTATAGGTTTTTGAGGCTCCTGAAGCTTCTCTGTCTGTAGACTCTGGAATTCCCCCTTCTCTAACACAGAGCCCAAGCACTGACAGGTTTCCAGCTTGCTCACCTGTGCTTTCCCACTGACATTCCTAGCAAGACTTCTTTCCCTGTGCCTGTGGGCTTCTCACTGTCTTTTTTTGTGTTCCTAGGCTGAATGAAGACTCTTGCTCTAGTTTATCTTTGAATTTCTTGATCACTAATTAGTCTTGTGCTCTTTTTAGATCTTTGCTGGTGCACATTGGTTCCTCTAAAACTTTTCATCTGCCATCTTAACCAATGATCTTCTAATGAAAGTAAACAACAATAAAGATGGGACATTTTCAAGCAATATTTGGGAAGGAATGAGGAAGGAAAAACACCTACTGAATATCATGGAGATGGAAGAGAGGAGAATATTTCTAGAAATGATATTTGAACCCCAAACTAATGAGATCACTGAGAGAAATGGGAAAGAAAAAAGAAATTCTAGGACAGAACTTTTTCCTCACGGGAAATAGAAGAATATCTAATTCTTCTATTTCTAGGGAAAGTTCTTATTCAATTTAGGTACACAAACCAAGTTTGTTTCCCATAGCTTCTCCTTGTAGCTATGTTCTGCTGACATAGTACTTAGATCAATAAGTCAGTAAACATTTATTAAATATCTAATATGTACCAGAGGCAGCTAGGTGGCATAGCAGATAGAGAGCTGAGTCTGGAGTGAGGAAGACTTATCTTTGTGAGTTCAAATTTATCCTTAGACACTTACCAGCTTGTGACCTTGAGCAAGTCACTTAACCTTGGTTGCATCAGTTTCCTCATCTATAAAATGAGCTGGAGAAGGAAAGGCAAACCACTCCAGTATCATTGCTAAGAAAACCCAAAACTGGGTCACAAAGAGTTGGACAGGACTGAAATAACTGAATAACAATATGTAATAGGCTCTGATAATTGCTGAGTATACAAAATAAAAAATGAGATAGTCCTTGACCTGTAGGAGCCTACATTCTATCAAACACATAAACAAATAAATAATTGCAAGTTAATTTCAGAGGAGAGAGGCACTAGGAGTTAGGGGATAGGAAGGAGCTGATATATATGGTGGCAGCTGAGCTGAGCTTGGAAGGAAGTTAGGGATTCAAAAAGGTTTCTATGTAAATAGCAAAAAAACCAATATGACTGGAGTGTGTACAAGGTAAAAAAAAAAAACGGAGTATATTTAATAAGCCTGAAGCCAGATTGTGAAGGGACATAAAAAGCAAAAAGAGGCATTGATAGTTTAGCCCAGAGGCAAAAGGAAGGTTTTTGAGCTGGTGACATGTTCACACCCATGTGTTAGGCATAACACTTTGTTAGTTCTATGCAGGACAATTGGAACTTGGAGAGAGTTAAATCAGGGGAGATATTTTAGGTGGTTATTGCAATAGTCCAGGCAAGGGATGATAAGGGCTTCAGTTAAGGTTGAGTCTATGTGAGTAGAGAAAAGAGGATGAATGCAGCCAATATTATATAGAGCTAACATGAGGGCATCTGATGAGTGAAAGTAAGGAGTTGAAAATGACATCAAGGTTGTGACCTTGGATGGCTGGATCATGGGACATGCTTAAGCAATATTTGGGGAGGCATGAGGAAGCAAAAGCACCTACTGAATATCATGGAGATAGAGGAGAGGAGAATATTTCTGCCTGAATGTGAATTCTTCTATTGCTAACGAAAGTTCTCATTCAATTTATATATACATAACAACAGAAATAGAGAAGCTAGGAATAAGGGGAGTTTGAGAAAAAATATGAGTTCTGCTTTGGGAATGTTAAATTTGAGTTACCATAGTATATCTGGTTGGAAATGCCTAATAGGCAATTATTGATCATTCCCACCAGGATGCGCTCTTTTGGACCAGAATCCATCAAGCCCCAGGAACCTCATCATCAGGAAACTTACCATCCTGTGTGATTGCATCAGTCCTGGTACTTATGCTTCATCAATACCCTCTGTCCCTCTGGACAGTAAAAAGTAAAGAACTTGTCCCAAAGCCTCCATTTAGAAAGGGCTCCTAGGCCAGCCATCTCTTCCTTTCCACTTGAGTATGCTCCTTTGGACTGGACTCAATCATGCCCTCAAATGGGGTACCTCTTCTCTGCCTCCTCCCCGACCTTGATTTTCAGCTTTCTTTTGTGTATTGTTTTCCGCATTAGATTGCATGCTCCTTGAGGGCAGGTACTCTCTTTCCCAAATTTGTATCCCACAGTATGTGGGATGTTGTAAGTGCTTAATAAATATTTATTAACTGGCTGATGCAAGAGTAGAGTTCAGGAAAGGGACTACGGTTGGTTATATAGACCTGTGAGTTATGTGCTTAGAAACGATATTTGAACCCCAAATTAATGAGATCACTGAGAGAAATTGGAAGAAAAAGGAAACCTCTGGACGGAACTTTTTCCTCACAGGAATCCGGGAAAGATTGCTTGATTGATAAATCTTTCTCTGTCATCCAAATGACAGTGAACAGAAAGCCATTCTTGGCCCAGAGAGTAATTTGTCTGTTACCCATTGAGGAGGCAACATCTTACAGTAGACATAGTGCTGGATTTCAAGTTGGGGGATCGGGGTTCAAATTACTATTCTGCTACTTCCAACCTTTGTGATCTCGGGTAACTGATTTCCTCTCTCTGGGCCTTTATTTCCTCATACGTAAATTGAAAGCACTGGATGAGATGACCTCTAAGGTATCTTTCAGCTCTAACAGTATGATCCTGGAACCCTGGGCTCAAACACACGTATATAAGGTTCTCCTCATTGGCGGGGAATGATTGCCCGATACTCCATACCCAAATGAGGGGTCTAGTTGGCAAGAGCTTGGGAGAGGAGAGATTATTGTTCTTCTGACTCCCAGCTTCGAGAGAGAACTCATGCAATCTGAGTCTATCTTTAGGGAAAGCTCCCTGCAGGAAAGAAGCCAACCTGTAGGGGAGCCTCCATCATGTCTTTATTCCCAGCTTAAAACATTAGAAACTTCAAAGAATTTTCTGTAGAGTAAAAAGGAAAAGCGATCAGCTCTCTCTTACTGTTAAGCTGAGATATCTCACTTTCAGTGAAAGAGCTCATTTACTCTGTGTATTGTCTGGTATATTTTAATCTGTATGACTTCTCTGATTTCTACTTGCTATCAATTTGAATAAATGGGTTTAATTGCTGTTCACCATAGTTGATGGCCTTTGGTGGGAAGGAAGTCAAACCTTTGAAAATATCATTTGCAGCACCTCTTCCCCAGTAAAAGTATAACAAGTAGGAGTACAGTTTGAACTTAAAAATTATTCTCCATATATTAGCAATCAAAAATTGTTCCCTTTATGTTATATTAGAAAAAAGGAATGATGTATTTGGAGGGTCAGATATAATTCTAGGCCAGTAGTCCCTCTCTGAGAAGAGCCCAGTGGTCAGTCTCTTGGCCCTAACCTGACAAGAATCAAAGTGTCCCTTGGAGAAGAATGGGTAGAAGAGACTCTAGAGTTATCTATTCTCCCTTTGAGCCACACATGGGGCATACACACAACCTACATGAGCAACAACACCTACTTTGCTATTGTTGTTGTATGGTTATATTTGACTCTTCGTGCCCCCATTTAGGGTTTTCTTGGCAAAGATACTGGAGTGATTTGCCACTTCTTTCTCCAGCTCATTTTACAGCTGAGGAACTGAAGCAAAGAGGGTGAAATGACTTGCCCAAGATCACACAGCTAGTAAGCGTCTGAGGCCAAATTCAAACTCATGCAGTTGAGTCTTTCTGACTGCAGGCCCATCCGCTATGCCACCTAGCTGCCACCACACACTTTACAATCCTATGATACTTGCATACACTAACAAGAAGTAGAACATGTATTGATGATGCAGCAAAGGAGAATGATAAGGAATGCTCAAACAGAAAAGAGCCTCTCCAAAAAAAGGAGCTTCATTAAAAAAAAAGAAGCAGAAAGAAATGAATACTTAGGATAGAGATTCTTAACCTCTTTTGTGTCATAGATCCCTTTGGCAGTCTGGACAAGCCTACTGAGCCTTTTTCAGAATGCTTCAAATGTATAAGATAAAATACATGGAATTAGAAATGAAACATTATATTGAAATAAATATATACATATTCTATACTATATATTGTACATATATATGAATATATATATTCTATATAGAATATATATTATACAAGTTCACAGACCCCCTTAAAATCTATCAGGATCTATGAAGCCCAGGTTAAGAACCTCTGATAGGAGAGGGTAATCAATTATTTCAAATATTCTAGGGAGGGCTAGAAGGTTGAAGTCTGAAAATGCAACAGGAGAAGTAGAATGTACAGTTAGTTCAGGTAAGGCAGAAAAATTTCTGATAGGGCAAGGAACTAGGGACAGCTCCAGGAAGGAAGTGTCACCTTAGGTGAGATAGTTGATAGAGCCTAAGAAGAAGGTTGGGGGGAGGGAGGACACAGTTATATAGAACAGAATCTTTGACTTTCATTCAAATTTTTTTTTTTGCTTTTTCGTGAGGCAATCGGGGTTAAGTGATTTGCCCAGGGTCACGCAGCCAGTAAACATCAAGTGTCTGAGGCCAAATTTGAACTCAGGTCCTCCTGACTCCAAGGCCAGACCTCTATCCACTGTGCCATCTAGCTGCCCCCCAAGTTTTCTTATAATACTTCATCTTGGCATGGAGGTGACTCTAGGATCTTGAAGGTTGTTCCAACAGAGCCCAAGTTCTGACAGGTCCCATCAAGCCGAGAAGGTTACTAGAATATGGTGTAAAGAAGGTTTATGTATCTGTTGCCCAAGGAATAGCTGGCATGTATAGCTAGACATGGAGGGGGAGAGGGAGAGAGAAAGAACATACAAATATGTATATATGTTATATACATATATGGGTATACACATATGTCCATGTATGTATGTATATGTCCACATTTATGTGCTATATATTACATATATATGTATACACAATACATATGTATATATGCATATCAAAAAAGTTCAAGAAACCTGCTACACAGGTACTGAGGAGCTGTGGAGGGAGGATCCACAGTGATGATAATGATAATGAGAAGGATCACAATGGGCTCTTTACATTGAGTGCTTTAAGACTTGCAAAGAAATTTACATGAATTTTCTCATTTGGTCCCCAAAACCTCTCCATAAAGTGAGTGTCATAGTTAAGATTCTACCCCTACAGGAAACTGAAGCAGAGAGAAGTTAAATTATTTGCCCAAGGTCATGTAGCTAGTAGGTGCAAGGGGCAGAAATTAAATCCTGGTATCCCTGGCTCTAAACTCAACATTTTCCCTATTACCCTATGTTTCACTTTATGATGAAATCACAGATTATATTTAAGTATTAAAGATAAATGAACAGGTTAGATGGAACTCTATAAATCATGGATTTCAATATCTCTATTACGTTATTTTTTGTCTTCATTTTCAAAATGAACCAATGATACCATGGGGTGTTGCCTTGACTCCTTCACAAACTGGATTTAAGTGAGGCAGAGCTGTACAACGTCATCAGCCTCACTGTCTTCCAAAATCATCTGAAGTCCAGTGGCAGGACAAAAGTCAGATGCAGTGGATGGCTTTAGCATCTTCAATGTCTAACCAAACTTCAAGCACCTCCTTTATGACTGTTGAAACAACTTGTCCTCACCTTCCCATTTCTGTCCCACCTGCTTGGGATGGACATCCTCCTAACTCACCAAGGGGTTTGAGGCCTGTCGGTTACCCTCCACCTGGTTTAGCCCTACTGAGAGAAGGTTTATCAGGGTGTGGGTGCTGAGTATGCTACAGCTTCTTGGAACCACATGTGAGGGTTGGAAGACGAGTGGACACTAAAGGTGGATGGGCAGCCCTGAAAAGGGTTTAGAGGTGCTAGTCCTCCCTGAACACCCCAAGCCAAGAGAGAATTGATGTGAGCTCCTTGAGGGGAGGGACCTGAATTCTTGCTTTTCCTTGCATTCTAGCACATAGTAGACACTTGAATAAATGCCTGTTGACTTCTCTGAAGTCAGGAAGATAGTAAGGTTCTAAGCCAAGAGTGGAACCTAAGTCTCCTGATGGGGCTTAATGCTTCTCCTTCTTAACAGGCCACCTTCTGGAGGGGTGTGGTCCAGATTCAAAAGGTTTCAGTTTATTATCTTTTAGCACTTCTAAAAATTTAAACTCGGGGAAATTGACCCTTCCAAAATACACCATTTTAAAGCTTTGTATCTTTACCCTGTTAGTGCAGTTGCTTCAGAAGAAGGATCATTCATTATAATGACGTCATATTCGACTTGCCTAGAGGCATTATGGTGGGGAAGGAGGGAAACGACCCAATTCTGCCTTGTGAGCTCCTATTCCTTGACTTGTATTCAGTTGTTGAGAGTGCTTAGCATCAGTGAAAATCATTCTACCTGATGAAGGCCCCAGGAGAAAAAAAGTGGGGGGAGTGGGGAAGCCTCTCCCCGAAGGGATCTGCTTTGTAATTAATTACCCATTAGGAAGCCTTTTCTGAAACTTTCTAAGCCTACAATTCATGGCCCAGCTATTTACCCATACCTACTGCTTTCCTTTAGTTTTCTCCTTTTGAACTTTCCAAAACACTTTCCCATCTACTTTTTTGTGAACCTCTGGAAGATCTGAGTAGAAATCTCCCCTTATTTGCTTGAGAAATGAGTGAATGAATGAATGAATGAATGAATGAATGAATGGAAAGCATTTGTTAAATGCTTAATAGATGCCAAGCATTATGCTAAATTCTTGGGATACAGATTACAAAAGCTGCCCTCAGGGAGCTTACATTCTAAAGGAATGGGGCAAAGATTCGATTTTGTAGTGGTTAGGGAGGAGCAGTGATGCGGGAAGTCACAAAGATGCTGAATGAAATAGCAATTCAGTAGCATTCCCATTAGGGGCAGCTAGGTGGTGCAGTGCCAGACATGGAGTCAGAAAGACTCACATTCATAAGTTCAAATCTGGCCTCAGACATTTACTAGCCACGTGATCCTGGGCAAATCACTCTGTTTGCCTCAGTTCCTCATCTGTAAAATGAGCTGGAGAAGGAAATGACAAAGCACTCAGTATCTTTGCCAAAAAACAAAACAAAAAACCAAACAAACAAAAAAGCAAATGAGATCGCAACTGAATAACAAAAACAACAGCACGCCCTTTCCAAAGCCAATGGTAGTGGTCATTCAATTGCGGAGAAAGAAAAAAAGTGGAAGGTGATAGAGGGGTGGAATTGTACCAGGGGGTGCCTTGGCAGTGAGTGGTTTAACTCTTTCCAAGCTTGGCCTCTAGTTGTCATGTGCCAGCAGCATCCAATGTGTGAAGATGATGGGGGGGGCGCAGCATATAATGGCAGACTTTTTGGAGATACTGGTTAGTCTTGCTGAACTTCCCCCCCCTCCCCCACCGTGAACAAGACATCCTTGACCTGTGGCATTTTCACTGCCCATCTATCATGCCTGGAATGCTCTTCCTTCTCATCTCTACCTCCTGGCTTTCTTCAGGTCCTGGCTAAAATCTCACCTCCTACGGTAAATCTTTCCTGATCCCCTATAATTCTAATGCCTTTCCCCTGTTTATTATTTCCAATTTATCCTGTGCTTTGTTTGTACATAGTTGTTGTATGTTGTCTCTCCCATTAGACTTTACGCTTCTAGAAAGCAGCAACTATCTTTTGCCTTTCTTTGTATTCCCAACACTTAGCACAATGCATCATCGGTGCTATTGACCTATTGGCCAAATGCCTATTGACTAACTCCTTCTTATAATTTATTATAAAAGATACTTTTCTTGGAGGGATACATTGGGAAATGTACATGCTGTAAAAACAAAAAAGATCAACAAAATGTATTTACAGAAAACAAAGCCTGAGGGGCAGCCAGGTGGCACAGTGGATAGAGCACCGGCCCTGAAGTCAGGAGAACCTGAGTTCAAATCTGGCCTCAGACCAAATACTTGATACTTACTAGCTGTGTGACCCTGGGCAAGTCACTTAACCCCAATTGTCAAAAAAAAGAAAAGAAAAGAAATCCCGATATGGACTCTTACTAGCTGTATGACCCTGAGCAAGTCATTTATCCTTTTTCAGCCTCAGTTTTCTCATCTATAAAGCGCAGTCCATACCCCTCAGCAGCCCTTGCCTCACAGCATCATGAGGATCCAGTAAGAGTATGTAAAGTATTTTGCAAACTTTGGAACGCTACATATGTTGGTTATTAATGTGATTGCAAATGCCAAGAGAACATCGAGATGGTCTGGGAGCGATCTCTCCGACAGGAAGAAAATTTTCGTTTGTATGCCTTCTCAGGATTGCTGGAGTGGAGCCACTTCAATTATGCTCTTCAAATTTGAAAGGATAATGCCAGGCCTGTGAGGTGAACCGACAAAACTTAAGTTGATAGTGGGCAGATGTTCTGCCTAAATCTGTCTCTATGGCTTCCTGGTCTAGGGGTTTTTTTTTCTTTCTTGAAAGCCCAAAGCTTAAAAAATAACTCTTTTCAAAAACACAAAAAACCCAAACAAAAAACAAACCAATTCACCTCCCCTTGCCGCACCCCCCCCCCCAATCCCAAGTTCCTTAAAACATTATCATCTCCTTGGCTCTTGTATGTCATAGCTTTGGAGTAGGAAGAGACCTCAGAAGCTATATAGTCCAACTCATATTTAACAAGATCTTTTTTTTTTTCAGCCACAAGGTAGACTGTGGAAACAGTGCTATGATTATGTTCATTTTATAGACAAGGAAACGGAGGTTCAGAGCAGTTGAAAGATTTGCTTTTGCCTTCTGGGTATTTCTTCCTTTGCTTCCCCAATGGCAGAATTTCTCATTTCTTCTTACTAATATCTCCTATTTCTATAGTACTTTAAAGGTTTCCAAGCAATGTCCTCTTGAGAGGGATACATGTATATTTATCCCCATTTTATAGATAAGAAGACCGAGGCAGCTAGCTAGCCATTTGTCTGAAAAAGATCTGAGTTTTAGTGGACTGCAAGCTCAGTGTGACAAGGAGGCCAAGAAAGCTAATGCTGCTGAGGTTTCATTCACTGGCATAATAACCAGGACTAGGAGGATGATAGTTCCACTGTACTCTAACCTGTCTTCAGACAACATCTGCAGTATTGGGCTCAGTTCTGGATACCACAAGTTAGAAAGGACATTGAAAACTTCAAGAGTATTCAGAGGAGGATGGCCACAATGGTTAAGGACCTCCAGATCATGCAATATAGGTTGACTGAAGGAACTGAAGATTTTTAGTCTAGGGAAGAGACCTGAGGGAAATATAGTAGCTGTCTTTAATTATTTATAGGGCTGTCACTTGGAAAAAGAATTTGATTTTTTTTTCTTCTTGGCCCTGAAAGGCAAAACTAAGAACAACGGGAAAAATTTGGAAAAGAGGAAATTTTAGGTTGATATCAAAAACAAAACAAAACAGAAAACTTTCCTAATAATTAGATTTCTCCAAAGAAGAATAAGCTGCCACTAATTAGTGCCTGAAGGCACTTATAATAATAGTGTTTGTATAACACTTTAAGACTTGCAAAGCACTTTACAAATACCATCTTATTCTACCCTCACAATCACAGGAGGTAGATGATATTGAGGAAACTGAGGCACACAGAGGTTAAGTGACTTACCCAGGGTCACACAGTAATTAGGTGTCTGTAGCAGAATTTGAACTCAGGTCTTCCAGACTCTAGGTCCAGACTTCTATCCACTGTGCTATGTAGTTGGTCTCAAGCCAAGGCAAAATGACTGACTCTTGTTGCAAATATTATACAGAAGGTATTCTTGTTCAGGTTGAACTAGATAGCTTTAGAGGTCCCTTCCAAATGATATTCCTTGAGGCTAGTAGAGCTAATTAAGTGACTTCTTATGGTCACATAGCCTGTGAGTTTCAGAAGCAGGCTTATAACCAAGGTATCCAACTCCTAGTCCCAGTGCTCTTTCACTGCACCTTGATGTTCCTTTAACAAGGTCCAAGAAGCACAGGTAATCTCAGGTCAAAGTCAGAAAGCAGAGAAAAATAGCTAGGTGGTGTGGTGGGTTAAAAGTATTAGACCTTGAACTCAGGAAGAAAGACTTGAATTCAAATCCCTCCTCACTCACTTATTTACTAGCTTTGTGACCCTAGGCAAGTCACTTAACCCCTCTCAGCCTCAGTTTCCCCATCTGTAAAGTAGAGATAATAATAGCACAGGGTTGTTGTGAGGGTCAAATGAGATATATCTATTGATTGGTCAATCTGATCTAGTTAGCACTTTGCAAACCTTAAATCACTTTATCAATACTAGCTATTATTGTGAGAGAACCATGTAAATTTCCCAGGCATTCAAAGAAGCCTGCTGTCACTGAACAAGCTCATTCATTTATCACCTGCTCCTTCTATGCACGGAGCTGTGCTGCCTGAAACCACTGACTGTGCAGCTGAAGCCTGATAACAGACACTTGGGGTGTCAGAGCACAGCAGGAAAGTGGCTTCCACATGGACAGTGAGTCACTTAAAAACAATTTCCACAGAGGCTCAGAATCAAAAAAAATGCAAACCAAAGTAGGTGTCAGCCAGGGGCATGGGCAGGGGGAAAGATAGCATGAGAAGTCATACTTCATAATTTCTAAAAACAGGACAAAGAGCCCAGAAAGAGAGCAATCTTTGATGTCTACTGACACTATTATTAGGCTGGAGTAAAGTGGATCTTCCCCAAAGCCTTTTAAAGGTCTGAGGATTTGTGGCACCTTGACCTCCAATATTCAATTTGAAGAATTGGGTTGAATAAAGCCTTCCCTCTAAGAAGGCTTTCCTGGCTCCTCTCCGTTGCCCATAGGACAAAGGTTACCCCTCTTCTCAAATTTTCCAAGAGCACTTTGCCTGGATTTTTCCTTAGCGTTTATCATATTCTTCCTTTTATTACAGCAATGTGTGAATTCTCCCTTATTGGATTGTAAGGCAATATGGTGACTTGGAAAGAGAGGAATGGACTGCAAGTAAGAGATTTGAGTTTGTAACCCAACTGATCTTAACTTTTCTAAGACCCAGTTTCTTAAATGGTAAAAGGAGAATTCAAATGCTTGCCCTACTTATCTCATGTCACTGTTGTAGGGGAAGGAGTTTGTGAATTTTAAAGCACAACAGACTTGGAAATTATTATTATTGCATGCACCTTGAAAAAGAGGGTCTATATAAGAGGTTTATGTAAAGAGAGTGACTAGAAAAAAGGTATCTCAATAGAAAAAGTGTTAGACTTGGAGACAGGAAGACACAAATTCTAATTTTGCCTCAGATACTGACCAGCTATGTGATCCCAAGCAAATCACTTATCTTCTCTAAGTCTGATTTTTCTCATCTGTAAAATGGCTATAATAATAGCACTTACTTCACAAGGTTGTTGTGAAAATTGTAATGGGAATTTTTTACCTTTTATTTCATTTTATTAAGTTTTATTATTTGGGACTCAGGACCATTCTTTCTGCAACTTTGGTTAACTGAAAGCCTGTCTTCCGTTAATATTAGCCTCACCTGACCAAAATCTGTTCCACAGGATGTGGAAATTTACTTAAGGTCTTCCTTAGACAAGAGGTCAAAGAAGAATCCAGACTGTCACTAACTCCTCGGTGACATGTCAGTCTTCTTCCTCAAACAGTTTGTTTGTGAACTCTCTAAATGTGGTTTAATCTGTAATCTGACTTAGTTTTACACAAAGTCTGCTTAACTAGGTGTGTTTATGTATGAGGTTATGACTCTGTTGAACTAAATTTGTTCAATGTTTATGATTTTGAAGGAAGCATGGAATTATGGATCTGTCTTTTCTTTCATTTTTGGGCCTAAGAGGAATAGGAATGTTCAGTTATGTCAGTTATGAAGCATTTATTAAATGCCCACTCTGGGCCGAGCTGGGTATTCAAAGAAAAGCAAAAGACAGTCCAGGCTCTCAAGGAACTCACAGTTTCATCCAGTCATAGAATTAGGATTGGGAGGAACTTTGAAAGGTCATTTGGTCTAATCTTCCCATTTTGCAAAGGAGGAAAATGAGATCCAGAAATGTTTAGTGAATTGTCGAAATAGGTAACAAGCATCAGAGACAGATCCTTTGAATCCTCAACCAATATGCTTAATAGATAGTGAACAAGAATTTTTTATGCATTTACTATATGCCCAACAGGCACTATCCTAAGCACTGGGGGTACTTAAGTCACTCACCTCATATAGCCACTCAGCAAAACAAAAGCACCTCTGTTGACTAAACAATTAACGATATGCCTTTGATTCAGTTGCAGTCTTAAAGTCTCACTATTATCTGCCTAATAAAAAATCAAAGCTCTCCCAGGGCTAGAGATTGCTAATCTCTGAATACATTTCCTGTCCTCTGTCTCCCTGCCCTGCTTCATGTGAGCTATTGTCTCGGGAGAGTTCCGTGTTGCTGTTGACAAAGGAGTCATTATCAGTGAGTAACAGCCCTGGCTGGAAAGACTTATGGGCAACCATAGGCCTTGGTTGACAAAGACATTGTAGCTTCATTTTCCGCAATTTTTATTGGCTTAATCTTTCTTGCACAAGTCCTCCAGAACTGTGAAGTTCTTTCTAATTATTTGTCTCTAACTCAAGCACTCCCTTTCTTGCCTCAGTTTACCTGGGCCTTAGACCCTAGCTTTTTTCTGTTGATTTTCTGTTGATAATTTCAATGTTTTAATGGGAGCTGTGAGATTACTAACGTTGGCACTCCCTCTGCTGGTGCACATCGCAACACACCCACAGCGGGCTCTGCCTTGGTCATGTTGTGTCCAGAGAAGCACTGGGCTCAGGTCATAGGATCATAGATTTAGAGATGGAAAGGACTTTGGAGGTTCTCATTTTATGGATGAAGAGATTAAGGCACAGATCAGTTAAATGACTTGCCCATGATCACACCATCAGTAAATATCAGAGGAGGCATTTGGAACCAGTCAGACAGTCAGTCAATAAGCATTTATCATAGCAGTTGTCATTGTTGTTCAGTCACATCTGACTCTTCCTGACCCCTTTTGGGGTTTTCTTGGCAAAGGTACTGGAGTGATTTGACATTTCCTTCTCCAGCTCATTTTAGAGATAAGGAAACTGAGGCAAACAGGGTTAAGTGACTTGCCCGGGGCCACGCAGCTAGTGTCTGAGGCCAGGTTTGAACTCAGGAAGATGAGTCTTCTTGACTCCAGGTCTGGCTCTCCACCCACTGCAATGCCTACCTGCCCATTTATGCACTCAACATTCCAGCCAAACTGTTCTATTACACGTCCCAGGCATGTGTCTTGCATTTTCTTGCCTCGATGACTTCACTTGGGCTGTCCCTCTTGCCTAAACTTTGCATATTTTCCTTCCCCCTTCTCACCTACTGAACTCCTACCCCAGCATTTAGTATACTTCCTCCTCACTCTCTTTTATCGCTTTCTAGTGCTCTTATGATATACTAGAGAATGGGTACACTTGAGTCATGAAGCAGAATGATCTGCATGCTACAAAATCAAATGAAAAATAAAGGCTATAGAATTGCTTGAAAAGGCATTCGTTGTGTAATGGAGAGACCACTGACCTTGGAGTCAGGGAATCTGGGCTTAGACTCTGGCTCCTTTGCTTAGAAACTCTCTACTCCTGGATAGAACATCTTACCTCTCTAAGCCTCAACCTTCTTATCCGTAAAATAGCAATGACATTCTCAGTACCTGTTTTATTGTTGTTGTTTGTCCTTCATTGTTAAAGAGGACCAATGACATCAGGACAGTTATGTCTAGACTTACAAGTGAATTGGACTTAAATGAGACAGGGCGTCAACGTCACTGTCCTCCAAGGTCATCTGAGTCTAGGTTGAGACAACTGGATGTGACCCCAGACGGAGTAGGAGACCTTGGATTTTTTAAACTAAGGTTTTTTTCAGGTCTCAGTTTGTCTGAGAGAACACCCATTCTGTTATTTTAAGGCGAGGTAAGAAATGAGGCAAGAGATGGCCTAGTTTGCCTTCTCAAAAAAAAAAAGGGTTGTTTCAAACAAAGTTACTTTGTGAGTCTTAAATCATAGAGAAATGGAGTGGACATAGGATTTAAAGCTGGAAAGAACCTTAGAGGTCATTAAATCCAACCACCTTATATTTGTAGATAAAGAAACCAAAGTCCAGACAGGAGATGACTTCTCCAAGGTCACAGAAGTAGTGAATAGAAGAGCTAGGACTTGAACTCAGTTCTTTTGTGTAAATTCTACACTCTTTCCATTATACTGCACTGTTATTATTATCATGTGAAAGATGAGATGAAATTTCTTATGTGGCTCCATAGAGAAAGAGGAGTCAAATTTTGCTTGAATGGACTTTCTGAAAATTTAAGTTGCACAAAATAAAGCAGGATATTTTTGAAGTGATAAGCTCTTTGACACTGGAAGTATTTGAGCGGAGACTAGCTGGATATCTAGATGCTGAGCCTGAGACATCTGGCAGGGACTCCTCAAGAGGAATCAAAGGAGGGCCCATGTTCAATTCAATTCAATAAGTATTTATTAAAATTGCCTACTATATGCCAGACACTATGTTAAATGTTAGGAATACAAATAAGAAAGACAGTCCCTGCCCATAAGGAACTTACGGTCTAATAGGGAAAGACAATACACAAAAAGAAGCTGGAAATGGGGTGGGGGGAATACTAGGGGTTACCAGGCACTAGGGCATCTTGTTCCATGGAGTTGAGACCCAGCAGAGCAGACACAAAATGGAGTGACCTACAAAGTGCAGGTTCTGCCCTCTATAAAGGCAGGCTTTGGGAGGAGTTTAGTGCTTTCCCCTCCAGCCCCCCAATCAGGAAGGAGAGGAAGCTGAAGGAGTTGGGAAGGTGTTGGGTATGTCCAAGGTTGAGTTAAACAGCATGATGAAGAGATTTCTAGTGATGAGCTTATCAGGGGCAACTTGTTGGCAGAGTTGAGATCAAGCAGAGTTTCTCCAAAGGAAATGACCTGTGCTAGGTGTCCGAGACTCCTGTCATCCTCCTTTGGAATTCTTTCTAGTGGCCTCAGACACTTATCAGCTATGTGATCCTGAGCAAGTTACTTAACTCTATTTGCCTCAATTTCCTCATCTGTAAAATGAGCTGGAGATGGAAATTGCAAACCACTCTAATATCTTAGCCAAGAAAACCCCAAATGGGGTCATGAAGAGTCAGACACAACTGAACAACAACAAACAAATAAAAAAAGACCTGAAAAGAGGTAGGTGAGAAGTGGAAGGGTATGTGAAGATACTTGTTTTGGGGCCATAGTAGAGAAAGTTCCACGGAGATAAGTCTGCAGGTGCAACCTGGAAAAGAATGAAAACATAGTTGGCCAGGGCCTTTTTCTTAAAAGGGAGGTTCTGGGAGGAACCAGCCAATCGAATCAAAAATGCTTCAGGCTAAGAGTACTTCAATCTTGAGATGTAGTGCAAAGATAGAGTGAGGGTAAAGAGGTTTCTCAGGCATGGCAGAGACAGTCCTGTAGATATGAGTCAGCAGAACAGCCTGGAAAGAAATGAAGGCCATTAAGAAGAAAAAGTCATTACATTTGGCAATTAAGAGATCGTTAGTAACTTCACAGAGACCAATCTCTATTGAGTGATGAGGTAAGAAGAGAAATCACAGAAATTTAAGAAAAAGAATGCTGGAGGAAGTGGAGGTACAAAACATATAGGACTTTTTGATAATTTAGCTGAGAAAAAGTTTAAGAGTTTAGCATGGAGTTTAACTGCCTTATTAGCTAGTAGGACAACAGCTACCAAGGATGGTTGGCTCTATGGTAAGTGACTTTCTCGAGGAATATAACTGAGAAAGGGAGGAGAAATCATAGGATAATGGCAAACGGAGATGATAGGAACTAGTGAGCAAATTATGAGGATGAGGAAATGTAGGCATATTTGTAGATAGTTGGGAAGGATCCAGTAGAGGGGGGGAGACTGAAAATTACACAGGGACAAAGAGTATTATGAGCATCTAGGTGATGCAGTAAGTAGAGTGCTAGGCCTGAAGTCAGGAGGATTCACCTGCCTCAGTCACTTACCAGCTGTGTTACCCTGGGCAAGTCACTTAACCCTCTTTTGCCTCAGTTTCCTCATCTGTAAAATGAGCTGGAGAAGGAAATGGCAAAGCACTTCAGTATCTTTGCCAAGAAAGCCCCAAATGAGGTCATGAAGAGTCAGACACTATTGAACAACAACAACAAAAGAATGTTAAGTGGGGTGGGAGGAGGGCAGTCTACTGGAAAAGATGAAAGATGGGATCAAATATATTTGAATACATATGGGAAGTACAAATATCTAGGTTTCTCATTAAACTTTTAACAGCTCTCTCTTGATATTTTTTCATTCTGCCCCTGGTTTTAGTTTAGTCTTGAGTAGGACACAACTTTCTAAACCAACCTGAATATAATCTGGGAGGTAGAGAGGTAGGACAGGAGGTCAGTTTGGATTTTTTTAAATGACTGCAGAAGAAGATAACCAAAAATCCCGATCGGTTGTCACAACATCTCATGTTTCTATAGCATTTTATAGTTGACAAAGCATTCTGCTCATGAAATGGGCAGTACAAATATCATTGTCCCTGTGTTTCAGGTGAGAAAACTGAGGCTCAAAGACATTAAATTTCTTGACCAAGCTACAAGGTTATATAGACAGCTATAGCTTTTTTTATTGAAAGTAAGAAAACATTTTATTTTGAGTGATAGGAAAAGAGAAAGATATAAAAGAGAGATTGACCAGATAAGCTTGGCCACTGGATCCCTTCTAGAATTCCTCACTTTCATCTTTTTAAAAGATTATTTATTTTAAACATTCTTTTCTTTTAAAGTTTTGAGTTCTAGATTCTCTCCCCACATTCTCTCCTGTTCTTCTTCACCCACTGAGAAGAAAAACAATATGATATCATTATACATAGAATTATCTTGGATTATTGTATTGATCAGAGTAGTCAAATCTTTCCCAGTTGATCATCCTCACAACATTGCTGTTACTGTGCACAATTATATCCCAGTTCTTCTCACTTCACTTTGATTCAGTTCTTACAGTTCTTGCCATGTGTTTCTGAAACCACCCCCTCGTCATTTCTTACAGCACAACAGTACTCCATCACAATCATATGCCACAACTTGTTCAGACATTCCCTAACTGACGAGAAACCCCTCAATTTCCAATTCTTTGCCACCACAAAAAGAGCTGCTATAAACATTTTTGTATATATAGGTCCTTTTCCTTTTCCTTTGATCTCTTTGGAATACAGATCCAATAGAAGTATTGCTTGATCAAAGGGTATAAACAATTTTAGAGCCCTTTGGACATAGTTCCAGCCTGTTCTCCCCAGTTGTTGGACCAATTCACTACTCCACCAACAATTCATTCATGTACCTATTTTCCCACATCCTCTCCAGCATTTATCATTTCTGATACATATGAGGCATCTTCACTTTCATGTTCATTCTCTTTTTTAAAATTAATTGATTTATTTGTTTTTAGTTTTCAACATTCATTTCCAAAACATTTTGAGTTCCAAATTTTCTCCCCATTTCCCCTCTTCCCCACCCCAAGATGGCATGCATTCTGAGTATCTCTTCCCCTAATCTGCCCTCCCTTCTATCACCCCCCCTTCTCTTATCCCCTTCCCCTTCTATTTTCCTGTAGGGCAGGATAGATTTCTACACGCTATTGCCTGTATATCTTATTTCCCAGTTACATGTAAAAACAATTTTTAACATTTGTTTTTAAAGCTCTGGGTTCCAAATTCTATCCCCTCCTCCCTCCCCACTCACCCTCATTGAGATGGTAAGTAACTCCATACAGGTTATACATGTCTAGTCATGCAAAATACTTCTATAGTAGTCCTGTTGTGAAAAACTAAGTATATTTCCCTTCATCCTATCCCACCCCCATTTATTCTATTCTCTCTTTTGACTCTGTCACTCCTCAGAAGTGTTTGCTTCTGATTACCCCCTCCCCAAATCTGCCCTCCCTTCTATCATCCCCCCTTCTGTGATCCCCTTCCCCCCTATTTTCCTGTAGGGTAAGATAGATTTCCATACCCAACTGAGTGTGTATATTATTCCCTCCTAAAGTCAAATCCTATGAGAATTAGATTCACTCATTCCCTTTCACCTTCCCCCACTTCCCCTCCACTGTAAAAGCTTTTCTTGTCTGTTTTATGTGTGATAATTTACCTCATTCTACCTTTCCCTTTCTCCTTCTCCCAGTATAATCCTCTCTCATTCCTTAATTTTATTTTTTAAATATCACTCCTTCATCTTTGACTCACCCTGTGCCCTCTATCTATTTATATATATATAGATATATATACATATAATTTTTTTCCTCCAACTACCCTAATACTGACAAAGGTCTTGTGAGGTACAAATATCATCTTTCCATGTAGGAATGTAAACAGTTCAACTTTAATAAGTCCCTTATGATTTTTCTTTCCTGTTTACCTTTTCAAACTTCTCTTGGATCTTGTATTTGAAAGTTGAATTTTCTATTCAGCTCTGGTCTTTTCAACAAGAATGCTTAAAAGTCCCCTATTTCACTGAATGACCATTTTTTCCCTTGAAGGATTATACTCAATTTTGTTGGGTAGGTGATTCTTGGTTGTAATCCTATCTCCTTTGCCCTCCAGAATATCATATTCCAAGCCCTCCAGTCCCTTAATGTGGAAGCTGCTAAATCTTGTGTTATCCTGATTGTGTTTCCACAGTACTTGAATTGTTTCTTTCTGGCCACTTGCAATATTTTCTCCTTGACCTGGGAACTCTGGAATTTGGCTACAATATTATTAGTTTTCCTTTGGGGATCTCTTTCAGGGGGTGATTGGTGGATTCTTTCAATTTCTATTTTACCCTCTGGTTCTAAAATATCAGGGCAGTTTTCCTTGATAATTTCTTGAAAGAGGATATGTGTGCTCTTTTTTTGATCATGGCTTTCAGGTAGTCCAATAATTTTAAAATTATCTCTCCTGGATCTATTTTCCAGGTCAGTTGTTTTTCCAATGAGATATTTCACATGGTCTTCTATTTTTTCATTCTTTCGGTTTTGTTTTACAATGTCTTGATTTCTCATAAAGTCACTAGCTTCTAATTGCTCCATTCTAATTTTTAAGGAAGTATTTTCTTCAGTAAGTTTTTGGACTTCCTTTTGCATTTGGCCAATTCAGCTTTTTAAAGCATTCTTCTCCTCATTGGCTTTTTGGACCCCTTTTGTTATTTGGGTTAGTCTATTTTTTAAGGTGATATTTTCTTCAATATTTTTTTGGGTCTCCTTAAGCAAGCTGTTGACTCGTTTTTCATGATTTTCTTGCATCATTCTCATTCTCTTCTCAGTTTTTCCTCTCTTTTACTTGCTCCTAAAAATCCTTTTTGGGCTCTTCTATAACCTGGGACTGAGTCACATTTTTCTTGGAGGCTTTGGATGTAGGAGATTTGACTTTGTTGTCTTCTTCCGGTTGTATGTTTTGATCTTCTTTGTCACCAAAGTAAGATTCTATGGTCTGACTTTTTTGTGCTGTTTGCTCATTTTCCCTGTCAATTACTTGAGTTTTAAACTCTTTGTTAAGGTAGGGGTCTGCTTCCAGGGTGGAGAGTGTACTATCCCAAGCTTTGGGGGTTTTGTGCAGTTGTTTTCAGAGATACTTCTAGGGACCTGTAAATTTTTAGTTCATCCATGATGATATGATCAAGGGTGAGGTGTTTACTCCTTTCCAGGCCCAGGCTCTGGTCTATGAGTGACCACAAGCACTCTTTTCTGCCTTGGAACTGTGAGAAGGATTCCTTCTCCACTGCCACTATGAGTTCCACCATGCCAGCGTTCCTCCTCACCCCAGGACCACCACCCAGAACTGCGACCCAGCTCCAAGCAAGGGCAAAGCACGAGAATCCTGCACCAGCAAAGGGATCCCTGCAATCCCCCTCTGATCAGATGCTTGCTCCATGTCAGTCTATGGGAGGAGAGCTCCAGAAGCAGCTGCCATCCCGGGGCTGCTCTGAGACTGAGATTGGGGCTGGGCCCGAGTTCCTCTCTCACCATGGTCTGACAGACATTTATTACTGACTTTCTAAGTTGTCTTTGGCATTTGTGGGTTGAGAAGTCTGGAAACTGCCACAGCTCCTCTTGATTCAATCCCCTGAGGACTGCTCCAGGTTCACTGAGGCCCTGTTTTTGCCTGCATGGCCCACACTGAACTGTGCTCCTCTCCCAGCCCAGCGCAATGACCTTTCCAATCAACCATCCAGGTTGTCTTGGCTAGGGATTTGTTTCACTCTTTCTTTTTGTGGATTCTGCTGCTCCAGAATTTGTTTAGAGCCATTTTTTGTTAGTATTTGGAGGGGTTTGGGGGAGAGCTCAAGGAAGTCACTGTTTTTATTCTGCCATTTTGGCTCCACCCATGTTCATTCTCTATAGAGTCTGTGCCTACTTCCTCATAATCCTTCTCTAGGCAGCCAAATCTTCCTAGGTTTCAAAGAATTATCTTTCCTCCATGTCTTCACCCACATACCAATGTACAAATGCCCGGTTGGTATATATAAGGTCAAACTTGTGATCTAGACAGGTTCATGCTTTGGCAGTGGCTATTGTCTTATGTAGCATGCATACTGCCCACTGTCCATTAGCCAGGTGTCCACCAGGTACCACAGTTGGTGTACCACAGTACCTAGATAAGAACTCAATTCTCTAGTGATCTTTCTACTCCACCACACTGTCTCTCCAAATCAAAAGTTGTCTTGAATGATTAAAACAGGACATCCCAGCAAACTTGTTTTTTTGTCTTTCATTTTTGCTAGCATGTGATTCAGCTATCATATCTTTCCCAAAGGATCCTCATTGCCATCCTATGACTAATAACTGCTCCAAGCACCCCACTGGGATATTGGCTTTGGCAGAAATGAGCTTGATTACATTCTAGAAGAAATCACCAGTTTTTCTTCCTTGTTTCTTCATTTCAGCTCCCTTAAACTGACTTACCATTTTATCTTCATTCCTGAGTCTAGAACACTGCCAGTTTCCTCTGTTGACATTTTTAATAACACAATCCAGTGGGGAGGGGTGAAGGATTCTCTCTAGGAATAGAAAAGAAAGTGTTCTATCTAGAAGGGGGAAAAATTATTGTAGGAGTCTGTACTGTAGCCTATTTGGAATAGTAACCAGTGTGATATGATTTTAAAAAAAAAAAAGAATGCTGAATTTGGATTCAGAAGACCTGGGATCAAATTCTAGTTCTACTGCTTATTCTCTGTGTGATGTTGAACACATTTCTTAACCCCTCTGGTCCTTAATTTCCTCTTATTTAAAATGAGGGCATTGAGTTGCTAAGTCAAGTCAACAAGCATTTATTAAACTCTTATTGTGTGAATGAGACTGGGTCAAGTGCCAGCAAGAAAGACAAAAAATAGTCCCTGCTCTCAAGGAGCTTATAGTCTAAGGGGGAGACAATATGTAAGCCACTATGTACAAACAAGGCATACACAAGATAAATTGGATGTAATCTCAGAGGGAAGGCACTTGCTTTAAGAGAAATTGGGAAAGTCTTCTTACAGAAGGTGGGATTTTAGCTGAGACTTGAAGAAAGCTAGGAAAGCCTTGAGTGTTTGAAGTCCCTTCTACCTTGGAGGATTCTCTGGAATCAGAAAGCCTGGGTAAGAGTTCTGGCTGTGCCAGTTAGCTCAGTTGTCTCTACTATAAAAGGGTGGTAATGAATTCTGCACTACTTCCACAGGGATCACATGATAACATGTACGTCAAGAGTTATAAAAAAAAGTAATTGGGTTTTTGTTACCATCAACAGAATCATCTAAAATGTTACATATGGGCATGAGTTTGAAGACAAAAGAGCAGAGGAATAATCCACATTGTTGGGATCGCTGTCTGTGAGTTCAAATGGTTAGTCTTTATGAACTTAAATAGAATTACTACCACTTATTATTAGTAGTAATAAAATTTTAACACTGGAAAGGACCTTAGAGATCATCTAGTACAACTTGCTCATTTTATTTATTTATGAATTCATGAATCTGTTTTTTTTTAGTGCCAGTCTGTAATTTCATCTGTACAAAGTTTCACACAATAAAAATGCTCCCTCTACCAAAGCAGCTTTTCTACAACTTATCATCTTAGAGAGTTGTTTTCAGTTCAGTCATTTTTCAGTTACATCCAATTCTTTATGACCCCAGTTGGGGTTTTCTTGGCAGAGATAGTGGAGTGGTTTCCCATATCCCTCTCCAGCTCATTCTACAGATGAGGAAACTGAGACAAATAGGGTTAACTGACTTGCCCAGAATCACACAGCTACTAAGTATCTGAGGCCATATCTGAACTCAGGAAGATGAGTCCTTCCTGACTCCAGGCCCAGCATTCTATCCACTGCACCACCCAGATGCCCTGGAGAGTTGTCTGGGGGTACTGATATGTTAAGTAACTAACCTAGGGTAACACAGTATGTTTCAGAGCCACAACTTTAACTCGGGTTTTCCTGACTCTGAGATAAGAAGTATGTTCACATTGCCTCCTACCCACTGATCGTATAAGTCACATAGTTTCATCAAATCATAGATTTAGAGATGACAGGGACCTTTGAGGACATTGAGTAGCTAAGCCAGAACTCAGATTCTGGCTATTGATGCCTACTTGGTCCAGGATTATTTCCATTGCACTGTATTACCTATAATGAAGCCACAGACACCAGTTCACACCCCAAATGAACCAGTGAAATCTGCTCCGTTATCTGACTATAATTCTAATTATGGCCCAACATTCCATAAATCCATTACATTGGTCAATAAAAGATTGAGACTAAAAAGTAAGTATGGTTCAGTGAAAATCAGTTCCAATCACTAAAAAAACAGCTCAGACGATGGACTCCTCTGATGGTGTTCTCATAAGCCCCATCTACTTCAGGAAATCTTAACTCAATGGGGTTTTACAATGGGGATCCTTGCAATACTCTTGTGAGGCCAAAATTATTTTGACCAGACTTGTGATATCATTGAATGGGAAATCTATATGTGTAAACTCCTATAGCTCATGCCATTTGGCAACTCATCTGCAATTGTACAGAATGATGGAATTTCAGATTGTAGAGTTGGAAGACAACTCAGTGGCCATCTTTCCTAACCAACACTCCAAAGGCATCCCTACTATAACATACCCAACAAGAGATCATCTCACCTCTACTAAAAGACCTCCAATGAGAAGATGCCTTCTACCTCCACCTAACAAGAATTATGGTCTTGGAGACTAGCCTGGAGTACTGTGAAGCTAAGTGACTTACTCACACCCTGCTAGTATACAGGAGTTGAACCCAAGTCTTCCAGACTCCAAAGGATGCATGGTGTCATACTGTCTCTCTCGTGGAAATGTTATCATCCCCATTTACAGATGGGAAAACTGAGGTATAAAGAAGTACAGTAACTTACCCAAGGTCACACAGCTAGCAAGTGTCAGAACCTGGATTTGAACCCAGCTCTCCTGACTTCTGAGTTTCAATATGCCATGAGTATCTACATCTCAATGTAGAGAAAAGTTGGGCCATAGTCAACCAAACTGCACTTCTGATTCAAGTCACCCAGATGATGTAGGGCATGTTTCACACTGACTGTATTTTTTTTTTTAATTTTAACTAACTGTATTTTTTGCCTGGATTTCAGTGGGAGAGGGAAAAGCCCCAAACCATGAGCTCTAAATTGAGAACTTTACACCTAAGGCTTCTGCAGCTGTTCTAGAGTCTGAGACAAAAATGGAACATAAGTGTTTGGGGGTCACCTGGGACAGAAAGCAAAATGTAGTCATTCTGAGGAAATGCTGCCCACTGAGTGATTAAGCATATCCTTCTCACCCAAATCTGAAATTACATCTGTTATTGACATGAGACTATACAAAAAAAAGGCAAAAATCATTAGGAATGAGCCAAGGTTTGCTGTTGAAGCTATATGTGGTATCTCTTTCATTCATTTGTTCATTTATTTCAGCATTAAATATTTCAATATTTAGTGTGTGGAATGCTATGCCAGGTGCTAGAGGAGGTACAAAGTTTAGATTAGACAGTCTCTGCTCTCGTGAAGCTTCTAGTTTTGTGGGTGATATAGACATGAACACAGATACACAATATTATCTGACAAAATACACGGGATAAATTGAAAGCCATGTAGAGATGTTGATTTTTTCTCTCTCTCTCTATCCAACCCAGTGTTGACCCTATCGACTGACCCAGTACATGACCACTTCTGTGGTGCGATGAGGCCATGAACACAGAGTATAGTGCACAGATCATGGGTTCTGGTGTAACAGAGCCTGGATTCAAATCCTGTCTCTGATACTGACTACCTGTGTGACCTTGGACCAGTCATTTAACTTTCTAGTTTCCTCACCTGTAAAATGAGTGGGTTGGACTAGGTGGGCTTTAAGGTCCCTTCCAGCCCTAGTTCTTAAGTGAGGACTGCCACGAAGCCTTCAGGGTACCTAAATCTCTTCATTTGCCAATCATTGTGCCAGGAAGTTCCTGAATCATAAATGATAAAAACATATATGTGTGTGTATATATAAATATACATATATTATTATTATTATTATTATTATTATTATTATTATTGAGGCATCAAAAGTCACTGTTGAAAAGCTAATGTTTTCTGGTATGGGGTAAGCCATCCAATTAATTTCGCTTCAATATTTGTTGAGTGGTCTGTATTTAGGCATTGGGAATTCAAAGACAAAAAATGAAACGATTTCTGCCATCAAGGAATTTAGCTTGGGGAGAGGAGGGAGGTGCTTGGGTTAGAGTGGAGACACAGAGGTCAGTAAGTCTAGGTGATACAAGCACAGATCAGTATATTAAAAATATTCATGGGGTGAACACAAAGTAATTTTAGGGACAATGGGAGAATGCTAAGACCTGGGGAGAGGAGAGAAGTCCATCATTGGGATGAGGTATGTGAACTGTGCTTTGAAGGAAGCTAGGGCTTCTACAAGGTGGAGGTGAGGAGTGAGAGGATTCTATGCATGGAGATAGGGAGGGGAGAATAGTAAGTAAGTGCGTGTAAAATAAAACGTGTGAAGTTATATAATAATTTGGAAAGATAAACTGGAGTTAGACTACGCAAGGCTTTAAATGCCAGACAGAGGAGTCAATGGTTTATCCTGGAGGAAATAAGGAGTCGCTAAAACTTCCTGGCATAGTCATGGCAGTGCCATGACCAGATCTGTGATAGGAATATCAGTTTGACAGTTGTGTAGAGGATAGATCAGGGAGAATAATCAGGAAGCTATTGTAATAGAAGTTATAAGGGCCTAAAATAAGGTGATGGCCTTGTAAGTGGGGAGAGGGAGTCAGATATGAGAGATGTTACAGAGACAGATTTGACAAGACTTGGCAACTTATTGGTGGGGTGCTGGAGAATAAAAAATTCAAGGATGCTTCCTAGATTGTAAACCTGGGTAACTAGAATGAGACGGTGACCCCAATAGAGATAGGAAAGTTTGGAGGAGGGATTTATTTTCGTGGGGAGATAACAAATTCTGTTTTAGAAAATTGAGTTTGAGATGTCTATGTGCAGCTAGGTAATGTGCAGTAGGGAGTTGGAAATATAAATTAAAGTACAAGAAAAAGATTAGCAGCCACTGATATTTCCTTTCAAATTACCTTGTGAAATTAGCTAACCAGTTACTTGGTAGGCCCACTGGGACTCCAGTTTTAAGGCAGGGAAGACAAAGTATAGGCAAGAGCATAATCTACTAGAAGACTAACCCAGGTAAGTCCCCTCCAGGGAGTGATCCCCAAAAAGGACAGATAGAAGATAAGATAACACTAAAGGATTATTACAGCGAGGCCAGGAAAAGACATCAACAAAAAACTTTGTGGGTTTCACAATTTTGCTTACAGTCAGTCTGGCCCAAGTGGCAACCTATACTATGTTCTCATGGGTATTTATGTGTGTAGCCTGGTATTCAAGATCTTTTGAAATTTGTCCTTGGTCTCCTTCCAGCCATTTTTCCTACTATTTTTTATATATCAAACTCTAGATTAACTCCCCTCTCGTATATCTTTAATATCTCCCCTTCCACTGAGTCTTTCTTCCTTACCTACAAACATGTTTAGTTCTCCACAATTTTTAAAAAAAAAAAGTTCTTTTCCTAATTCTAAAATGTAAAAATAAAGCATTTGGAATTCTTTTTGCCCAGATGAAATTCATTGGCAGGTTGGGAGATGGTACAAAAGATAGCCCACTCGGGGTCTAGCCCTGGAGGGAAATGAGATAGGCCATTCACTAGAGAGTACAGTTTATGTTCCTGTGGCTGATTGTCCCCAACTCCTGGAAATAAGTGGAGAGGCATGGCAATGAGAGAAAGTGGGCCACAGGAGAGGGGTATGACAGCGACTGACAGGCGGTGGGATGGTCTGGGACTAAGTCAGGGGCAGTCACCTTGTGGGTTAGCTAGATAGCAGGCCAGAGGTTCACCATAGAAAGGAAGTCTTCTCCCTACCCCATCCCCATCCCCATCCCCTACCATGTAGGTTGATCATAATTCCAGTTGCTACACCCTAGTGACATCTTTACCACTCATTATACTAGCTGAAGGGGAAAGTCAAACTAATTAAGATCCAAGGAGATCCTTTCTAGAAATGAGGCTATAGCTTGATACATTCTGTGACTAGAATTCATTCACCACCCACCACGAGTAAGCTATAAGCACAGCTTTGCTTCCCACAAGGTCCTTGAGTTAGGTATGAAATCTTATAAAAGGTCAGAGAAGTGAGTGATGAAATCACTGAATGTCAAGTGAACCATGAGACCTTTTCAAGGTAGCCCTGAGTTACAGAGAGCCCCAGGAACTTTGAGAAATTTTAAAATTGAAAACACACTCATGGAGTCTGAGGCTCAGAGGCATCTCAAGATGTGCCCTTATAAGGGACTGAGGACTATTTATGGGGGGTGGGGTGGCTGAATAGGGAGAAGTCTAGTCAGATACTTCTGGTCATCTACCTCATTCCTTCCACAAGTTCTGAGTCTCTCATTTTTCTTAGAGGAAAAAAAAAACCTTCTTATTATTAATGACTGTCAGGATCTCTTCCTGAGCCCCAGGGAAAGAAGGCTCCTGAATGGATGAGGAAAAGGGGAAGGCAGAAGGTCCTTTATGGAGGATTAGGACTCTAGTCCTTTAAGGGCACCAGAGAAAGGTTGACTTGCACTACTTGTTCTCCATAAGAGAACCCTTGTAAGGGTTCTAAGATCCTGCATGAACAAGCAGGCTCACTTGGTGCTATCCAGACACCAGCCTTCTGCCTCTGCTTCTTGCCCAGTGACTAATCTGTGAGCGTTTCTAGTCCTTCCTTTTGGAAAGAGCATATGGCCTGGGAATCAGGAGTTGGAATTTACTACTTAAATGATCTTGGGCTAGTTGTTTTGTCTCTCTGAGGCTGAGTTTCCTCATCTGTAAAACTAGGGGTGAGAAGGTTGGGCTATATCAGAGGTTCTCATAGTGTAGTCCATGGACTCCTAAGGGTCCCTGAAACCTGGTCAGGGGGTTCACAAGATCAAAACTATTTTCATAATAATTAGACATTACTTGCCTATTAAAATGCTCCCTTTTGCCACTACTACACATGTGTATAAGGCCAGACTTTCTTAATATACTTCAACCAAAACAATATACTACAACAAACTGAATGCAAAAGCAGATATGAGAATCCAGCTGTCTTCTATTAAGTCAAACATTAAATCTATTTGAAAAAAAATAGTAAAACAATGCCACTATTCTCACTACATTTTTTTTTGCTTTGGAAAACAGAGTTATTTTTCATAAAGATGCATTATGTTAACATGTAGTGGGTTTATAATTATTTCAGATAAATATTTTAGAATTTTATTAGTTTTAATTTCTAATATGGTGAATACCAACAAATATAACCTACATTTAAAAAAAAGCTCTTTCTGAGGGGTCAGAAATAATTTTTAAGGGTATAAATGGTACTTTCAGGGGCAGAGCTAAGGTGGCAGGGTAGAGAAGCACTTAGTTGAACTGTTCCCAAATTCCCCTCCAAACGACTTTAAAATACACAACAAATCAAATTTTGGAGTGGCAGAGTCAACAAAAGGACAGGGTGAGATATTCTTCCAGCCCAAGACGGGGGAAGAGGTTGATCCAAACCTCACATGGATGAAACACCAGTGGTGGGACCAGTTGGTGGTGAGAGAAGCAGCAGCAGTTTTAGGAGCTCTCAAGCCAGAGATGTTAATGGGGCCTGGCATTACAGGGGACCACTAGATGCAGGACCAGACACTGTCTGGCAACTCCGTCACTTATACACACTTCTGGGTCATAGTTCAAGGGCAGAGAGGAGCCCTTGATAAAGGGAGAGTGGAAGCCTTGAAAGGCAGTATCATTTTTGGTCACAAAAGATCAGGAACCCCGAAGAACAGTATCCCTTCCAGTCCTAAGGTATCAGGGACCCTAAGGAACAATATCATTTCCAGTCCCAAGGGAGCAGGGACCCTGAGGAGCAGTAATGATTGCAACCCAAGGTATTAGAGACCTTTTTTGGGTAAGGATTAGAGTGAAGGCCAAGAGAGCAGCAACCACACCTCTTACCAGATCATACCACCTTGGAAGCACCAAAAACCTTCTTCCTCCCAGAACTAGCTCTGAAAACAGCAGTACAAACAAGCCTGAAGTTTGAGACAGTGCCCATTCTGCCCTCCATGCTAGGAACAGAGCCCAACATTAACATAAAGATTCAAATCTAAAAATTAGGTTGAAAAGTAAGTGTGAAGGCAAAAAAAAAAAAGAACCCAACCATAAATAGTTACTATCGTAACAGTATGTTACCATATCTTTCAATCAACACAAACTCAGAAGGCAAAGAAGTCAAACCACCTACAAGCAAAGCCTCAAAGAAAAAATATTAATTGGACACAAGCCTAACAAGAATTCCAGGACGAACTAAAAAATTATTTTCAAAATCAGAGTAGCAGAGGGAAAATTAGGCAAAGAAATGAAAGCAAATGAAGAAAATTATGAAAAGACAACTGATAACTTGGTAGAAGAGGCACAAAAAAATACTGTAGAAAGTAACACCTTGAAAAATAGAATTGGCCAAATGGAAAAAGATACAAAAGTTCACTGAAGAAAAAAATTCATTAAAAATTATAAATGGTCAAGTGGAAGCTAATGACTTTGTAGGACACCAAAAAACAATAAAACAAAGTGACAAGAATGAAAATATAGAAGAAAATGTAAAATATCTCATTGGAAAAACAACTGACCTGGGAAGTAAAATGAAGAGAGATAATTTAAGAATTATTGGGTTCCCTGAAAACTATGATCAAAGGAAGGACCTAGAGAAATCATATTTCAATAAATTATCAAGGAAAACTACCTTGATATCCTAGAACCAAAGAGTAAAATAGAAATTGACAAAATCCACCAATCGCCTCCTGCAAGAGATCTCCCCAAAATGAAACTCCCAGGAATATTATAGCCAAGTTCCCAGGTCAAAAAGAAAATACTTCAAGCAGCCAAAAAAGAAATAATTCAAATATCATGCTATCACAGTCAGGATCACAAAAGATTTTGCAGCTGCCACTAAAAAATATTATTTATTTCGTTTTAGTTTTCAACATTCACTTCCATAAGATTTTGAGTTCCAAATTTTCTCCCCATCTGTCCCCTCCTTCCACTCCAAGATGGCATGAAATCTGATATAGGCTCTACACATACATTCTACATATATGTTGAACTTATTTTTGCATTAGTCATGTTATAAAGAAGAATTAGAACCAATGGGAGAAACCACAAGAAAGAAGAAACAAAAGATAAAAAAGAGAGCTCAAATAATGTGCTTTGGTCTGAATTCAGACTCCGTAGTTCTTTTTCTGGATGTGGACAATATTTTCCATCATGAGTCCTTTTCTTGGCGTTTTCTTGGATCCTTGCATTGCTGAGAAGAGATGAGTCTGCCAAAGTTAGTCATCACACATTGTGGCTGTTACTGTGTTCAGTGTTCTCCTGGCTCTGCTCACTTCACTCAGTATCAGTTCATTTAAGTCTTTCCAGGTTTTTCTGAAATCTGCCTGCTCATCATTTCTTATAGCACAATAGTATTCCATTACATTCATATACCACAACTTGTTCAGCCATTCCTCAATTAATAGATACCCCCTCAATGTCCAATTCTTGGCCACCACAAAAAGAGCTGTTATAAATATTTTTGTACATGTGGGTCCTTTTCCCATTTTTATTATCTCTTTGGGATACAGACCTGGAAGTGCTTTTTTCCTTTTTTATGATCTCTTTGGGATACAGACCTAGAAGTGGTATTACTGGGTCAAAGAGTATGCACAGTTTTATAGCCCTTTGGGCATGGTTCCAAATTGCTCTCTAGAGTGGTTGGATCTGTTCACAGTTCTACCAACAATGCATTAGTGTTCTTTCTTTGGATGTGGATAACATTTTCCATCATGAGGCCTTTGGAGATGTCTTAGATCCTTGCATTGCTGAGAAGAGCCATCAATGTTAGTCATTGCACAATGTGGCTGTTATTATGTACAACATTCTCCTGGTTCTGCTCACTTCACTCAGTATCAGACCATACAAGTCTTTCCAGGTTTTTCTGAAGTCTGCCTGCTCATCATTTCGTATAGCACAATAATATTCCATTACATTCACATACCACAACTTGTTCAGTCATTCCCTAACTGATGGGCATCCCCTCAATTTCCAAATCTTTGCTACCACAAAAACAGCCGCTATAGATATTTTTGTACATGTGGGTCCTTTTCCCATTTTTATGATCTCTTTGGGATGCAGACCTGGAAGTGCTTTTGTAGCCCTTTGAGCATAGTTTCAAATTGCTCTCCAGAATGATTGGACCAGTTCATAATTCCACCAACAATGCATAGCCTTCCAATTTTCCCACATCTTCTCCAGCATTTATTATTTTCCTGTTTTGTCATGTTAGCCAATCTGATTGGTGTCTTGTGATGCCTTGGAGTTGTTTTGATTTTCATTTCTCTAATCAATAGTGACTTGGAGCATTTTTTCATATCACTATAGATAGCTTTAATTTCTTCATCTGAAAACTTCCTGTTCATATATTTTAATCATTTCTAAATTGGGAAATGACTTATATTCTGATAAATTTGACTCAGTTTTCTATGTTTTAGAAATGAGGCCTTTATCAGAGACACTGGTTGTGAAAATTCTTTCCCAGTTTTCTGCTTCCCTCCTAATCTTAGTTTGCAGCTGCCGTGTTAAAGGAGTAGAGGGCTTGGGGTGGTTGTCCTTTGTTCTCAAAGAGGATCAAAATGATATCACTATGTTGGGGTCAAAGTACAGTGTGTCCAACTCTGGCTGAGCAGAACAATATGATCTTAGAAGGCTCTTCTACAGTTCAGGCACAAATAGTTCACATGAAGATTTGGAGTGGAGATGTCTCTAAATCTGCACATCTCGCCTTTCTTTTGAGTTACTACAATTCTGCTTTGCTCAGAGAGCACAAGGCCTTCTTTGATGTGATCATGTCATACTGGATGGTCCTGTGCCGTGTTTCTCATGTCTCACAATTGATTCCAAAGTCCTTCAGAGAGACCTTAAGAGTGTCCTTGTATCACTTCTTCTGACTTCTATGTGAGCACTTGCCTAGTGTAAGTTCTCTATAAAGTGATCTTTCAGGCAAATGCACTTCTGGTATTCAAACAATGTAATCAGACCATTGGAGTTGCTTTCTCTGTAGTAGAGTTTAAATGAATAGCAGTTAAGTTTGATAAAGGACCTCAGTGTCTGATACCTTATCTGGCCAGGTGATCTTCAGAATTTTCCTAAGACAATTCAAATGGAAGTAATTCCATTTCCTGGCATGGTGTTGGTGTACTATCCAGCTTTCACAGGCATACAACAATGAGGTTAGCACAATGGCTCTGTAGACCTCATCTCTCCCACACTTTCCTTCAAAGCCTCCCAAATACTAAGCTAGCTCTGACAATGCATGCATCAACCTCATCATCTATGTGTACAACCCTGGAAAGCATACTGCCAAGGTAAGTGAACTTATCCACAGCATTCAAAATTTCTCTATTTTCTATAACTGATGGTTCCATGTATGGATGGTGTGGTGCTGAGTGGTGGAGGACCTCTGTTTTCTTAGTGTTATCAGGTCAAAATTAGCACAAGTGGCATAGAATTGATCCATACTTTGTTGCATCTCAGCCTCAGAGGCTGCATTGAGAGAGCAATCATCTGCAAAAAAAAAAAAGTCATGCACCAATTCTCCCCCCACTTTAGTCTTGGCTTGTAGTCTTCTCAAGTTAAATAATTTACTATTAGTGGGGTAACTGACCTTGATTCAGTTTTCATCCTCATTGAAGGTGTGTCTGACAACATCACAGAAAACATCATGTTAAAAAACATGGGAGCAAGCACACAGTCCTGCTTCACTCCATTGGTGACTGGGAAAGCACAAGAGCATTATCCCAAACCCAGGCAAGCATGCCATTTTGAAACTACCATATAGTATTAGTGAACTTCTCCAACAAACAAATTTCCCCAAAATTTTCCACAAGCTGTCATGACTGACAGTGTCAAAGACTTTTGTTAGATCTGTGAACATTGTGTACAGACCTCTGTTCTGCTCCTGGCATTTCTCCTGGAGTTGTGAAGCAGCAAATACCATAATGGCCATTCTTTGGCCCTTTCTGAAGCCACACTGGCTCTCAGGTAGATTACCATCCTCCAGAATCAGCCTATTAAGTAGGACTCTGGCAAGAATTTTGCCAGCAATGACTACAAAAGAAACTCCACTGTGATTGTCATAGAACAACTTATCTCCCTTTTCTTTATAGAGATAGACAATGGAGACATCCTTGAACTCCTGGGGGATAACCTCCTCTTGCCATGTAACCCAGAAAATATCAGTCAGCTTTTGTATGAGCAGTGGACCCCCTACCTTGTAAATCTCAGCTGGAACAAAATCAGCACCAGGCACTTTGCCACACAAGAGGAGCATAATGGTAAAACCTCTTCTTCAGTTGGAAGTTTGGCTAGAGTGAGATTGACTTCAACCTGAGATAAACAGTCAGTGGCTTCAGGAATGATTGATGATGGTCTATTGAGAACACTATGGAAGTATTCAGCCCTTCTCTCTAGGATCAATCATGTCCTTATCACTAATTAATGTGGCTCCATAAGCACTGAGTAGTTGAGATACAGCATAGGTCTTTGGCTCTTAAATAGTCTTCAGAGGGGCAGCTAGGTGGCACAGTGGATAGAGCACCAGCCCTGAAGTCAGGAGGACCTGAGTTCAAATCCAGCCTCAGACCAAACACTTGACACTTACTAGCTGTGTGTCCCTAGGCAAGTCACTTAACCTCAATTGCCTAAAAATTAAATAAATAGGCTTCAGGGCATCATAAAAATGCTTTGGATTGTTACTGTCAGGGTAAAGCTGAATTTCCTCTGCCATCTTACTGAGCCAAGAATCCTGTATCTTTCTAAGTTTTGTTTGCACTTTACTTTTTATGGAATTAAATGCTACCTTCTTAGAGATGGATGAACTATCCTGCTGGAAAACCCTTTGGATTTCTCATTTTTCATTGGGCAGGTTGTGAATTTCCCCATAATTTTCCTCAAATCAATCTCAAAGTTTGTGAGTGTTCTGGCACAGATGAGTAAATGAGGTGCTGTACACCAAATCTCCGAAAGCTGCCCACTCCTTTTCTGCTCCATCATTGGCAACCATGTGTTGGCTCAGCTTTCCCTCCATGTTTGCAATGAACTGTTTAGACTCAGAGAAGTGCTCTAATCTGATGACATTAAGTCTTCTGGTAGTCATCTTGCAATGGGACTGCTATTTTGTTGAACATGAATGTTTAGCTTGGAGAGGATAAGTCTATAATCGGTCCAGCACTCTGTGCCACACATTACCTTTGTCATTCACTTCCTGTCTGTCTCTTCTCCTTACAATGATATAATCTATTAAATGCCAATGTTTGCTGTGAGGGTGCATCCATGAAGTTTTACTGTATTTAGGAAACTGGAGGACAGTGTTGGTATTGAGAAGGCATGAGACACACAAGTCTTCAGTTGTGACTATTGCTGTTGCTTTTCCACCTCTATTCCTCCCAAGTATTTCCTGCCTTGTCTAATAGTCTATGCCTACTCTGGCATAAAAGTCACCCAGAATTGTAAGCTTCTCTTCTTTTGGCAGATTGATGATGAAGGTCTCAAGGACTTCATAAAATTTTTCTTTGACCTCATCAGAGTTTGTCATGGCGGGAGCATACTCATTGATAACAATGGTATGGTGATTTCCTGCAAGTGACAACCACATTGTCATGAGTCTGTCTTTCACTCCTTTTGGTAGGCATACAAGCTTGTTGACTTGATTAGTTTTGATTACAAAGCCCATACCGGCTTCATGGCACTCCCCCATCACTGCAGCCACTCCAGAAAACATATATCCAGCTCTGACATTAGTTAGCTGACCTTCATTTGCCAGCCTTGTTTCACTCAAGGTTGCTATTTGGAAATGATATCTGCTAAATTCTCTTTCAACAAGAACTGTTCATCTTTCAGGTCCTTTTGATTTTGTCTTGTCCAGAACTGTGTACATATTCCAAGTACCAATGTTGAGTGAAATCATCTTTGCACAAGTTTTGGTAAATTTTCTTGTTTCAACCACAACATAGGATTCCTGCCTGTTGCAGTAAACAGGCCAGTGTTGGGTGAAGCAAATAATTTTTGGGGTACATTTTCTAGCCCTTTCATCACACCAGGAGATTAGCACTGTGGTCCCTTAAAAAAGACTGTTCAGACACCCAGAGGGCTGCCAAATCCCACTGCTGCTTCAGTCCAGTGAAAAGATGACCCTATGGCTTGGGCCACCTATGTGAAGAGTTGTGATTACAACTCCCAGTGTATGTGCACCTGCTGCTTTGTCTCTTGCCTGTTATCACAGGACTTTGGCATAGGTAAAAATCATAAAATACTATTGATGATGTCTTTTGATTCACACATAAATTGGATTTAAGTGAGACAGAGTTGCATCATTGGCCTTACTCTCTCTTCCAGAGTCATTGGAGTATAATGGCAAGACAAAAGTTAAGAGGACTGGTCAGGATGCAGTGGATAATCTTGGTGTCTTCAATGTCTAACCAAGCTTTAAGCACTACACAGTATCTGCTTCAGCTGCTTTCATGGTCATTGGAACAAACTGTTCTTATCCACCCATTCTTTCAGGAGAATTCTTTACACTTTTGGGATAGAAACTTCCCTAGTTCACCAATGGGTTTGAGACCCCTTGGTTAACCTCAACCTGGTTTAGCCTTTCTGCTATAATGGTTTACCAGGGTGTGGCTCCTGCACGTGCTACAGCTTCTTGGAGCCACAGATGAGAGTTGAGTGATTCAGGAGGACATTAAAGGTGAAAAGTAGCTCTGAAAAGGGCTTGGAAGCCCTTATACCAGAGGTACTAGTCTTCCCTGATCATCCTGCACCCCAGGGCTTAAGATATGATATTCTGAAAGGCAAAACAACTGAGATTACAACCAAGAATAACCGACCCAGAAAAACTGAGTGTGATCCTCCAGTAGGAAAATAGTCATGTAATGAAATAGAGGACTTTCAAGCATTCCTGATGAAAAGACCAGAGGTGAATAGAAAATTTGACATCTAAACAAAAGACTCAAGAGAAACATAAAAAGGTAAACATAAAAGAGGAATCATAAGAGACTCAATAAGCTAAACTCTTTACTTTCTATGTGGGAAGATGATACATGTAATTTCTAAGAATTTTAGTAATATTAGGACAGTTAGAAGGAATCCACATAAAAAGAGGGTATGTTGAGTGATATTAAAAAAAAATAGGAAGTCAAGAAACAGAGATGCTCTGGGAGAAGGGAGAAGGCAGAGAGAGAATGGGGGAAATTATTTCAAATAAAAGAGGTATTCAAGGAAGAGCTTTTACAATAGAGGAAGGAAAGGGGGCAACATTTGAACCTTATTGATATCTCAACTAGTTCAAAGGGAGAATATACATACATATGGATATACATATATGTATGTATATATGTGTGTATATAAAATATACATGTGTTTATGTGTGTTTATGTATGATTCAGCTGAAGTTAAAAAGGCAGGTGTATCAATAATAATCTCAGACAGAGCAAAAGCAAAAATAGACCCAATTAAAAGGAATTTTAATTCAGCAGGGAAACTACATCTTTCTAAAAAGGAACTATATATGGTGAAGTAATATCAATACTAAACATATATGCACCAAATGTCATAGCATCCAAATTCTTTAAAAATAAATAAATAAATTCAGGAAGAAATTGACAATAAAACTATATTAGTGGGGGACCTCAACTTTCCCTTCTCAGAGCTAGGTAAATCTAACCATAAAATAAATAAGAAAGAAATCAAGGAGATGAATATAATATTAGAAAGTTAGATATGATAGACATCTGGAGAAAATTGAATGGAAATAGAAAAGAGTATCCCTTTTTCTCAGCTTTACATGGCATGTTCATAGTAACTGACCATGAGACATAAATAAACCTCACAACTAAATTTAGAAAAACAGAACTATTAAATGCACCTTTTTCAGACCATAATACAATAAAAATTATATTTAATAAAGGGGTCTGAAAACATAGATTAAAAATTAATTGGAAACTAAATAATCTAATCCTAAAGAATAAGTGGGTCAAAGAACTAATTATAGAAACAACCAATAATTTTATTAAAGAAAATGACAACAATGAGATGACGTTCCAAAATTTGTGGGATGTGTACAAAAGCAATACTTAAGGGAAATTTTATATCTCTGAATGCTTATATCAGTAAAAGACATAAAGTGTACATCAATGAATTGGGCATGCAACAACAACAAAAATAAACTAAAAAAAGAACAAATTAAAAATCCCCAATTAAACACAAAAATGGAAATCTTGAAAATCAAAGGAGAGATTAATAAAATTGAAAGTAACAAAAAACTAGTAAATGAAACTAGGAGTTGATTTTATAAAAAAAACAATAAAATAGATAGACCATTGGTTAATTTGATTTTTAAAAAGAGCTAAATTACCAGTATCAAAAATTAAAAGGGTGAACATACCACCAATGAAGATGAAATTAAGGCAATTAGTAAAAGTTATTTTGCCCAATTATATGCCAGTAAAACTGACAATCTAAGAGGAATGAATGAATATTTACAAAAATATAAATTGCCCAGATTAACAGAAGAGGAAATGTAATCCTAAAATAACTCCATTTTAGAAAAAGAAATCAAACAGGCCATTGATGAGTTCCCTAAGAAAAAAATCCTCCAAACCAGATGGATTTACAAGTAAATTCTACCAAACATTTAAGGAACAATTAATCCCCATACTATATAAACTATTTTAAAAAATAGATAAAGAAGGAGTCCTACCAAATTCTTTCCATGACACAAATACAGTTTTGATACCTACACCAGGGATAGCATAAACAGAGAAGGAAAACTATAGATCAATTTCCTTAATATCAATGCACAAATTTTATATAAAATACTACAATATATTACAAAGATCAAACACTGATCAGGTGGGATTCATGCCAGGAATGCAGGAGTGGTTCAATATTAGGAAAATTATCATCATAATTGACCATATCTATAACAAAAACAACAAAAATCATATGGTTATATAACTGGATGCAAAAAAATCCTTTGACAAAATACAGCACCCATGCCTATTAAAAACACTGAAAGCACAGAAATCAATGTAGTTTTTCTTAAGCTAACAAATAATTATCTAAAACCAAGAATAAACATTATCTGTAACAGGGGTAAATTTGAAGCCTTACCAAAAGGTCAGGAGAGAAGCAGGGATGTTCATTATCAAGACTATTATTCAATACTGTACTCAAAATGCTAACTATAGCAATGACCAAAAAAAAAAAAAACTGAAAGATAGAAATAGTCAACGAGGAAACAAAATGATCATTATTTGCAGATGTACTTAGATGACCCTAGAGAATCAATTAAAAAAACTAGTTGAAACAATTAACAAGTTAGCAAAGTTGCAGATATAAAACAAATCCAGAGAAATCATTAGCATTACCTTTACAATCCCTTTGAGCCCTGAGTTTATGATTCTATGAGATGATGGACATCTCTCTCCTTGTCTCTACCTCCTGGCTTCCCCAGCTTCCTTCAAGACTAAATTCAAGTCCTTCTTCAAGAAGCCTTTGCTGATCCAGCCTCCATTCTGCACCAAATCCCTCCACATACTGCTAGTTCTTTCCCTCTGAGACTACATCCACATTTACCCTTGTATGTACAGAGTTCTTTTCATGTTGTTGCCCTCCCATTAGACTATAAGCTCCTTGAGGGCAAGGGCAGTAGTTTTACCTTTCTTTGTATCTGCAGAGCTTAATGCAGTGCCTGGCACATTATTAGCACTTAATTAATGCTTGTTGACTTGTCTTAAATTCTAATTTGGGTTCTAAGACAAACTGGCCATTTGACCTATGACAAGTCCCTTTATCTTTATAGGATTCAGTTTCTCTCTGTATGAAACATCATAGCAGGACTTGGGCTTCTCATGTCACAATGTTATTTATGATGAAACTCAAGTGAACTAATGTCTGTCAAGACCTTTATAATTTGAGATGTAAACTCATATAATACTTCAATATGTCAAGGATTTATGTGACTTCACCAATGTTAGTGTTATTTACACCTTTATATTTGAGCTTAGGTGAGTTTCTGGGGCCAAATAAAGCTAGCAGCAAATAGTATACCCTCTGGTGCTAAATTTCTTTGAACCTAGCCAGGCTGGTCCTCAAATGATAGGTACAGTTCATGAATGGGGCAATACTCAAAGTCATCTCCACTGGGTGGAACTTGACAGAACTTGTGTTTTATAGGCATAACCCTCAAAAAAAAAAAAAAACCCTAGGTCAGCTACCACATGAGACATTGGAATTAGGATTTATTACTATTATCTTTAGTCTGCCTAGGCCCTAGCCTGTCTGACCACATTGCTCTCTCCTGACTCCCTCCCAGCCTGGCTTGCTGCATCTGAGGAAGGGATCATAGGATTTAAAGTAAGAGGGGTTACAAATCATATAGGCAAACTGTCTCTTTTTAGAGTGGAAGGAAATGAGGTCTAGAGAAACAGTGTTTTTCTCAAGGTCAAATAGATTTCAAATACATCTCACCAGCCCCAAACCAGAGCATTCCTCCCATCCATTCCAGCTCTTTGCCCCAGGCATCTTATCATCTGCAATGCTACTGCCCTGCTTTTCTCCACCTGAAACAGTCTCATCCTAACTGAACCTCTAGAAACCATGCTTGTCAATCCCTTGGGAGATCAATCCACTCATCCTGTTAACTCCCTACCTGGAGCTCAAACAGCCTGATTAGCGAGTGCACAGTAAGCACGCAACCAGTCCCAGATCAGATCGTGCTTCATATCCTATCCAGCCATCTTTCACATGGCTTTTTCTCTGTAGCGTGCACATGCACACACACACACACACACACACACACGTACACACACACACCACACACACTTCCACCCTCTGCTTTCTACCTTTCCCTCTGGGATTAGAAATAATATAATAGCTAGCATTTATAAAGAGAGTTTTGAGGATTGCAAAGAACTTTACAAACATTAACTCTTTTACAAGTATTAAAAATTTTTATAAATATTACAAAAATGTACAAATATTAACCCTAGAGAGTAGCCCCATTTTTCAGATGTCAAAACTGAGAGGGACAATGGTTAAGTGACTTCACCAGAGTCACTCAGTTAACAAGTGTCTGAGGCTAGATTTGAACTCTGGTCTCAGTTCCATGTCTAAATGTCTATCACCCATCTGCCTATAGTAATCCGATTGGTCACCCTATGGCTCCACCATACCCAGACCAAAGCTCTGTTTCCTGATCACCACTCCTTTATATGTGTTGTCTTACTCAGATTCTAAATTCCTTGAGAATAAGGACTGTCTCACTTACATCTTTCTATGCCTATCAGTTAACACAGTTCCTGGCACATAGTAATTGCTTAATGAATAGTTTCTCAGTCATTAAGTAGCAGATCAAGATTTGACTCTAATAAAAATAGGTAGCATTTATATGGTACTGTAAGGTTTGCAAAGCACTTTACATATATTATTTCATTTTATGCACACAACAACCCTGGGTAGCTGCTGCTTTTATCCCCTGAGGAAACTGAGGCAGACAGAGGTTAAGAGATTTGTCCATGGTCACATAGCTAGCAAGTGTTTGAGGCTGATTTAGAACTCAGGTCTTCGTCCAGGTCCAGCACTTTATCCACTGTGCTGTCTAACTGCCTCTAAATCCATCATGGTCTTTCCACTAGAACATGCTGCCTTGTACAAAAGAGATGATTTTCATAGCCAGGATTAGTTCTGGTTAAATATGCTGCTGCATATAGTTATGTTGTATTTTGCATCTAGACCTATTGATAGTGTTGGTTTTGCAGCCAGCCAGCTCTGCTTTGTTTAACATGCTTATTGCTCATGATTGATTGCTGTGTACTATGGATATTCATGTACTTTCAAAATGTGCCTGTGTTATGTCCTGCATGTAGTTATGCATGTTGTCACTGATCATCCTTCCAAGTAATGCTCTGTACTGCAGGTACTGTTTATGTGCATTTGTTTTATTTTAGTTTCAATAGTACTGAAGGTTGGTTGCCTGGGATACCAAGAAACACCCTATTGTTTTAAATTGCTGATATTTGTCTTTTTACTATAGAGTTACAGGTTTTAGATATTGACACAGTTGATATTTGCTGCATGCTGCATGCTGCATGCTGCATACAATGGACTGCAAAAGACTTTCAGCCCAGGGAAGCCCAAGGCCCATTGGTTGGGACTCTCTTCTCATTGGTGGAGATCAATGTCCTGTACTTGCATGAAGGGCTGGGTAAAGTTGGCAAGAGCAGGATAGAAGAGGTATTCAGTCTTTTTAGTTTCTTCAGTCTGTTCTGGCTTTCAGTTTTGAGAGAGAAGATGGACAATGCTAACTCCACTTCATGTTGCTAAAGGGAGAAAAAGTCTCTGGGAAGAAGCAAGCATTCTCCCTATTCCCAGCTTGCTGCACTAGAGACTGTGGAATTTTCCCCCTTGGGACTCTCTCCCTGGGTTGAGCTAATTCGTTCCCAGTGGGAATTGTCTAGTATATATGCTCATATGTATGCTTTCTCTGCTTTCTGTTTTGGTATCTACTTAGGTAAATGGATTTCTTTGGGAAAAAAAAAGATGTAACATAGGTGACTTTTTTTAAACATCCGTTTCTTCTCTTTTGGTGATCCCTTTCATGCCCAGGAATCATTTCTACGTCCAATTCTTTAAGCTGTCAACTAGTCTATAACAAGGGGTTAACTGTAAGCAGTGAATAATTGTTAAAGGCATGTGATCCAGTCTATAAAGTTGTGTACATTTGAAAAGGTGAATGAAGAGGGGGGAAAAAATTCTACACTGCTGTCCTCCCAGCTCTCTACCTTCTATTGACACTGTAGTCCTCATAACAGGAATTCAGTGTCCTCCTGCATGGGGTAACCCCTATTGGCCACAGTGTTCCCACTACCCACCAGTGACAATATTATTACATAAAACCTTGGCATGACAATGCTACTGAAAGGTTGCCCACCTATCTTGGTGCTTAGACAAACCCAAGACCAATAGGTGTTATGTACATCAAGGCAGATTTCAGCTCTGTATAAGAAAGAACTTAGTAACAATTATAGTTGTAGAATGATAGAGTTATTATTTACCTCTACTACCTTCCAAATTTTCTTATTACTGGTCAAGGCTACCACTGTCCTACCAGTCATCCAGGTTTGCAACCTTGGTGTCTTCCTCAAGTCTTCACTCTCCCTCAGCTCATATATCCATTCCAACCAACCTGGCATATTGTCTGTTCCTTATCCATAACACTCCATCTCTTGTCTTTAAGGTTTTGCACTGGCCATCCTCCATGCCTAGAATACATTTCCTTCTTACCTATGCCTCATAGAACCACCCATCTTCCTTCAAGACTCGACCCAAGCACCATCTTCTATCCTCTACATGAAACCTTTCCTGATTCTCAATTTCCACTCCCAATTGTCAGGGTCCTACCTCTCAATAGCTTTGTATTTATTTTTTATCTTGATATTTATTCAAGATATACTTATATGTGTGCCTATTGTCTCCCCTAGCAGCATATAAGCTCCTTAAGAGTCATTCTTTGTATCTTCAGCACCTAGAACAGTGCCCAACACATAACAGACACTTAAGTGCTTGTTGATTGATTGATTGATTGATCTAATCAGATGCCAAATCTTTGCATTTCTACCTCCACAGCTTCTTACACAAATATACCCTTCCCTCTACCCACATAGCCACCATTCTAGTTCAGGCCCTCATTACCTCTCTTCTGGACTATTGTGGCAGTTTTCTATTATATCTCCCCTTTTCAAGTTTCTGTTCCTGTCCATCCATCTTCCACGTAGCTACCAAACAATTTTCCTAAAGCACAGGTCTGATCAGGCTACTTCCCTACTCAATAAACTCCAGTAACTCCCAATTACCTCCAAGAACAAACATAAACTCTTCTGCTTAGGCATTTAAAATCTTTCACATCTTGGCTCCAACCTTCATTTCCAGACTAATTACATACTATTCCCTTTCACACTCTTTCAATCTGATCTTTATGTTCCTTATACAAGATATTTCACTTCCTGCTTCAAACACCATTGCACTAGCCCTCCCACACATCCAGAATGAACTCCCCCCCAACCTCTGCCTCTTGGAATCCCTCGTTCTGTTCAACTCAAGAGCTACCTTCCACATGAACTCTTTCCTGATCTCTCAAATATTTTTCTCAATCACCTTGTTTTATCAATTGACCTATGGTGTATTTTGTTTATACTTTGTGTGTATATAAATATGGGCATATCTCTAAAAATAGTATGTAGGCTCCTCAAGGGCACTGATTATTTCATTTTTGTCTTTGTATGCCCACCACCTAATAGTGCCTGATACACAATAAGCACCTAAAATAGTTGTAGATTAACTGAGTTCGTTTTCTGAGATAGTGAGGGTCCCACCATTGGAAGTGCCCAAATAGAAGCTAAATATTAAGGATACTAGACAGAGAATTCCTAAACAGTGTAAGAAGTTGGACCAAATAATTTCTAATATCCCTTTCCCCTCTAGGATTATAATCCTTTAAGTATATTTTTCTCATTTTTTCCCATAGTTGAGACCATACTTAAAGTTTTGGATGAATGAATATTGTTCCCAACTCTAGAACAAACTCCTTTCTTTCTTTAAGTGTCTTGTGAAGGTACTGATAAGGATGCAGCAACCTCTGATGTTGTGACACAGAGTTATCATTGCCCAGTTATCAGGCATGTCTCTGAACCCCAAACCTCAAGCAGTTCACAGCCTGGTCCAATGCTCGAGACTTTCCAAAAGAAACATAAACACATACATGCATACAAATGCACACGCACAAACACAGGTAACCACACAGCAACACAGAAACACAGGAAATGCCACGGTGGTATTAGACTTCTTAGATCTGCACTGTTCTGATGCAATTCAGTTCACTTCAACATTGATTAAGCATCTGCTATGTGCAAAGTACACCAAGATGTTTCACCTGCTTTCTTGTCCTATCCTTTTCTAACATGTACAACTCTGTCATAACAGTACAATTGGGCCAACTAAACACTAGCCTATACTACTTTTTTGCCTATCCACAATCTCAGTGTAGGAAAAAACTAGTGCCCTACTTGGGAATATTGCCAACAGCTACAGCCTCCCTACTCCACAGCTCAACTACTCTTCCTCTCCGAATAGGGTAACACTTTTCCAGTTACAATTGCCAGTCTCCTATTTTGCTTTTCTGTTCTGTCTTGACAGTAAAAGAAGTACATTATCTATTCTTCAACAACCCACAATTTCCCCCCTCAGATTGTCATGTTGTTTACTAACAGCGGAATTTAATTCACACTTTGCTGATCTGCAAACCCAGTAATTAGCACAAAGCCCTAGGACTCATCCCAGTTTTTAACAGTGAGTTAATAGGAACACAAGTGAGAAAGTCTCATCAGCCTTAATTACTTTTACCCAACACTTCCCTGGCACTGACACAGAAAGGCCATACTCATTACCATCCTCACTAAAACACTGCTTTTGCCAGCCTTCTGGAGACCATAGAGAAAGGGCTTCATTGAAAAGCCCAAATATACCAAACCACCAACCACCGGTGGGCAGGCAAGCCCAAGATCTCTGGAAGCAGCAGCATCCACCTTCTCCCAGACTACCAGTCCCACCTCCATCATGGCTTCCCTTAGCCGTAGTCCAGGGAAGGAATCCTTATGGGTACCTAAATGACAATATCAACTTCCTGTCGTAGAAGGAGCCTTGGACAAGGATTTAGAAGACCTGGGACATGGTCCCTGCTCTGCCACTAACTAGTTGTGTGTCACTTCCCTTTTCTGGACCTCAGTTTCCTCATTAGAAAAGGACGACATTTAGCTTGATCTCTAGATCTAGCTTTAGCAATCTATAAATCTGTGATTATCATTCTTTTTCTTTGCACAAGCATACCTCAGAGATATTGGTGGCTTGTTTCCAGATCACCCACAATAAAGCAAATACCGCAATAAAGCAAGTCACCCAAATTTTTTGGTTTCCCAGTGCATAGAAAAATTATGTTTACACTATACTGTAATCTATTAAGTGTGCAATAGTATTATGTCTGGGGCAGCTAGGTGGCACAGTGGATAGAGCACCAGGCCTGGAGTCAAGAAGACTCATCTCTCTTCCTGAGTTCAAATCTGACCTCTGACACTTACTAGTTATGTGACCCTAGGTAAGTTACTTAACCCTTTGCCTCAGTTTCCTCATCTGTTAAATGAGCTGGAGAAGGAAATGGCAAACAACTCTAGTATCTTTGCCAAGAAAACCCCAAATGGGGTCACAAAGAGTCAGATACAACTGATACAACCAAACAACACAAAATAGTATTATGTCTAAAAAACAATGTACATACTTTATTTAAAAAATACTTTATTGTCAAAAAATGTTAACCATCCCCTGAGTCTTCATCAAATCATAATCTTTTTGCTGGTGAAGGATTTCGTCTCAATGTTGATGGCTGCTGACTGATCAGTGTGGTGGTTTCTGAAGTCTGGGATGGCCATGTGCAATTTCTTAAAATAAAGACAACAATGAAGTTTGCCTAATCAATTGACTCTTCCTTTCACCTGGACACTTTGTAGACCATTGTAGGGTTATTAATTGGCTTAATTTCAATATTGTTGTGTCTCAAGGAATAGGGAGGGGCAAGGAGAAGGAAAGAGATGGGAGAACCACTGGTGGGTGGAACAGTCAGAACATACACAACTTTTAAGTTCCCAGTCTTATAAGAGCATGGTTCATGGTGCCCCAAATCAATTACAGTAGTAACATCAAAGATCATTGATCACACATCACCATAACAGATGTAATAATAATGAAAAAGGTTGAAATATTGTGAGGAATTACCAAAATGTGACAGATCTACCATGTGAGAACATGCTGTTAGAAAAATTGTGCTGATAGACTTGCTCTATGCAGAGTTGACACAAAGCTTCAATTTGTAAAAAATTTAATATCTGCAAAACACAAATAAGTGAAATGCAATAAAACAAGGTTTGCCTGTATAGTGCTTTCCAGTTGCAAAGCACATTCAAAGTCATTGTCTCATTTGGTCCTTACAATGGTCCTATGAAGAAGGCAAGGGAAGGATGGGAGATTCTTGTTACCATTTTATAGGTGAGAAAATGAGGCTTGGAAAAACAAAGCTGAACATCTAGGAAATGACAGAGCCAAGGTTAAGGTCTTCTAAATTTTTAGTCCAGTCTTCTTTGCACTACAATATTGCTTTCAATAACACTGAGCAAATTATGTCAAGGGCTAAAATGACTCACTAAAAAAACATAATTGCTGTGGGATTTCCCAGGAGAACTATAGTTCCCATGATAGTTCCCAAAGGTAAAACTAGAGTGGTTTTAGAGTAGTTACAGAAAGTTTTATGCAGAAGGAAGAAATTGAGTTGGGCCTTAAAGAGTGAGAAGGATTTGGACAAATAGAAGAGAGAAGAAAGGGAATTCCAGACCGACCTAACACTCCAAACACTACAGTACCATAAAACATGGCTGCTGGAGTCCAGGGATCTGAATTCCAGTCCTAGTTCTTCTACTTGCTAGTTGGGCAAGTTATTTCATCTCTCTGAGCCTCAGTTTCCTGATCTGCAAAATAGGAACAATAATGCTTATATACACCTTACCTTACTGGGTTGTTGTGAGGAATGGGTTTTGTGAACTTTAAGACCCAGCATATCTTCGAGTAGCCAGGGCCTAGACTCTGTTGCTTTTCTGCTGCCAAAGGGCTGTAGTTCTATCAATGTCTTCCGAATTTGGTTCCCTTTAATTATGACATCCTGTGGTGAAGTTCTAATTACGTTGTCTAGTTAAGGTTCTACCTCATAATCAAAAAAGGGTTGGAAACCACTAATGTAGACTAGGAAGAAATGAAAGAACTGAATGAAAATGAAAGGGAGAACTAGAATGGCTCCTTCTCATGACCCATGGAATCACAGAATCTGAGAGCAGGAAGAGACCTCAGCAGCCTTCTAAGAGCCCCGCCTATACCTGAAAGGAATCTCTGCTATAATGTACCCAACAAGTGGTCAATCCATCCTTTAAGTTCAAGAAGCCCACCATTTCTCTCTAGGAATTTTGGGGTGAGACCACTGGATGATCCCTTAAAATAGAAATCTAAGGGGCAGCTAGGTGGCACAGTGGATAGAGCTCTGGCCTTGGAGTCAGGAGGACCTGAGTTCAAATCCGATCTCAGACACTTGATACTTACTAACTGTGTGACCCTGGGCAAATCTCTTAACCCTGATTGCCTCACCAAAGGAAAAGAAAAAAGAAAAAAAAATAGAAATCCAAGACCATAGCAGCCTGAAGCCAGAGATATTCAAAAAAGGAGTGAGGCAGAGGGGGGGGGGAGTGGGGGGAGTTATATAGCATGACCCCAAGGGTACTGGCTGATAGTGATGGTGATTAAATGTGATGGTACAGGGATAATGATGATGATGATGATGATGATGATGATTGAAATCAGCTCAGCAGAGAAGATTGAGCAGGAATTCTTAATCTTTTTGTGTATATGATGAACACCTTTGGCAACCTGGTGAAGCCTATGGACCATTCTTTTTTTTAAGTAATTGAAGTAATTTTTAAGTAAATGAGGTAAATGATAAATTTCAGGTAGAAATTAGTGAAAATTAAAATGTATTATTTTCCTATTCAAGGTCACAGACCCTCTGAAATCTATTAATGGACTCTTTGGGACTCCATGGACTCCATGTTTAGAACCCCCAGCAATAAAAGGTTGGACTCAAGAGAACCTGAATTAGAATCCTGCCCTGGACACTTACTATTTTTATTTCTTCAACAAAGGTAACAATAACACTTACCTTATTGGAAATTCTAAAGACTGAGAATATATGTAAAATATCTTGTAAATTTTAAAGCAAAATATTAATGTGAGCTATGAAGATGATTTAGAAATCATTTAGAAGTCATTTAGAAATCTTTAGACCCTGATAGTGTACAAAGTACTTTCTAAACCATGACCCTGTGAAGTAGGAAGTACAAACACCAAAAGTCTTTGTGCAGTTTTCAGCTATGAAAGTTAAAAACTGCACTTAGATTTTTGGAACACCCTGCATATACTAATATTTTCAATGAGGTATATTTGTGTGAGTTTGCATAACATCTATATGCACACAGAACATTTGCATCTAAAGAAGATGATATCCCTTTTTTAGATAAGAAACCTGAATCTTGGAGGGATGAAGTTAGTTGCCCATGATTACATGACTAGTCAATAGCAGAGCAACGATTCAAACCCATGTCTTCTTAGTCTACTCCATGGCTCTTTTCCATCAGCAACATGCTTTCTCTATGTTGAGTAGCCACAGCAGAGACAAAGCCAATCATCCATTGGGAGCTAATGACTCTAAAGGAGGAGGAAGAACACCCATGGCAAGTGTGATATCAGTAAATTAGTTAATTTTCTGTTTGAAAATTTTGTGCTGTTCTAAAGGATATGATCCTTTTCCTGCCAGCAGTTTTGAAGGGAGGCCAATATCAAAAGCTGTTGCAAGAGAGGAAACAGCTTAGGACTAGAAGAGGATGCTAATATTCTCTAGCTAACTATCTCTAACTAATAATCCTCTAGCTAATAGCGACCATGGTGATAGGGAAAAGGTTGGGTTCTTCTAGCTGAGCTTGTAATAGTGGCATGGATCAAATCCAGGCTCTGCAGGGCCTAAGAGAAATCCCAAATGCGCTATCATCAGCAAATGTTTAATGACTGCATACCGTGAGCAGTGAATTCAATTGGCAGTAATGTATAAAGTGCCTACTGTGTGCTCTGTACTGGAGGGAAATAAAAGACCAAAAAAAAAAAAGTATATCCTGGCCCTCCTAGAATGTACCATCTATCCAGACAGATGCAATATGACACATACACTAATATGCATTTGTAGGCAGTAAGTACACAGTAACTAATGTATAACAGTATAGAAATAAGTGCATAGCAAGAGGTATAAAGTGCTATGAGAGATCAGAGGAAGGAAAGATCATTTCTGAAAGATGTGAGCAGCTTTCACAGAAAAGAGCACGTTTGAGTTGTACTTTAAAAGTTTGGTAGGATTTCAAAAGGAACAGATCAGGGATGGGGGCAAAGGGATTCCTGGAAGAGTATACAGTGCAAACAAAGGCACAATTGATCAATAAACATTTATTAAGCACCTACTATGTGCTAAGCTCAGAGGCAAATAGTATAGTTTGGCTAGAGCTTAAAGTTGGACAGAATAAAAATAGCTTACCTCTGAATAGCACTTTAATATAAGCATATAATAATACAAATGTAATATAAGCTTTAATAGTTTAAAACTGCACTAAGACTTTGGATACAACCAGTATTATTGACCCTATTGCATTGATGAGGAAACTGAGGCTTAGTTGGGTTAAATAACATACCTAAGGACACATAGCTTGCAAGCAAAATCAGATTAGCAATAATGTATTTAATATCTAAAATATTTTCATTGAAATATACTATTTATTATTAACACGTTATGCTGCACATACCAATATATTATTAGAAATATATTATTATTATTAACTATGTAAGTTGTATAAATAGTATATCTACAATCCAACCCTCTCATTTAATAAGTGAGGTAACTAAGATCCAGAGAAGACAGGCCTCTTACACAGTCATATACGCAGCAAGTGTCAGAGGTAGATTTTGAACTGAGGTCCTTTGACTCCAGAGCCACTGATCTTTTGCTGTACCGTGCCATCTCCCAATACTGAAAGGAGATGGAGGAGGGAATGGCTGGAATTTAAATCTTTTAATTCCCAAACTAGCATACTGATTATACAGGACTGTCTTTCCTAAGGATGGCTCATAAACTGGAAGAAGGTAAGGCTGGTGAAGCATTTTATTAGCCCAGAAGAGTGTACCTAGGGGGTCTAAAATACCTTACTGATAGAATAAATGGGGGGTAGTATAGGATGAAGGGAAATATACTTAGTTTTTCACAACATGACTACTATGGAAGTGTTTTGCATGACTACACATCTGTAGCATGTATTGACATGCTTCCCTTTTCAATGAGGGTGGGTGGGGAGGGAGGAAGGGAGAAAATTTGTAACCCAAAGTGTTAAAAACACATGTTAAAAATAAACAAATAAAATAAAATAAAATACCTTGCTGTATCTTCCTGAACCTGTTTCCCCACCGGGTTGTGATACCAAAGTTCTTTATTTACAAACCAAACCAACAGATATTCCCATGAGTTTGGATGGGAATTCATTTTCTTTTTCGCTCTAGGAATCCTGGCTACATTGCAATTTTCTCTGCCATTTCTTTGCTGAGAGGGAATTTGCATCTTAGCAGGCCTGGGAGACTCAAATCTGCCTTTCATAGGATTTTCTACCACCAGCTGTGATCCCAGCTCCCAGCCCTGACCTCCTTCCCTCCTTGAGCTCCAGGGCCTCTTGGTTCCAAAGGCACCATCCCCTGTGGAATAAGAGCTACTCACTAGGAGGTAGGAGCTCTAGAAGACAGAGTGATTCATCAGCACAGAATATCAACTATAATAAATAATAGAACAAATTGTATACAATGATTCATTGTGTCAAAATATAGAAAGACCAGTTAATATTGGCAACAGAATTAGATGAAAGGGTTCACTTAACTTCAGAGCAAGTATCAGGAGAGAAGGCTATAAGGAACTACAGGTGGGCCTCACTTTTAAAAAGCTTAATATATTAAACCCAATATTTCTAGAACAGTGAAGATTTGGAGAAGGGGAAGAAACATTTACATAACAAGGAGAATCACTGCTTTATAAAAAGACATCCTCTAAGCAACAATAATGACCTATGGGTATTTCATCTTTATGAGAATGATCTATACACACATATAGATGGTAGCCTTGATGAAAAACTGAGAAGGGAACAGACAGGCATTCATAAGCAATTTTCTATAATAGAACATAAGCATTTGATTTAGCAAAAAACCAAAAGTCTTAAAGATTCTCCTCTAATAAGCTATCTTCTATGCATGTTAAGATCATGAAAGATTTCTTGAAAGACACAATGACAGAAGTAGGTTTGGTGAGCAGCCCTCTGACAATTAGCATCCAGACAGACATAAAATAGGGAAGGACATGTATGCTTATCAAGAGTATACGCCACTATCATAGAGAAAGTCCTATGCCGAGTGAAAATTGAGAAGAAATTCCCTAGAGATGGTAAGATTCTTCAGATGCTTCTGTCTATGGATGATGTGTTGATGGCATCAAGCACCAAAATATTACAGGATCTCCATACTTGAAAGATTGACCCAACAATACACCCCAGGAAAAACTAAATGGATGAAAAGTGCCTACGGTCCAGTTCTTGACACGAGATTAAGTGGGTAGTCCACTGAGTTTATCACTGCATATAATTGGGACAGGAACTGAAGAAAGACAATGACTTGGGCCCTGAATTAGAAAGAGGTAAGGCAGCAGGCTCAACTCTATTTGGGAAACTGTGCAGTGCTTTTCATGATCCCAAGCGGCCTCCCTTCACAAAAGCCCATTTTAAGAACACACACACACACATTGTTATAGTGATGCTGTGTGGTCACAAATCTTGAAGTATTACAATTTCCAAAACTCAAAGTTGTTGGTGACCCAAGGGTCAAAAGAGATACACATGCTACAATATGTAAGAAGGACAGCAAGGAGTATCACTCAGTAAATACGTGTTCAGAAAAAATATGTGACCTGATCATGTCGTGAGATCATAGGTTTGGGCAGGTGGACAGTCTGAGAGACAGTCACAAAAATATAAATAGAAAAGGGAACCACTAACTCACATATAAGGGTCTCTGCAGGTTACATACTGAGTCAGAAAACCACATATGAACATTTTTCTATATTCTATTTGTATTTTTATTTATTTTGTTAAATATTTTCCAATTATATTTTAATATGGTTCAGGCTGCACTTGGGAATGTTGGGGGCCTGTATTTGATACCTGTGCTCCGGTGTTTAGCACAGTGCCTGGCACACAGCAGGGGCTTAATGAATGTTTACTGACTTTGCCCTAAATCCTTTTATGTTTTGTGGGTACCATTATATCACTGCTCCAAAGGATGGCTTCCATGGTGGTAGATATATCCTCCTTGGAGGATTTGTGGGAAAACATAGACAAAAATTGAAAAGTTTGAAAAGCCATAAGTGGGTTATTACTTACAGTGAGAGAGGAAATTCCTACATCCATGAGCTCATAGATCTATCAAAGTATAAGTGAAAAAAGTACTAGACTTGGAATCCAGACAACCTGGGTTCAAATCCTAGGTATATGACCTTGGACAAAATACTTAATATCTAGTTCCAAACTTCCTCTTCTATGAAATAAGGGGGTTTGATTAGATGATCTCTGAGATCTCTTTTAGCTCTAAATGTTGTGATTCTATAACTCTGTTTTATGATTTATGATCCTATAATACTCTGTATGTGTATGGTACTGTCACAGACTAAAGAATTAATATTTTATTCTAGAGGCCATAGGGAGCCACAGAAGGTTTTTGAGCAAAGGAGTGATATGGTTGGACCTCTGCCATAGGACCATTAGCTTGGTGGTGAATATGAAGTATGAGTTTTCTCTCCCTAGAGGCAAGGAAACCAATTAGGAAACAATTATTCAGGAGAGAGATGATGAGGACCTGAAGTCCTTAGCACTTATATATGAGGAGACAATACATACACAAATAGTTATAAAAATAGATAAAACAACAAGAATTTATTAAGGGCCAACTTTTGCCATGGGGGATACATAGACAAATATGAAATAATACTGTCCTTGAGGAACTTACATTCTAATTGGGAGATACTACATACATAGTTATACAAAAAAAGATATAACAACAAGTATTTATTAAGTGCCAGCTATGTGCCAAGCACTATGCTAATTTCTGGAGATGCATTTCCTGCTGTCAAGGAGCTTACAATCTAATGGGGGAAGATGTAAACAACAACGCATAAACAAGCTACCTAAGGAAAATTGGAGATATTCTAAGAGGAAAGGCACTTTATATTAAATTAGGACCAGGAAAGGCTTTATGGGGAAGGGCAGAATTTAGCTGAGTCTTAAAGAAAGCCAGGGAAGCTAGGAGGAAGAGATGAGGAGGAAGTGTGTTCCAGACGTGTCAGACAGCCATGATGGGAGACAGATTTACAACTTACAAAATGCCTCATGTGCCCATTATCTCTTCTGATACTTGTGGCAACACTGTGGGCAAGAAAATGAGATTCAGGGAAGTGAAATGATCTGCCTGGGGTCCCAGGTGTACTTAATAGCAGATCCAAAACTCAAGCTCGAGTCTTCTGACTCCAAGACTAGTGCTCTTTCTGCTATCTAGTCTGTTTCTAGAACACATTCCACTCCATTATCTCATTTAGTTCTCAAAAATTCTATGAGGTTGGCAGAGCATATACTATCATCCCCATCTTACAGATGAGGAAATTGATAGGGATACAGGCACATCTGCATAAGGACATGACATGGTTGACAGCTTTGTAATAGGTTATTAAAGGCGACCAAAGATGTATTAGTGCTGACATCAGGGACCATAAGCATGCTTCTCAAGCCCTCCTGGTGCCAATTACAAAAGATAGCATATGGGCTCAGAGACCATGGGGTGGTTATGATGCAGAATAGGGGAGGGCATTAATGGGGAGAACTAGCAAGGCAGAGAATGGTACTGCTCTTAGAATCATAGACATTCACAGATGGAAAGGCCCTTTGAGGTCATCTAGTATCACCCCTTTAATTCCATCTGTGAGGAAACTGAGGCCCAATTGGACTGTTACACAGTCATGAATCTTAGAGATGAAAGTAATATTAAAGACTATCTAGTTGATACCACCTCCCATTTTGTAGAAGAGAAAATTGATGCTTGGAAAAGGCAAGTAATTAATCTAGTCACAGCTGATAAGTGACTCCAAACCCACTGCTTTTTTCATACCACAATGCCAACTCTGAAAACATTTTTAAGTGCATAAATAGCTACTTTGTGTTATTATTAGCTATAGATCAATTTGGATTCCCCACGTCCTTTGTTTATTCTTTTGTTTATTCAACAAATATTGACTGAGCCACTTTTATGAGCAAGAACCTATGGTAGAGACTGTATGAGGATACAAAGAAATAATGTGATTGGGCCCCTGCCCTCACAAAACTCTGTCTAGGAGAGAAGACAAAACTCGAGCAGGAAACAATTAGAACAGAATGCACAGGCGGAGCCAAGATGGCGGAGTGAAAGCAGTGACTTGCTTGAGCTCTCCCCCAAACCCCTCCAAATACCTGTAAAAAAAATGGCTCTAAACAAATTCTAAAGCAGCAGAACTCACAAAAAGACAGAGTGAAACAAATTTCCAGCCCAAGACAACCTGGATGGTTGCTCGAAAAGGTATATCACGCCAGGCTAGGAGAGAAACACAGTTCAGCGTGCGCATGCAGGCCGCAGCGAAACTGGAGCAGGCCTCAGAGGACTGAATTGCAGGCAGCTGTGGCAGTTTCCAGACTTCCCAACCCATGAATGCCAAAGACAACTTAGAAGGTCCGTGGGAAAAGTCTGTGATTGCGGTGAGAGTTAGAAGCTAGGTCTCAGTCAGAAGTCCCGAGCATGTCCCCAGGGCCGTGGCTGCCTCCTGAGCTTCCAGCCCACAGACTAGGGGGGAATTGGGTGGCTGATCAGAGGGGGATTGCAGGGATCTCTTTGCCAGTGCTGAGGCAGGAGTCTCTCGCTTTGCCCATGCTTGGATCTGGGTCACAGTTCTGAGGGGCGGTCCTGGGCCGAGGAGAAGTGCTGGCGTGGTGGAGCTTGTTGTGGCAGTGGAGAGGAAACACCTTGCCCCTTATCATACCACCTTGGAAGAACTGAAAATTTACAGGTCCCTAGAAGTATCTTTGAAAACAGCTGTACAAACCCCTGAAACTTGAGACAGTACATTCTCCACATTGGAAGCAGACTCTTACCTTAACAAAGAGTTTAAAACTTAAGTAATTGGCTGGGATCATGAGTAAGCAGCGCAAAAAGAGTCAGACTATATTATCTTACTTTGGTGACAAAGAACATCAAAACATACAACCAGAAGAAGACAACAAAGTCAAAGCTCCTACATCCAAAGCCTCCAAGAAAAATATGAATTGGTCCCAGGCCATGGAAGAACTCAAAAAAGATTTTGAGAAGCAAGTAAGAGAAGTAGAAGAAAAACTGAGTGTTTTGCAAGAAAATCATGAAAAACAAGTCAACAGCTTGCTAAAGGAGACCCAAAAAAATACTGAAGAAAATAACACCTTAAAAAATAGCCTAACCCAAATGGCAAAAGAGGTCCAAAAAGTCAATGAGAAGAAGAATGCCTTAAGAAGCAGGATTGGTCAAATGGAAAAGGAAGTCCAAAAGATTACTGAAGAAAATACTTCCTTAAAAATTAGAATAGAGCAATTGGAAGCTAGTGACTTTATGAGAAATCAAGACACTGTAAAACAAATCCAAAAGAATGAAAAATTAGAAAACAATGTAAATATTTCATTGGAAAAACAACTGACCTGGAAAATAGATCTAGGAGAGAGAATTTTAAAATTATTGGACTATGTGAAAGCCATGATCAAAAAAAGAGCCTAGACATCATCTTTCAAGAAATTTTTAAGGAAAACTTCCCTGATATTTTAGAACCAGAGGGCAAAATAGAAATGGAAAGAATCCACCGATCTCCTCCTAAAAAAGATCCCCAAAGGAAAACTCCTGGGAATATTGTAGCCAAATTCGAGAGTTCCCAGGTCAAGGAGAAAATATTACAAACAGCCAGAAAGAAACAATTCAAGTTTTGTGGAAACACAATCAGGATAACATAAGATTTAGCAGCTTCTACATTAAGGGACCTCAGGGCATTGAATATAATATTCTGGAGGGCAAAGGAGATGGGATTACAACCAAGAATCACCTACCCAGCAAAATTTAGTATAATCCTGCAGGGGAAAAATGGTCATTCAGTGAAATAAAGGACTTTCAAGCATTCTTGATGAAAAGACCAGACCTTTGACTTTCAAAGACAAGACCCAAGTGAAACATGAAGAGGTAAACAGGAAAGAGAAATCATAAGAGACTTATTAAGGTTGAACTGTTTACATTCCTGCATGGAAAGATGAGACCTTTGTCAGTATTAGGGTAGTTAGAGGGGAAAAAATTATATGTATGTATATACATATATATATATATATGTAGATAGATAAATAGATAGATAGATAGAGGGCACAAGGTGAGTTGAAGATGAAGGGGTCATACGTGGAGAATAAAATTAAGGGGTGAGAGAGGGTGATACTAGGAGAAGGAGAAAGGGAGAGGTAAAATGGGGTAAATTATCTCAAAAAAACAGACAAAAAAAGACTCTTATGTGGAGGGGAAATGGGGGAAGGTGAGAGGGAATGAGTGAATCTTATTCTCATAGGATTTGACTTAAGGAAGGAATAACATACACACTCAATTGAGTATGGAAATCTGCCTTACCCTACAGGAAAATAGGGGGAAAAGGGGACAAAAGAGTAGGGGGATGATAGAGAGGAGAACAGATTGGGAAAGGGGGTAATCAGAAGCAAGTACTTCTGAGGAGGGACAGGGTCAAAAGAAAGAATAGAATAAATGGGGGGGCAGGATAGGATTAAGGGAAATAGAGTTAGTTTTTCACAGAATGTCTACTATGGAAGTGTTTTGCATAACTGCACATGTATAACATATATTGAGTTGTTTGCCTTTTCAATGAGGGTGGGTGGGGAGGGAGGAAAGGAGAAAATTTGGAATCCAAAGTTTTAAAAACACATATTTTAAAAAATGTTTTCACATGCAACTGGGAAATAAGAAATACAGGAAATGGGGTACAGAAATCCATCCTTCCCTACAGGAAAATAGAAGGGGAAGGGGATAAGAGAAGGAGGGGAGAGATAGAAGGGAAGGCAGACTAGGGGAAGGGGTATTCAGAATGCATGCCATCTTGGGGTGGGGGGAGGGGCAAGATGGGGTAAAAATTTGGAACTCAAAATCTTGTGGAAGTAAATGTTGAAAGCTAAAAATAAATACATTTATTTATTATTAGAAAGAGAAAAAGAAAAAAAAAGAAAAGAATGCACAGAATATTCTGAAGTGCTAAGGGTTTCAGGTCCTCATCACCTCTCTTTGGAACAATTGTTTCTTAACTGGTCTCCTTGCCTCTAGGGAGAGAAAATTCATACTGCATTTTCACACCAAAACAAGGGTCCTATGGCAGAGGTCCAACCACATCAATCCTCTGCTCAAAAACTTTCTTTGGCTCCCTATGGCCTCTAGAATATAACATAAATCCCTTAGTCTGTCACTTAAGGCTCTCTACAATCTTTCTCCAACCTACTTTCTCAGGCTAGTTCATGGTATTTCTGTTTAAGGTATGTTGTATTTCAGCCAAATTGGACTATTAGCTGTTTCCATAGCTCATCATGCCATCTTCTCTCTGTGGGGGTACATATAAGCTGTCATCCTGACTGATGTGAACTATTTCTTCATGTCTACTTCACAATAAGTATTATCTATCTTCTTTCACAGCTCAGTTCATATGCTATCTCCTCTATGAATGGTCCCTCTCTCCCTAACCCTATACCACCAGTTGTTAGTTCATTGGCTGTCTCCATGCTTGTGCAGGCCAAGCCCTTCTTGGTCATTGTTTGGGCCCTGATTGGCTCAGAATGAGTGGAAATAGTAATTGTTTCTGTTTTGGCCAGAAACACTGAGGGTCTTCCCCTCCCAGATCTTTTTTTTTTTTTAAAGAGGACATTCTTTGCCTCATTTCTTATTAAGCCTTAATCAATAAATAGATGTTCCCTCAGTCAAACTGAGACCTGTTAAAGACCTTAGCTTGAAAAGGCCAAAGTCCCCCACTGCATCCAGAACCATCTCCAGTGGTCCTGATCTATATCTTGCCACTGGACCCAGATGGCTCTGGAGGTGAAAGTGAGCCTGGCAACTTTGTATGGCCCTCCCTCAATCAAATCCAATTCACTTGCATGTCAAGGTATCACCTCCCTAATGTCATGGTCCTCTTCAAGAACAAAGGACAAACGGCAGCAAACATACTTTTCACTCCAGAGTTCCTTCAGAGTACCCTGACCTCAGCCTGGAGCAAGACTCTTGCTTTGATGGGGTTGGAATCTGGACCCCAGAAAGGAAAAACTTGGACTTTCTCACATGGCCAAATCTCTGGCTTTCACCAGAGGCTATAATCCCATCAACTGGCCTTTCATTATGGCTACACCAATCTCCCAACTCTCTGTTACCCTTAACCTAGCCTACTCCCTATACTCCCAGTCATTTCCCATCTTTAATCCTAGCTAGGCTCCATTCTCTCTTGGCCATGTGGTCCAGGTCCCAGGAGTTCTGTTTAGCCCAGTTTACTGGCCACTCCCATCCAGATCTTCCTTAGACCTCTCCTCCAGTCACTCCAAACTACTTGGCCACTCCTAGATCCCTCCCACAGTCTTTCTGTATATAAGGTTCATCGTGTCTCCGTTAAGGTGCTTAGATTCTTAAAATCTAGCCACTGCTCAGATTCTTATAAGATGACCAATAGCTCACTAATGTTCAGACTCCTTAAGAGTCTGCACAATATGACTGATGTTATAATAAACCTTGTCTTTGACTGAAAAAAAGGCTTGGGTCAAATTCTTTTGGGCAGGACCCATGTGTTGTGATTTTGGGGTACCAACATCCCTAAGCGCCTAAACCTCAACAGCTTTGTCACTTGGGGACAGATGCCACAGAACTTAATTACTTCCCCACAATTAAGGAACAAGGTGGGAGGAGGGCTGTGGAAGTATGATTCAGACAGGATCACTGTTCTAATAATTACCATTTGTCTTTGTATCCCCAGCTCCTAGTGCAGTGTCAAATAGGGAGTGGGTGTTCAATTAATGTGTGTTGGATGAATGAATGAATAGAGCAAGTGAATTCTGGGAAAGATTCAGCAAAATGCAAGAATTCATTGGGAAATATAGTCTCCTTGGACTTGGAGGAATGAAATGGATATCTTTCAAAACTGTTTTTCTTAAATCACGAAAGTCTTGGATTGAACTGACTGAAAAGATTGGAAATGAAGAAGAGGAAGGCATTGGATTTGGCCTTAATCGATGAAGGGGAAATAGAACCTTCAGGAGATTGCATTTTTCTGCTTGTAGAATTAGTATCTCAACAGCCTTCCATCTATGGACTCCCTAATAAGGCTGTCAGATAATAAATTAATGCTTACTCTAATATTTTGATAGAGTTGATGGGGCGCTTGGGTACTTGTGCTTGGACCTAATTCCAAGACATTATTTCTCCCTAGCCCCCAAAACACTATCTCTGGCAGTTTCTCCCAGCTCAAGCACACTATCCCTAGCAATGACTCATGAGTGGGCCCCAGTGAAACATTTATCTCTTTCCCTGGTACAGTAACAAGTCAACCATGTAAGAATTATTAGTTTATACTGGCTTTGTACTGGCTCATAAAGATATTCAGTATTGACCAGTAAATCTATACCAACTCCCTACCTCATTATACACTCAGGACATACATACACTCCCTAAGTCTATCTTGTCGAAAAGGACATTGACTGGTATCCACACCTCTCTTGTGCTCCTTCTCCTCCTCCTCCCGTTTTCACCAGGAAAAGCCCCCCTGATGAACTTTAGGTAAAATGCCTGAGTGGTAGATACAAAAAGTACATGTTCTTTTAAGAACTAACCACTCCCTAACCCTGCCTTTAATCACCTAATTAGCATATTTGGCACATATTTCACTGTAGTTTTTCCTATATAAACTTTACCTGTACCCCTCTAAGGTTGCAGGTTCCTTAAGAACTCTTGCCTGCTGAGTAGCATTACAATAAACTTTTGCCAACTTGACTTAAAGATTGCTTGAGTCCATGAATTCTTTCCAGATGACCCTGTCCTGTACCTCAGTCTTTGAGGGACCCTAAACCCCTCAAAACTGCATTGGAGTCATGAATGACTTCATCAGTATGTACACTTTACTCCTGTGAACCTCAGTTTCCTCATATGCAAAATGCAATAACTATCTCACAGGTTTATTGTGGGGAAAAGCTTTGGAAGGCTTAAATCACTATTTAAATGTAAGGGGGAATTATCATTGCTATTGTTTTTACTTTTGGGACAAAGGGAACTCTGATACTCACTAGTTTTTTTGACCATGAGCTAATCATTTCATCTTTGAACCTCAGTCTCCTCATCTATAAAATGAGAATTTTATTTATGTGAGGAAATCACTTTGTCATTCTTAAAGCAATTTATAAATATGAGCTACTACTATTATCATTATTATTATTATTATTATTATTATTATTTCCTTTGCCAATACAGATTGTGAATCCTTTTCATAGTGTGTACAACTTTTAAAGATTTTTCATGAATCTTCCAAAAAGGATTTATCCAACATACTAGACTATCTCTTCTCGTTCATGTAGTACCCTAGAATTATCAGCACCATCTATACTCTCCAGCTCAGATATCATTCTTCCTTCATTGACTGGACCAATTCTCTCTCTCTCTTTTTTTTCCCATTTATAGGTCAATGCTTTTAAAAATCCATGGTTTTATTAGTGTAGGTCCCCTTCACCAAAACAGCTATAAACTCAGATTAATAGACATTATTCCTGAGTTTCTGTGCCCCAGGACCCCCCACCCTCCAAAAAAATCTGTTGACCATACTTATGTTGATGAGTTTGCTTCCACTTTTAGCTGGTCTGGCCCTCAAATGACAGAGTCCAAACCATCCAGGCCTTCTCATTCTCCACAATTCTTGTCCATGTCCTCTTATAAATCCTTCAGAGGTTGTCTACCTAAAATGCTGTATGTTTTCCTCTAGGTCTCTTGACATCGTATGAGTACCAATTTCATAAAGATTTGTAGAAAAAGGAAAGTAGGCATAAAGATAGAAAGTGAGCTTTCCTTAGTCACTTTTTTCAAGATAGTAATAATGTCTATGAAGCATCTGGTATTCTACCTAATTTCAGATAATGTGAGAGTTGATCTCTGTTTGGGCTTAAAATTGTGTTGCCTCCATCATGGACCTCTTCTTTGCGTACCTGCTCCAATCTGGCAAATATTTCTCTGTTTTCTTTCCTGCAGTTTTTAGTTCATTTACCTTTCACCTCACTAGGTGACTGTGCTGTTAGAATTCAAATGGTGTATCTCTACTATTAATGATGGAGAAAATAGTGTGTATAGAAATTTTGATAAAAGTTTTTCTCTTGTTTGTTTTTCTCTTTTTCCAGTTACATCCATAAGGGCTCTTGGAATGGTCTGGCTAAATTAGGCCCCTTTCCAAGTTTTCTGTATGTATGTTTTTCCTTCTACTACTATTTTTCAATATTTTATGGAACAATTCATCATCTTTTTCCATAAGATTTTCTGAACGTTTGCATTCCAAAATAGTGTCACCCTTGGATGCTCTATCTCTTCACTTAGGAAACAGATTAAATGTTTCCTAGTAAAGATAGTTCCTGTGCTTTTTTGTTTTCATTATAGAAATTGATTTAGGTTGGTTAAAGGCCCTTAGAAATAGTTTTGGTCTTTGTCAATGTCAGTTCCTTTACTGATAACCCATTTTTTTTGATATCAATTGCTTGTTTAAATAGATCAGATTGGAATTGTTTTAACTACATGCCATTTCTTCCTCATTTTTGTGATTTCTTATCATTGGATTTTGATTTTAATCTTTAATCTAACAGCTGATTTGAAATTACTTACATATTGGTAACCAGTCATTTCCTGTCTGTTGAGGTATATTCAATTTCGTTTTTAAAATGTTGTTTAGTCTTTATGTCCAGCAACTTTCTACTTTCTCCTTAACAGTGAACTCTGTCACAAAATGATTTATAGGCATGAGGCTCCTGTTTAATCCACAAGCCTTTTACTTCTTGTTCTTGAGACTTTTTTATGGTGCAATATAGTGTGATTCTTATTTATTTTAATCAATTTCATGCCACGCTTCTTCCTTTTACTCTCTGCTTTTAACTAGACACTACAGCACCTGCTCTAGTGACTTGTACTCCTGATTGGTGAGAGTTCATGATGTTTAGGTGCCTCCCTCCACCTGACCAACCACAATCCACTCCAGCCATCTTATTTCGGACCTACCTCTTACTCTATGAATAATAATCAAATCAATATTGCTATTGCTTCTGGGAAGAGCATGTCAATCAATTGCCCTATATATCAATTCACCATCCTTGTTGATCCCCTGACCAAAACATCCTTCTCTGACCATCACTCTTCTATATGTTGTCTTCCCTTGTTAGAATATAAACTCTCCAAGGGCAGGGACTCCTGTTTTTAATCTACCCCAGCATGTTCCTAAACACCAGCTTTCCTCAGGCAGAAAATTGCTATACCCTGATTTTTCTGGATAAGAAAACCAAGGAAACAGAAATGTCAAATGATGTATATGAACAGAAATGAGGGTTACTAGCCTAATTCCTACATCTACTGGTCCTATATCCACTGGCCTCCATCCTCTTTCCCACTGTCTAATTTCTTTGAAGTCCAGTTTAATTTAAAGCCTTGTTCCTTCCCCTCTCCATAAGCTCCCACTCCTGGTTAACATAAATCATGCCCAGCACTGCAGACAGCCAAGAAATAAGTCAGTTCAGCACTACTGTTCTCCTACAGCTCCAACAATTTATAACAAAAGCCTGAATCACCAGCAGTTTTGTAAGTAAATCCTAGGAGAAAACCTAACTCTCTACTTCCTTGGTAGAGGCCATATTTAAAAGAATTGATTTCAGTTAGTATTATTCCCAAGGGTCATGGAAATATGGTTGATATCATCATCAGTATATAGGTCTATCTTGCTAAGGGCACAGTCACTTTCTGAATTTTATTTTTGCATTTAATTAAATTAATCTTTCAGGTCTTAAAGTTTCAAAGAAGTTATAAAAGTGGGTTTAACACACACACACACACACACACACACACACACACACACACCCCACTTTCCTGGAGGTCACTCACCTGATTAGTCACTTAATGGCCAATTGACTAATAGAGACTGAAGTTCTAGTAATAATTGATAAACATTCTCTCAACTGGGCTATTAGGAGTACCCATGTGCATGCCCATAAGTGGCTTGTACGTTTGTGTGTTTTAAAGGGACAATATCCCTTTTAAACTCCACTTATAAATTTAAGGAAAAGTATAAGGCTTTCAAGAAATGCTTAGCTCCTTCATGCAAGCTAGTGTATACACTCTGAGAATGGACAATATAGGTTACATATGGTCTCCAAAAAAATAAACACATATACACACACACACAAAACATTTTCCAATTACAATTTGACTTTAAGGTCATCTCTGACAAGTTAAATAAAGCAAAACATTTATATAGAATCAGGTACACCAGGATTCTGAGCAGGTCTGACTATTAGATCCTCTGCCTCCAAAGGTAGCTGCTACCCTGTATCTGTAGCTTGATTCGTTTGTCTAGACACCAATAATCTCATGCCCAATCCTTTTTTGGGAACTTCTCTGTTTCTATCCTTTGTTATCTACTGGATTCTTTCTTTGCAGCGTTCTTTAAGCTTCTGGTTCCTGATATTCCCCTCCCTGCCTGGCTGCTGATGCGTTGGGTTCTCCTGGTTCTGGCTCCATGACCTGTGCCAACTTACTACCTATTGCCCATGGCTGGCAAGGCTTTATGAACTGATGAGACAGCATGGTGTTGAAACTGTTGGATGTGCAAAGGGATGCCCATCAATTGGGGAATGAATAAATAAGCTGTGGTATATGATTGTGATGGAATATTACTGTGCTATAAGGAATGACAAGCAGGATGATTTCAGAAAAACCTGGAAAGACTTACATGAACTGATGCAAAATGAAGTAAGCAGAACGAGGAGAACATTGTACACAGCAACAGCAATATTGTATGATGAAGAATGTGAAGGAATTAGCTATTCTTAGCAATACAATGATCCAAGACAATCCCAAAGGACTCATGATGAAACATGCTATCCACCTCCAGAGAAGGAACTGATGTCTGAATACAGACTGAAGCATGCTATTTTTCACCTTCTTTCTTTTTTTTGTTTTTGTTTTTGTTTTTAGGCAATTGGGGTTAAGTGACTTGCCCAGGGTCACACAGCTAGTAAGTGTCAAGTGTTTGGTCTGAGGCTGGATTTGAACTCAGATCCTCCTGATTTTCAGTGCTCTATTCACTGTGCCACCTAGCTGCCCCCTCTTTCTTTTTTTTATTTAAATCTTCTTGTATAAAATTAATAACATGGAAATGTTTTATATGATTGTAATATGTATAACATGTATCAGATAGCTTACCATCTCAGGGGGAAGGGAGGGCAGGGAGGGACAAAGGGATAGAATTTGGAACTCACAACCTTTAAAAAAAAAGCTTTAAATTGTTTTAACATGTAATTGGGGAAAATAAAATATTATTAAAAAATAAAAAGAAAATTCTAATATAACAAAAAAAAGTGTTGGATGTGATGTCAAGAGATACTTGGTTTCCATAGCATTGGCCCCCCAATGGTAAAAACTGTCTTAACTTTTGCATTTGCATTCCCAGTGCCTAGGACACCACTTGGCACATAGTAAGAATGTAATAAGTGCTTGTTGAATTATTGCAACAGGCATCTGATTACTTATTGCAATTAGAGACTAATTTTTATCCTTGTTTCCCCAGTGCCTGGCACACAGTAGGCAGTTAATAAATGCTTGTTATAACCAATCAATTACAAGGGCTGCACATCCTCAATGACCTCACATTCTATTAAGTTCAAATTATGCCTCTCACACTTACTAGGCATGTGATCCCAGGCAAATTATTTGAGCTGCATTTGCCTTATTTATAAAAATGGGGATAATGATCTCTGTAGCACCTATGTCACAGGGTTGTTGGGAGGCTTTATGAAGTGCTTTGCATATGTAAAAGCACCGTATAAGTGTGAGCTATTATTATTTGAAGAAATATTTCCATCAGGCTCCTACAGCTACACCAGAGGAGTTCTGGTGGATACCAACCGCCACAAGCCAATGTGACTGCTGAAATGATAAAGTCCCCCAGAACCAATTAATTCCAATGAAATGGAAATTACCTCAGTGGAGAATTTTAACATGGATGTGCTTTTTGTAAGTGAGCAAAGCGAAGGGATTGTCCCTATGCCTAACTCCTTGCATGAGGAATGTGGGAAAACTAAATGCATTCTGGCCATGGAGCAAGGCAAAACGATCCTGGAAGTGAACGTTAAGATTTTTAACACAGAAGCATAGAACTTTATAGCTGGAAGAGACTTTAGAGATTTGGAAGTTTCCAAAGTGGGCAATATCACCCCATTGGGAGGTGCTGGAATGATTGAGGGGGGCAGTAGTAGCCTTGGGTGCAATTGGAAGACACCAAATAAAAATAAGAAGGTGGTAGAATCATAAGGAAAGAAAAGAAGATAAAAAAATTTTGAAAAACCATTCGTACATGTTTCATCAGTTATGTAATAGAGTTAAAGTCACAGTGATTACATTATTTTCCAAATACACACACAAAATGCAAGTTATAACCCATCAATGGTCAAGTCCATTGACAGGTCTTAACAAGCAAGTGTTGGCAGGCTAGCCTGTAGCACATTGTCAGCAAGTCCAGCAGCATCAGCAGGAATATGTGTGTGTAATTTACAATTTACAGAACTGTACTACATGGTTACATGATGCAATATTGCATCATAAAAATTTCAATGTGGGAAAAAAACACAAACTTAAATTAAATTATTAGATTTAAGATGTGTCATTTTTTTTTTACAAAAATATGTTGTTTTTAAAATGACACAAATTTTTTTTAAAAAGGGTTAAAGAAAGTAGATTTCTGGGGTGGGAATGCTGAGTAATTTTTTTTAAAGGGGGAGACATGCCAAATAAGTTTGGGAACTTCTGGTCTAGCCCAATCTCATCATTTTACTGATGAGGAAACTGAGGTTCAGAGAGGGCTAAAAGACTTGACCATGGACAAACATCTGGGAGGTTGGGGTGAAGGGGTGGCAATAAACCCACATCCTCTGACTCTTAGCCCAGGAATCTTTCCACTACACCATATTGTTTTTGATGTTGGAACTATTTTTTTCTCCAATTAGAATGCACTCCTGAAATCAAAATGAAAAGTCAAAGGAAAGAGAGGATTCTACATAGTGTTTTTATTTACACAGATTTTCAGAAATGCACCTAATGTAGAAATCTAGTTTAAGCTGAGACTACTATTCTCAAGCAATTTTCAAGTTAGTATTCTTTGTGTGGGCCCACTCCCCTAACCCCCATCTTTCTTCCTTGTCACATAATCACCATTTTTGACCCAGGACCCCTTTCCCAGACAAAAAAGGAAAGAGAATAATGGGAAACTTGGGAAATCTTTTGTGGGTCATGAACTGCATAGCATGACCCCATTACAGTGAACAGAATCATGAGATGTTTTCTCTAATTCTCATCAGAGGCTGAACATTACAAATGTTACAAATGGGTCAGAGGGTTCCTCACCCATAACTCTAGCTGGTGAGAACTCCAAGCTCATCTTCTTCTGATAAAGGTATCACAAGCTGTTTTTTGAGAAGCCACTTAGTCCAAATCACAATTCTAAGAAGGTTTTACTGGAACTTGGAGTGGACTCTTATTTCACTAAAACATTCAGGGGGATGGTTTATGTGAGGGTGAACAATGAAGGAAGATGGAATTAAATGGTGAGCAGAAGTACCTTCTGACATCTACATAATATAATGTATTATATAGTTACATTATATAATATATTGTGTTATAATTATATAATATAATTATAATATAATATATTATATAGTTATATTATATAATATATTATAATTATATAATATAATCATAATATATAATGTATTTTGGAAACTAAATTTTGATGTAATTTATTTCCTTCATGATCCTTCATGTATTTTATTTTACATATTTAAAACCATCTCATGAGGAATCCATACACTATCAAAGGGGTCCATGACACGCATAAAAATGCTAAGAACTCCTGTACTAGATTGTCATGAAAGACCAAGGTTATAGGATCATAGATCTAGAAGGACCCCAGAGGTCATCTAATCCAACCCTGTTATTTTACCGATCAGTAAACTAAGGCCCATGGTAGTTAAGGAACTTGCCCAAAGTCACCAGGCAATAAATATCATGGGGGGGATTTGAACCAATGCCCTCAGATTCCAGAGCCCATATGTTTTCCATTGTGCCATGTTACATCCCTTCAGGACTTCAGTCCAAATTTCTAGAGCTAACAACTATAACCCTATGTTCGTGGAGCCTCAAACTCAATCCCATATAAACTGAGCTCATCACTTCCCTCATAATGCAGCACCTCATCCTGACTTCCATACTTCTGTTGATGGTACCACCATTCTCCTAGTCACTTAGGGTCTGTATCTCCAGGTCATCTTTGGAGCCTACCTTTAATGTCTCATCCTGTTCATTCAGTCAGTTAACAAAATCACAGAATCTCAGAATTGGAGGGGATGTCAAAGGAAATCATGTGATTCAACCAGCATTTGAAGTATCCTAAAAAAACAACAACAACAAACAAACAGTTATTTAACTTCTGATTGAAGGCCTGCAGTGGGGGAGGGTACCCCCTACAACTCAAGGCATCCCATTCCACTTTAAGAAATCTCAGTTAGGAATTTTTTTTCCTCTTCTATGTGACAAAAATCTATCATCTTGTAACTTGCATTTATTGATCCTTATTGAATAGCCCTCTGGAATCAAACAGAAAAAAAGGTTTAACTCTTCTGGTTCAAAAGAGTTCAAATAAATATAGTTATCGCATTTTCTCTCTCTACTCCAAGTCTTCTCGCTATTGGGGGTAATTTCCACATCCTTGACGTTAGGGGAAGGATTCAAGCCTTTTCAAGTATACGAAGGTTCATAGCATTGGGAACAAGCTCTACTTCTCACTCTTGTTTACATCCAAATTTACATATACATCCAAATAGTTAACAAATTTTATCCTTTCTTTTTCCACAACATCTCCCAAATATGTCAGTCAGTCAACTAGCATTTATTAAGCACCTCCTGTATGCCAGAAGCTCTGTTAAGTCTTAGCTAGGGATGAAAAAAAAAGAAAAAAAAACAGTCCTTAATCTCAAAGAACTCAGTCTAATGAGGAAGAAAACATGCTAGCAACTATGTGCAAACAAGGTAACTACAAAAGATATATATGAAGACACTATCTGCATTGAGAGAAAGAACTGATAAATAGAAGTACATATAGAATGATTTTACATATATACATATACATGTATATATGTGTGTGTGTATGTCTAATAGTAGCAATTTCTAGTGAGGGAGGAAGAAAAAAAGAAATGTACATGATGACTTTATTATATATTTTAAAAGAATAGCAAGTAATAATAGATTTGCAGTTTCATGTGCAATCATTTTTTGTTACACTGTTATAGAAATGTTTGTTTTATCCCAGAAATTTAAAAATATAATTTTTTAATTTTTAAAGATGAATGCTAAAATTTGTCTTTACATGTAACTGGAGAAAAATAAAATATTATTTTTAAAAAAGATGTAAACAGGAACAATTGGAGGTAATCCAAGAAAAGACACTAAGATTAAGGGGGAGTGGGAAAAGAAAACTTCTTGCAAAATGAGGACTGTAGCTGAGACTTGAAGGAAACCAAAGAAAGTAGAGGAGGAGATGAGGACGTAGAGAATTCCAGGTCTACAGGAAAGCTAGTGAAAATGCTTCAAGGTGGGAGAAAGAGAGGGAATAACAAGGGAGCCAATGTCACTGGATCATAGAATATGTGGAGGGGAGTAAGGTGTAAGAAGGCTGGAAAAGTAGGAATGGTACAGGTTGTGAAGGGTTCTAAAAGCAAAACAGAGGATTTTATATTTGCTCCTGGAGATAATAGGGAGTCATTGAAGTTTATAGAATGGGGGAGGTGATATGGTCAGACCTGAATTTTAGGAAAGTGGGTTTTACAGCTGAGTGGAGGGTGGATTGGAGGAAAGACTTTTGGCAGGGAGAACAACCAGCAGGCTATTGTAATAGTCCAGGTGTGAAGTGATTTGGGCCTGTATCGGGTTGGTGGCAGTGTCAGAGGAGAGAAGGGGGAATATATGAAAGATATACAAAGGTAAAAATGATTGGACTTGATAGATCTATATAGGCTATAGGAGATGGGACAGAGTGAGGGGTTGAGGATGACACTTAGGCTGGTAGCCTGGGTGACTGAGACAATGGTGGCACCCTTGACCAGTAACAGTAAAAGGGGAGGTTTTGGTGGGGAAAGATAATGAGTTCCACTTTGAATATATTAAGTTTAAAATGGGTGCAGGATGTCCAGTTTGAGAAGTGGAGATATGAGACTGGAGGTCAGGAGACAGGTTAGGGCTAGACAAGTAGATCTGAGAATTATCTACATAGAAATGATCATTGAAACCATGAGAGCTATTTCCCTGCACCACCACCACCACCAACAGTCATTGGATCATAGATTTGGATGTGGAAGAGACCTTAGGGGCCTTTTAATTCAACTCTATCATTTTACAGATGATGAAACTGAGCCCTAGAGAGGTTAAGAGACTTGCCTGAGGTACTTACTTTGAATATCTCTTGTATTTACTTCTATGTGAGATTGAGAGGCAGCATTGTATAACGGATAGAGCAATGAACTTGGAGTCAGGAAGACATTTGTCCAAGCCCTACTTCATATACTTAGTAGCTGAATGACTCTAAGTAAGTCATTTAATCACTCTGTGCCTCAGTTTCATCATCTGTTTTATAAATACTAGAAAGGGAGAAGAGAAGATCCAGGGCAAAACTTCTGGGGATCCCCACAATTAGTAGGCATGACCTAGATGAAGATCCAGCAAAGGAGACAGAAAAGGAGCAGTCAGACAGGTAGGAGAACCAGGAGAGAGTAGTGTCACAAAAACCTACAGAGAAGAGAATGTCAAGGAGAATAAGATGATTGACAGCATCAGAGGCTGCAGAGAGGTCAGAAGGGATGAGGATTGGGGAAAGGTCATTAGATATGCTAATTAAGAGATTTTCAAATTAATTTTGGAGAGATCCATTTAGGTTGAATCATGAGGTCAGAAGCCAGACTGTAGAGAGGTGAGAGAAGAGTGAGAGAAGAGGCAGTGTAGCCACCTACTGAAGACAACCTTCTCAAGACAAAAGAGAGGAGAGACAGAGGACAATAGCTTGCAGGGATGGATGGATCGAGGGAGGGGTTTTTTGAGGATGGGGGAGCCATAGATACATTTGTAGGTAGTGGATAGGAAGCCAGGAGACAGGGAGCAATTGAAGATTAGTGAGACAGTAGGGTAATAGAGGAGGGAAATTTGTTGGAGAAGACAGGAGGGAATGGGATCATACGGAGAGGTTTACCTTGGCAAGGATGAGTGCCACCTCTTGATATGAGATGGGTAAAGGAGAAAATAATGGCAGAAGGCATCTGAGTGAAATGAAATGAGGAACAAGGGAGAAGAGGGAGCTCTCTTCGAATAGCCTTAATTTTTCAGTGAAATATGTGGCAAGGTTCTGAAGTGAGAGGATGGAAAGGAGAAGAGCTATGGGAGGTTTGAGGAGAGAAGAAAAGGTTTGGAAAACCCCTGTGTCAAGTGGGATCATGAATCAATTAGGAAAGTATAAAAGGATTGCCTCACCACAGTGAGGGACTAGTTGTGATTATGTAACATAATCCCAGTAATCTCTGACTGGGTTTGGAAGGTCAAAATCTTCTAAAGCATGAACGGGCAAGGAAGGGCTTTCAGTGCCAAACAGAGGAGTTTGCATTTGGTTCTAGAGGTAATAGAGAAGCTCTGGGGTTTTCTGAGCAAATTTGTTGAATCACTGAAATAATACTGGACCTTAAGCTTATTAGAAGTTGAAGCAAAAGGAAATCCCATGGCTTGGCCATATTTCTGTCCTTCTCAGAGATTTCTGCATGGAGACCAGGGGATCCCTGCATTGTTGGTTGAATGAATGAATGGATGGGTGGATGAGGACACTTGGTTTCTGAGGAAAGACAAAATATTTATAGGGCAATTTGGAATAAATGAGGCAAGAAGTAATTAAGCCAATTAGTCAAGGCAGACTTGTAAAAAAACTGCCAACCTGGAGGAATGAATGCAGTGACTCACGTGATGCATTGAATTGACGTCTTGGATCTAATGGCTGTAATTGCCAGTCCCTGAGCCAGACGCCTTGTTTCTGAGGATAAACACAGTACAGACTTACAGACTTCACTCCAGATGGTATGAACACAGGAGCCGGGGAGGTTGACAGGAACTCTGAAGGGAGAGAAAGCAAGGGTGCTCAAAACTCGTCACAAAGCTAAATATTTGGAGAAATATCCTAGGAACCACTTAGATGCATCAGAACATTATTCTCTTTCTAATGCTGGCTAGATCAGTCACAGATCTGCAGTGAGTTCTCACCATACTTTTTCTCTGTTTTATATTTCAGAGGCATCTAGGGAGAAAAAGCAAGTAGACTGAATGTCAGGAATCCTATGATTGAGTCCTGGCTCTGCCACTAACTAAAGACCTTCCCTAAAAGATTGGAAGCAAAGAGATGGGCCAGATGATCTCTTGAGTACCTTTCTAGCTCCAAGAACTGTTATTGGACGGTCATATGAACTTGGTAAAGTAAGGAGCTTATACTCTTAGGAGACCAGTTGCTTCATTTTTTAAGTGGAAGTAAAAATGCCTGCCCCACCACCACCACCAACAGTCATTGGATCATAGATTTGGATGTGGAAGAGACCTTAGGGGCCTTTTAATTCAACTCTATCATTTTACAGATGATGAAACTGAGCCCTAGAGTGGTTAAGAGACTTGCCTAAGGTCACAGGAGAGGTACTTACTTTGAATATCTCCTGTATTTACTTCTATGTGAGATTGAGAGGCAGCATTGTATAATGGATAGAGCAATGAACTTGGAGTCAGGAAGACATTTGTCCAAGCCCTACTTCATATACTTAGTAGCTGAATGACTCTAAGTAAGTCATTTAATCACTCTGTGCCTCAGTTTCATCATCTGTAAAATGAAGGGGTTTGAATCTATAGCTTCTAAGGTTCCTTCCAGCACTAAATCTTTGATTCTGTGATCCTGTTTTATAAGCTGCTTCAGGACAGGAACAATCTGTCTTTTGCCTTAGCATCCCCAGTCAGTCAATAATCACTCATTCAATAAATATATAAGTGCCTATTACATGCTAGGCACTCTGCTAATCACTGGGGATATAAAGAAAAGCAAAAAGTCTCTGCTCTCAAGGATATCACAGTTCAATGAGGGAGACAGCTTGCAAACAACTATGTGCAAAGAAGCTATACGCAGAATAGATTGGAGATAGTTAACAAAGAGAGGATGCTAGAAGTAAGGGAGATCCAGAAAGGCTTCCTGTAGAAGGTGGAATTTTAGCTGAGACTTCAAGGAAGCCAAGGAAGCCAGGAGATGGAGATGAGGAGCAAGAGAATTCCAGGCATGGAGGCTGGCCATAGCCAGAGTTGGGAGATGGAGTATCTTTCCCAAGGAATAACAGTCATTGGTTCACAGAATAGAGGAGTAAGGTGCAAGGTATAAGAAGATTGGAGAGGTAGAGCATGTAGCGGACAGGTTGATTCACTGATTTATTGGTTTTTGACTGCCCTATGTAACTCATAAAACCATTAAGAGGACCAAATGAAATGGTAGATGTTGAAAGTGCTTTGTAAACAATAAAGTATTATAAAAATTTACAAGATTATTAACTCAAATACTTCAATATTTTAGGGATTTTTCGTTTCCAGCTGTGAAAGCCAATCCCAACACCTCTAAGCTGTAGTGGAGAGCCTTTTTGAGTCACTGGGATAGAATAAATTTGTCTAATGGGGGCTGACCCTCTGATGTTTGGGTTTTCTGAACTCAGCCAGGCTGGCCCTCTAATGATACACACACACACACACACCCACACACACACACACACACACACACACACACACACACACACACACAATCAGTCCCAAGCCCTTACTTGAAGCATTTCCAGCTTGGTAAGCTCTATGAGAACTTTTGACCCATTGAACCTTCAAGAATTCTGGATTAGTGCCACACACCACAATGAGACATTGGAATAACTATCATGAGACACTAGGGAGAAAGAGAGAGAGACTGAGTAAGAGAGACAAAGACAAAGACACAGAAAGGCAGAAGCACAAGACAGAGAGGGACAGAGACAGCAACAAAAAATCAGAGAGGCGAGAAAGAAATATAGAGAGAGACAAAGAGAGAGAAAGGGAGAGAGACAGAGAGTGACAGACAGAAAGTAAAACAGAAATACAGGTAGAGACAAATAAATAGAAAGAGACTGAGAGACAGAGACAGACCAGGAGAGAGACAAAGAGACAGAGACATACATGGGAAACTATCTAATCTTCCCCCAATGTCCCTTTTATTTCTGGAGAAACAAACACACACAGGCAGAATCCCATCTAATAAAACACACCCTGCATTGCTAGATGAGAACAATATCCTTCTCATCTGAAGACAGGCTCACATTCAAGGGTCAAACAAGATGCCGTGCTTTTGCAGCTCAGCAGCAGAGATCACAGCTGGAGTGCATTGGTATAAACAGAAGCACACAGGAAATATTCTCTCCTTTTGTCTGTAGCGCTGACTGTGCGGTACAGGAACTGCAATGGCTGCTATCAGTTAACAGGGCTTTGTTAACACTGGTATTTGTTCCTGGAGTGCAGAGGCCTAAGTTTTTTGTATGGACCTTTCATAGGCTTTAGAGCTGGAGGAGCTTATAGAGATAGTGCAGTCAAGGAAATAGCAAACCACTCCAGTGTCTTTGCCAAGAAAACCCCAAAGGGGGTCACAAATAGTTGGTCACAACTGAAAACAAATGAGCAACAAGTCAGTCTCTCTATTGTACAGAGGAGGAAACTGAGGCCCAGAAGACAGAGAGGCATCGGGTCATAGATCTGCTCCTAGAAAAGACCTTAGAGGTCATTCAGTCCAATCCCTTTACTTGAGAGGGCCCTGGAACTAATTGAGCACAAGTGCGTTGTTTGAGGTCACACAGTAAGGAAGAGAGCTGTATTTTAGCCCAGTTCTTCTGACTTCAACTAACAACAACAGTAAAATAGTTAGCATTTATATAGTGCTTTAAGATTTGCAAAGTACTTTACATATATCATTTAATCCTCATAACAACCCTGTGAGTTAGATACTATTATTATCCCCATTTTACAGATGAGGAAATTGAGGCTGAGGTGGTTAAGTGACTTACCTAGGGTCACACAGCTTACAGTACATGCCCTGAAAAGTATTTGAACTTGTCTTCCTAACATTAGACTATGAGCTCCTTGAGGGCAGGGGCAATCACTTGCCTTACAGTGCTATGGACTACCCTTGTCAAGAGTTCCTTGACAAGGTTAAGCCTTTGTTGAAGATAGCTTGTTAAGTGTGTTTGGCACTGGTGATGTTTCCTTCATTAAATGTGAACTCACATCACCCTGAACACTCTTCTTTCTCCTTTACCAGCTCATAAAACCCTTAGACTTTACCTTTAAAGTCAGAGCAGAGACAGTTAGTTGTCTCTGTCTCAGATCTAAGATGGCCAGAGATGACAGTTGGAGGAGAGGAGAAGGGAGAAAGAGAGAGACAGAGACAGAGAGAGACAGAGAGAGGACAGAGAGATAAGTAGAGAGGGAGAGAGAGAGAGAACAATATTCTCATCTGAGGGGAAAAGTGTGGAACTATAGTATTACTATGAGAACCCCTGCACTAGATCAGGTGTTCTTAGCCTAAGATCTATGAACTTGGTTTTGTTGTTGTTGTTTTTACTATTTTGATAACTATATTTCAAAATAATTGGTTTCCTTTATAAACTTTCTAGCCACTGTAAGTATTTCCCTCTGGGATAGAAGGGAAGGTAAAAACTTCCAGGGTAATACTATAAGTCTGAAGGACTACATGTGTCTGGGGGAGGAGGCCTACAAGAGAGTGATTTTGAAAATTTATGATTTGGAATATGAGTCCTTTCTGTTTTGTGGGTTTTGTTGACTGAAATAAAGTCTAATTTATATTCAACATATTGTTGGCCTGACCACTTCTATCAGAACTATAGGTACTCTTTCCTTTTGCTCTGGAGGCCTGGATATGAGCTAAATTCTGATGTTCCTCAGGAAACTTCTGAGTGGAGACTTAAGCCAGATTAACTTATTTTATCTGAAGCCCCTCTACCCTTAGATGAGTATGATCTGTGTAGACAAGAGCTTTGGATTTGGGTCCCAAGATATGACCTGGGAGTGGGTGTGAAGGCATGGTGATTGCTGAAATAGCAGGAGAGGAAGACAATCCTACAACAGTAGTGCTTGAAAATTCACAAAACACTTTCGATATGTTATTTAATTATTTCATTATGTTGTTGTTGTTCAGTTGAGTCCAACTCTTCATGACCCCATTTGGGGTTTTCTTGGCAAAGATACTGGAGTAGTTTGCCATTTCCTTCTCTAGCTCATTTGACAGATGAGGACACTGAGGCAAACAGGGTTAAGTGACTTGCCCAGGATCTCATAGCTGGTACATGTCTGAGGCCAGATATGAACTCCTGAAAGTGAGTCTTCCTGTCTCTAAGCCTGGCATTCTATCCACTGTGCCACCTACCTGCCCTGACCTTCATTATAGCTTGGTGATATAGGCAGGGTGAATGGTAGTATTATGTGCACTTTACAGATGAGGAAACTGACTTCAAAGAATTGGAGAGACAGGTCTGAAATTATATATCCAGTAAATGTGGGAGCTGGGATAGAGCACAGGTCTTCTGATTTCTAGAACAATAGGCTTCTACAACACAGATCTTCTGTGGGGAGTAAAAACAGACATTCTCCAACACTCCCCAAGAGGGCCTTCTCTGTAGTTTCTTCTCCACCCTCCATCTGTCTGCCATTTAGACACTGGGGAATAAGAGGAAGGGAGGAAGAGAAGTAATAGGAAAGGTTAAAGACAGAAGGAAGGAGAAGGAAGGGTCAAGACAGATGGGGAGGGGGCTTTGGGAGTATTCTGCCATAGGAACAAAATTAAAACCCTCAAAGATCCAGAAGGCCCTTTACTCCTACCCATTTCCAACCCACCATGTTCCTCTCCACTTTCCCCACTAACTCAGTGATAATTCTATCCTTAGCCACAGTTTCTAAGCCTTACCATCCCACAGAATACCAAGGTGTCAATTTGTAAGGAGAGATATTTTTCAGAGGAATAGAATTAGGAAACAAACAAAAAAAAAGCTTATTAAAATAAGAAGTGTTTTCAAGGGGAAAAAAAATATGCTCCATTCTCTACATTGTCTTCCTGCTTCATTATTGTAGCTTCATGGTTAAGCCCTAGAAACTGTATTTGGCCTGCATTCCACGTATACCCCTCAATGGTGCTTCTAAGAACCCAGTGCTGGCCTAGGCCAAAGTCCCTTGGTCTACCATTCAAAGCTCTCCATTGTTTGTGCACAATGAGAGTCCCTGCACAACATGGCCTTTATAATTTATATTTGTAGATTTACAAAGTGCTTTCCATACACACTTAATCATCACGGTGGCTTTGTGAAATGAGTTAGGCAAGTATTATAATTCATATTTTACAGATAAGGAAACTGAAGCTTAGAGAGGTCAAGTGATTTTTCCAAGATCACACACATAATAAACAGCAGAGGACAGATTTGAACTCAAGTCTTCCTGACTCCAAGCCCAGTGCTCTATCTGCTATTCCACCAAGCTGCTTCTGTCTAGGAATATCATAGGATAGTTGAAAAGGCTCAAGACCTGAAAACAGAAAACCACGGCTGGTAAGTGTCAAAGGTGGGATTTGAACCCCAGTGTTCCTAGCTCCAAGGCCAGCATACCAGCCTACTCTACCATGCTACCTCCAATAAAAAGCTCTTGTACCTCTGAGGAGTACTATGTAGGCTATATAGAACATACTATTAGAAAAAAACAACAAACAACCCCATCAGTTCAAAGGATCTGAGGGGAGCACATGTTCCCCAATTTAAGATAGCAATACAAGCTTTCCAATCCAAACTCATCTTCCTGTCACGTACTCCTACCAGGACCACAACAATCCAAAGCCAACCTCTCCTTTGGTCAGCCAGAGTGAGTGGCTCCTGGCTCCCATAGCAATGTGGGCTGCTGCTGGGCTCTTTGCCTGCTCTGATAGACAGATGATATTTCAGACTAGCTAAGGCTGGGAGGCATGCCTGTTAGGACAGCAGCAATTATATTCTCTGCCCTTTCTTCCCTACCCACCTCTCTCCCCCCCCTCCCCACCCAACACAGCCTTCCTTGTGAACCTGTCATGATTTTAAAAAAATCACTTCCAACCATTTCTAAAGCCTACAGTTTGAGCCAAAGAAAAGCATCAGGAAAGATGAAGCAAATGGAAATCTTTGTGGATCTATTACTTGTCTGGGTCACAATCCCTTCTTCCCATTCTATTTCCCTCTGGTTCTGATATACAGGATAAATTTGAAATAATATCAGATACTGTAACCCTCTCCTTGTACTATCACTTATTGCTGAGAGGAGAGGGACAGCTTAGAAGCAAGCAGAGAAATTAGCTAATGGAACTACTAGCTTGACTAAGATACTGTGCCCAATGAGGAGTTATTCAAGTCCAGGATCAAGCAATTCAGTTTAGCAGTGGAAAGAATCTATTGATTCTGTTGTTGTTCAGTCATATTTTAGTGGTGGTGTCCAGCTCTTTGTGACCCCTTTTAGAGTTTTCTTGGCAAAGATACTGGAGTGGTTTGCCATTTCCTTTTCCAGCTAATTTTACAGATGAGTAACTGAGGCAAACAGGGAAAAGTGACTTGCCCAGGGCCATGTTGCTATTAAGTGTCTGAGGCCAGATATGCGTTCATGAAGATGAGTTTTCCTGACTCCAGGCCTTCCACTCTATCCACTATGCCACCTAACTGCCCCTATTTCTTTTGACTTATTTCTAATTATGCAGTCATTTTAAAGATCTGGATGTATCTATGACCTCACATCAGTGGGGGCTCAAAAACTAACATTGTAATTAGTGGAGTATATTCCCCAATAAAAGAAGTACTCTTATGAGCCTGAGAGAGTTTGAATATAACCATGTGGTAGTAGTCCTTCCTTGGGAATCTAAACCTACTAGTGTGTTAGGATTGGGGTGGATGAGCCATTCCAGAGAGTGGGTCTACTTGCCCTCTATGAAAGGGATAAGGCCCCACACTCTGGTTAAAGACATTTGCATACCCAGTACATAATCAAATAAGAATTACCCTTTTACTAACCCCATCTATGGAGAGTTCAACCTCATAATCACACCATTGTGGGTGGCCATTATTCTAAAGGTGGCAGCCAAGTGGGGCAATGGATAGCCTGCTGAGCCTGGAGTAAGGAAGACCTGAGTTCAAATCTGACCTGTGATACTTACTAGCTATGTGACCTGGTAACCTCTGTCTGCCTCAGTTTCCTCAATTGTACAATGGGGATAATAATAATACCAACTCCCTGGGTTGTTGTGAGGATCAAATAAGATAACATTTATAGAATGCTTACCTGGAACATAGTAGGTACATAATAAATGCTTGTTTCCTTCCTTACTTTGGGTGACCAGAAATACCTTAAGAGCAAGAGATATACCTACCACCCTGGTGGTGCTAAGGTCATGAGGTGACAGGGTATTTGTTTTCAGAAGTTTGTCATTAGAAGCAACAGGATGTAGTGGAAATCCCTTTGGACTTTAAGCTAAGATATCTAGGTTTAAAAATCTACCTTTGACACAACAGGGTGTGGTGAAGATCCCATTGGATTTGGAGCCAAGATAGGTGGGTTTAAAATCTAGCTCTAACACTTGCTACCTATGCAATACTGAGCAGGTCACTCAACCTGAGTGAATTCCAGTTTCTTCATCTATCAAATCAGATACAAACACTTTTACCATCAGTCTCACAGGGTTGTTGTAAGAAAAATACTTTGTACATATTAAAGCACTTATAAAAGTGTAAGTTACTGTTTTAATTATTATAGAAAACCATAAAGGCAATGGACAGAAAAACCTGAAAGGAAAGTATTCATTCTCACCAACCCAGAGGCGGGTGGGAGTGTTTCAGGGAACTACAGCTTCCACAGCTCTCAAGTGCCCTGAAAACTTTTGTTCTAAGAATTTTAATAAACTTGGCCTCTTTGCTTTCTTTGTAAATTAAATTATGATTCTTTCTCTCTCTCTCTCTCTCTCTCTCTTTGTTTCACTCTCTCTCTTTCTCTGTCTCACTGTCTCTGTCTCTCTGTCTCTGTCTATCTGTCCCATCCTTATGTTATTCTTTAGTTGGGAAATGGTTTAAAACCTCAAGAAATAATAAGGCCTAGGACAGATCTCTTCCAGCTCCAATACTATGATTATGTTCTAAGTGTGTCAATGAAAGGGTCTAACTATATTTTCTATGTTGGTTTTGATACTGGAGCAGAAGAATAGAGCATCTCTCTCCAGGTCCTAGAACTCCAATAGCAATTACTGTGTGTGCCACCTGGTATCACAGAGTATTAAAGAAAGAAGAGATCTTAAAAATGACCTCTACCAACCCCTTTGAGGTGTGGATAAGGGCCAGGGAGGGGAAGAGGTTGTCTCTATCCATACTGTATGCTGTTTTGTGTCTGCTCAAAAAACTTCAATAACCTTTATTCTGGGCCAGGTCTATTCAAGCCAGTGCACTGATTCAAGCTCAATATTAGAATGCAATGAGACCCTCATGGACCATGAGATTAAATTTACTAATAATAAATGGTAAAAAGGATATAATTCCTAGAGTTAAAAATCAATTCAGATAAAATGGCTATTCTTGTCAGCTTCTGCGTTAACCATGACAACTAGCCACACTCAGTCATAAGGGTGTTCCTACAGAGCAGAGGGAATTCCATTAAAACCTCTCATGCCAACCCATCATAGGCTGGAATTTTCATGCCTCAGGTGGCAAGGGAGCTAAATGCCACCCCATCCTCTGTCCCCTTAAAGGACCAGCACTTCATGTTAGCTGAAAATTGGATAAGTATGCCACCTATACCTTCATTCAAGTCACTGAGAAAAATATTAAACTGAATAGGGAGGGCCAGGCACAAATCCTGGGACCCTCCATTGGAGACATTATTCTAGGTCAATCATGACTTCTCATCTTCTATTCAACTGGTTGCAAATATACCAAACTGTCCTATTGCCTATTTCTCATCTTTTCCATAAGGATAATATGGGAGACTTTGCCAGATGTTTTGCTAAAATCCAAATAAATGATACTACATCATTCCCTGATCTACCTACCCTGGAAATAGGTACCACTCCTATAACAACTCCCATTGCCTATGGGGGGGGGGGAATCCAAATTCATGGAGACTGGTGCAGCATTCCAGGACGGGAGTTGGGCAAATGCCCCAATGTTTTTTTAAGAGAGAATGAATGAAGCAAAACCTTCCAATTCAATTCAAACTCATACAGGTCAAGGAGTTTGACTAATTCATAGTAAATTTCTATAAAACATTATCAAACAAATGGTTAGTAAACCTATAGAAAGTAAACAGTGATTAAAAGAACAAGTCAAGAACAACTGGTCATGTCAGAATAGCTTTTTTAATTGTTTTTTAATAGGGTACCCAGACTGGTAGATCAGCGAATGATGTAGTATCATTTATTTGGATTTAAGCAAAACATCTGGCAAAGTCTCCTATATCATCCTTAAGAAAAAGATGGGAAACAGGCAATAGGACAGCTTGGTATATTTGCAACTGGTTGAATGGCCAATGAGAAGTCATGGTTAACCTGGAATAATGTCTCCAATGGAGGGTCCCAGGATTTGTGCCTGGCCCTCCCTATTCAGTTTAATATTTTTCTCAGCAACTTGGATGAAGGCATAGGTGGCATACTCATCCAATTTTCAGCTAACATAGAATGAGGAGGGATAGTTAATACACTGGAAGACAAATACAAACCTAAAAAGGTCTCAACAACCTAGAACTTCAGATTAAATTTAATAAGATGAAATTTAACTATTAAAGCTATTAACTATTAAGCTATTAAGACTTGAAACCACATTGACTTTTGGAACACCCTGTATAAAATTTTACATTTATCTCTCTCAAATTTCATCTTATTAGATGAAATTTAATTCAAGCTTTAATAGCTTGAAATGCAGTAAGACTTTTGGAACATCTCGTATTTGCAATTTTTTTTTAGAAAAAAATCAACTACATGAGTACAAGATAGGAGTGATATGACCAGACAGTAGTCTTCAATATGAGTCAACAGTATGATATGGCAGCCAGAAATACTAATATGAACTTAGGCTGCAATAAAAGACAAATTTCTTCCAGGAATTAGAAGGTGAGAGGCCAGTTATGTTCTAAGAACATACATGTGTAGGACATTTTGTGCATCTGAGAACAGATATTGTCAAATTGAAGTGTGTCTAGAGCTGGTGCCAAGGATGGCAAGGACCCTAAATATAAGCAACTGAAATTGTCAAGCCTGCAGAAGAGAAGACATGATAACTATCTTCAAATATTTACAGGATCATAGATTTAAAGCTAAAATACCCAAGAGGATATCAAGTCCTCATGTGACATATGGGGAAAGAGGCACCGAGATGTTAAATTACTTGCCTCAGATATCACAATGTCTGAGACAAGCTTCAAAGCTGGGTCTTCCCAATTCAAAACCAGTGTTCAATCCGCAATACCAGAACTCTTCCAGGTAGAAGGACCATCACATGGAATCAGTTGATCAACAGTTATATTAAGCATTTATTATGTGCCAGGAAGTGTGATCTCATTGGCATCAATGTCCCCTCCAATGATGCAGATCGCAACCCGTGCATGTCTGTCCATTCTGTATACCTCTTGTCTATATTCTTCCATAAAGTCATCCCAAGGGATTCACCTGTTATGCTAAAGACCTTCTTCAATTTCCCATTTTTCCTTGATATCATGAAGTTATCGGTGGAAATCACGAATCATTCAAATTTTTGTCCCTCCTTCAATCCACATGAGTGGCCCATCTGTTTTAGGATACTTTTTTAGTGACTTCTTTACATTATTTCTTCATAGTTCCTTATCTGTTACATGTTACAGCCTGCTCACACTCATCATGCACCTTTCCCTTACCCTCTGAGTGACATTCAATTGTCATTTTTGGTGGCTGCAGTGTTCCATGACTTTCAGTTGGACAGCACTACTAGTGGAATTAAAAATGTGGACCTTCATTTCAAGAAGTTTAGTCATTAAAAGAACTCTTGAGATCTCCCAACCACCATCCAATCTACGTTGCTCCTCCTGTTAAATCCTGGGCCCAGTCCTTTGTTTATTTTCAGAGTCCATTTAATATGTGTGTGTGTGTGTGTGTGTATAAATGTTATAGTTTATCCATCTAACTACAAGTCAGAGAGTCTTGATAATAATCACCCTGTATCTATTGAGGTTTAGATGCTAGGGGTTCTGGGACCCCAAAATCACAACACGCAGGTCCTTCCTCAAAGAATTCGACCCAAGCCTTCTTTCAGCCAAAGACAAGGTTTATTATAACATCTGTCATATTGGCCAGACTCTTAGGGAATCTAAGCATTTGTATCACTAATGCAAGTAGGCCAGATCTTAAGAATTTGAGCCCTTGCCTAGATTATAAGAATGTGAGTACCTTAATAGAGACAAGATGGACCTTATATACAGAAAGGCTGTGGGAAAGATCTAGGAGTGGCCAAATAGTTTAGGGTGACCTGAAGAAGGGTCTAAAGAGGATCTGGATGGGAGTGGCCAGTAAGCTGGGGTTGAACAGAACACTGGGGACTTGGACCAAGTGGCCAAGGGACAGTGGAGTCTAGATAGGATTAAAGGTGGGAAGTGGCCGGGGGCAATGGGGAGGTAACAGAACAGAATTGGGAGATTGGGTTGTAGCCACAACAAAAGGCCAGTTAATAGGATTATAGCCTCAGGTGAACACCAGAGATTTGACCAAGTGGGAAAGTCCACGGTTTTTCCTTTTTGAGGTCCAGATCCCAAAGACGTGTCTTTTCCTTTTAGGGGTTCAGATCCCATCCTCATCATATCCACTTACTTTTTCTGGTGTTAGAACTTTACATATGCACACACACACATACACACACACACTCGCATACACACACATACATATATGTTTGAATATATATGTGTGTATGTATTATGTATATATATGCACATACATATATGTACTCTGTGTGTACATACACACACATATATATGTCTATAGTCCCACTAATCTTAATACAAGTCTTGTGTAGTTACATCTGATTTTATCCAATGGGTCCAAAGCACCCCATTCTTCCTAAATTGATTAAGGACTTGTTAGCCTAGACCAAGGATGGGGAACCTGCAACCTCTAGGCCACACGTGGCCCTCTAGGTCATCCAGTGCGGCCCTCTGACTGAATTCAAACTTCACAGCACAAATCCTTGAGGACTTAGAGGGCCACATGTGGCCTCAAGTCTGCAGGTTCTCCACGCCTGGCCTAGACCCTTGGAGTGGTTTGGGGACTCTTCTAGGAGACTGCAAATTTCCAGGACCTAATTAAATCAGTACAAGTTTATCTTCAAAGAGGAGCATCTAGAAGACTTTACCATCTCTCAGAAATCCCTCCTCCACTGAGACATCGCCCTGAATCTTCTCCATGACAGTGGTGACTGCCTCCAGCAAGCATACATCTCCATGTTTTACACCTCACCCGATGTTTAGGATCATAGGGCCAGGCTTAGCAAGAGAGAGGATGAGTACAAACTTGAAGTCGTAATCCTATGGGGTATATTCAGGAAGGAAAGAATAGTATAATTTGTCTAGGGTCTGTAAGTCTAAGGGATCCTTACTAACTTTGATGTTTGTTTGGGAGATACCTTGTTGTGAGAAAGATTTTAAGGCATCATTTTGCTGTACCAATCCATTTTTTTTTAAGTCAACAAATAATAAACACAGTGAGATCTTATATTCTCTATATATTTCTGTCAATTATGTGATGGCAAAGGCATGGCCTACAGCATGCTATTGCTTTCAAAATGCTACTTGTTCCCCATTAATAACAGTTATCATGGATGAACTCAGCCTCATGTGAAGAATTGTCACAAAAATTTTGGATAGGAAAGTTGACATAAAGGTTGATAGTTGTTTTCTTGGTTACTTTTACGGTATATTAAGAATGGACCTTGATAATGTATAGAGTCACCAGGATTGGTGTTTTAACTCAGTTAAAATGTGTTCACAACACTGAAGGCTCTAAAAAGACTGAATTGTTAGCTCAGTCTAGGGAATTACTCTTGGTGAGGGTGAAGGAGGAGATTTCTCTTTCTCTCCCCAAACCCATTAGCCATGACTTTAGGCAGCAGAGCTATTTATCCAGGAGGAGACACTCTATCTAGCAGCTGTAGAGTCCCTGGAAAGAATTCAAGGCCCTGTGGAAGACGCATAGATACAACAATCCGGGCAGATATGGATACAGATAATGCATTGACTTGGAGCCTAAGAGGCTTGAAGGAGTGTGGCTAAAAAAGAACAAAAAGAGAGAATTTACTTAAGAAAAAGCTAGCCTGAGGAATTAAATATTGAGATGCAGAGAAGATCAGATCCTGGGAGCCCAGCTGTGCAACCCACCCAGCAAAGATGTAGGGAGGGAAGACCTTTGTGAATTCTCCATAGAGAAGTAAGGACTTCTAGGCTTGATAGTATTGAAGGAACGAGTAGCCTTGGCTTTATATATTTGCCATATGTGTGCCTTACTACCATTCTAAACTAAATTTGTTTCCTGAAGACATTATGTGTATTTGTAAGAACATCCCCAAGTTTATTTTTTGAGAAGGGGATATTTTGCAAATACTATTCTAACTATTCCATCTTACTAAATGACTTTGCTAAGAGGTAATTGTGTCTACTGGATGACTGTTATTGGAAAGCACACTGGTAGAAGCTCATGAGCTAGGAACTTGGACCCACAAGGTATCCCTTGAACTCTGTGTATATGTGTGTGTGTGTGTGTGTGTGTGTGTGTGTGTGTGTGTGTGTGTGTATTGGCAGGGGAGTATTGCAGAGGGAGTGCTGTACTACAATTATATAATTCTAAGATTTTGAGAGTCTGTGATTTCATGACCCCAAAATTCTACAATTCTAAGATTTTGAGATTCTATGATTACATGATTCTAAGCTGGCATTTTATGATTCTAAGATTCTACAGAACTACATGGAGTGCATGTTCCATATCCTGGGGGGAATTCTTTTGATTAATGAAGTTATAAGGTAGCCTTATATCTGTTGTGAGTGACACAAGCCCCAGGTCCTTTTAATTCTCAAATCTTACAATACCCATGAAGTCAAAGCAGGTGGGATGCTATTAGTCCCTTCCCATCTTAATAAGCTAATCTTTCCAGCTGCAGCTTCCTCAGATACAAAAAGCTTATTAGATCATCCTACCTGTGGGCAGGGATTTAGTGTGGGACTTTTCCCCAGGCATCTGGCTGAACTACTTGGCAGGTATTAGACTCAACCAAAATGTAAAATTTGTTTTTTTGACTCCGTTAATTTTTTTCCCTCTGCCTCTCATTAACTCAAATTATATGACATTTTTAAGTGACTGCAGTATGTACAGCATGGCATCATCATTCCATCAGAGATTTTGAGTTGTAAGGGATTGTAAAGATCATCCCTTCATTTTACGAAGTGCTGTGGATTAGTGTACTGAGAACAATAGCCCACGATTCCTGCCATCAGAGAACTTAAAACATTATTGGGGAGATGAGATATAAATATCCAAAATATTAAAGAGAAGTGATAGCACAAGGTCACGTGTAATTAGTAACACATCAGTAGTAAAGAGAGGTTCACAAGATGGTAAGTCATGGGTTCACAAGATGGTAAGTCATGGGACTGAAAAAGATCTTAAAGAGCATTTGTCCAATACCTATGTTGTACAGGTAAAGAAGCTGAGTCCCAAAGTTGAGATGAAACTTTCTCAAGGTCATACAAGTAAGTAGTGGCATAGACAGGATTTGAAGTCAGATTCTTTGACACTCAAATCCAGAGCTCTCTCATTATACCATTTAGCTTGAAAGATGAGTAGAGTAGAGAAGTCAGGGCAAGAATAATTTGAATTAGGTTTTACTTTAAAGATAATAATAATGACATTAGATTTTTTTTCCTAGGTCAACCTTTTCTTTGTTTTATATCTGAGGAAGAGCAATGAGCTGAATCTAATTAGATGAAATTCAATAGGAATAAATGTAAAGTCTTGCATTTAGGTGCCAAAAATCAATTTTATAAGTAGAAGATGGGGGAGACATGACTAGACAGAAGTTATTCAGGGAAAAAACAATAGCTAACATTTATATAGCGCTTACTATGTTCCAGGCACTGTGCTAAGCATTTCATTATTATTATTATTATTATTTCATTTGATCATCATAACAACCCTAGGAGATAGGTGCTATTATTATCTTCATTTTACAGATGAGGAAACCTGGGCAAATGGAGATTCAATAACTTGCCACGGGTTACTCAGTTAGTAAATATCTTTAGGCCAGATTTAAATGCATCTTCTGGACTCTAGGCTAGGTGTTCTTTCATTGTGCCACCTAGCTGCAGAAAAAGATCTGGGAGTTTCAGTGGAGCACAAGCTCAATATAAATCAGTAATATGACGTAGCTACCCAAAAACCTGATGCAACCTGAGCTGCATTAAGAGAGTCTGACTCCCAGTGACCACCATGGGGGTTTTCTTGGCAAAGATATTAGAGTGATGTGTGCTATTTCCTTCTCAAGCTCATTTTACAGATGAGGAAACAAAGACAAACAGGGTAAAGTGACTTGACCAGGATTACGCATCTCGTAAATGTCTGAGGCTGGATTTCAACTCACCAAGATGAGTCTTCCTGACTCCAGACCTAGCACTCTATCCATTGCACCACCTAGCTCCCCTCAAGAGGATCTTAGCTTTCAGAAATAGGGAGGTGATAGTCCCACTGTACTTTGCTCTTGTCAGACTATCTGGAATAGTGTGTTCAGGTCTGGGCATCGTAGGTTTAAAAGGACATTGACAAGCTAGAGTCTAAAGGAGGGTAACCAGGGTGGTGAAAGCTGTGGAGTCCCCAACACATGAGGATCCATTGGAGGAACAAGGGAAGATGTTTAGCCTGGAGAAGAGAAGATTCAGGAAGAATAATGGGTGTCTTCAAGTATTTGGAGGAAGGATTAGACTTGGTCTGTTTGGCCAGAAGGCAGAACCAAGAGTAATGGGTGGAAGTCCTAGAGACAAATTTAGGCTTGGTCTGGAAAATCATTCCCAATCATTACAGCAGTCCAAAAGAGGAATGAACCACCTAGAGATGGAGCGGGTTTCTCCTCTTTGGAGGTCATGAAGCAGGGACTGGATGACTACTTCTTGGGTATGATGTTGCAGTAGATGGCTGCTAAGGTCCCTTACAGCTCTCAAACTCTAGGATTCTGGGAAATTGAGGCCCAGGGAGATGAAGAGACAAGCCCAAGGACGTGCAGGTAGTTAAAAGCAGAGCTAGAATATAAAACCAAGTTTCAGATATGCAAGAAGGAAGCAGGGCAGTATCTCAATGGAAGGGAACTGTGGAGATGGTCTCTGAAGTCGCGCTGGGCACTGTACAAGGAAATGACTACAATAGCTTCAGTAGAAAAAGGGAAAGCCCGGGCACTATTTGAAACACAGGACAACAACAGTGTCAAAAGTGCTAATTAATGCTCAGAATGAGCTTAGGCTAGTAAGGAACATTAAGATGACAAACGTGGAATATTAAACATCATGGAAGCTGTGGCAGATGATCTGTCAGAGATAATGTTGAAAGAGGGAGGTGCCGCAATCCTGGAAATGAGCAAACATGATTCCAATTTTCAAAAATAGAAGAGGGTAGAAATATTAAGCTAGAAGAGAGTTTTACTTCAATTCCCAGCAAAATTCTAGAATACATTATTAAAGTATAATTGGGGAAAGAATAGTTGGTTTGCAGAAAGTTGTGATCATGGACACTTTTTGAGAATGTGGTAGAATAAAGTCATAGCACACACCAAAGGGCTAGGCAGTGATGCCTTCGTGACACTAGCTTTGTGACAGCTGTGTCCTTTGCAATAGTTTCTGATCCCTTTTCTATTCTGTCTGTTGTGCTCATGTCTAAGGATATGGGACTCTGGCACAGAGAAAGAAGGCAAAGAAAAGAAGACGAGGTGATGGAATGGGATAAAGTATTGGACTTATAGTCAGGAGGACCTGAGTTAGACCCTTGTCTCACACACTTAATTGTTGTGTGACCCTAGGCAAGTCACTTACCCCTGTTTGTCTCAGTTTCCTCATCTGTAAAAAGAGCTGGAGAAGGGAATGGCAAACCATTCCAATATCTTTGCCAAGAAAACCCCAAATGGGTTTACAAACAGCTGGACATGACTGAAAAAGGACTGAACAGTGCAGCAAAGCACTTTGTGAACCTTAAGATGTTACGTAAGTGCTAGCCATTATTGTTGATGTTGATGCTATCCATGAAGTATGATTTGAATATCAGTTAAGCATTTTTTGGTCCGAATATATCAGGAGAAAATGGATGGACATTAGATCTACATAAATGAAACCAGAATAATTGGTGGGATTTGGGAAAGGAAAGTATCCGCTGAAGGGAAAGACTCCAAAGTTGTCATAATCTGTTGCTCATCACAGGAGAAAGCTGAAAGATCCCACAGAGTTGTGCACAGAAACCTCCATCCACCCACTGGTCCCCTAAGGAAAAATAGGGTGGGGGGGGGTTGAGAAGCTCCCTATTTTCTCTGTAAATCCCATAACTGGCTTGTCCATGTGGGAAGCAGAAAGGATTGTTTCATTCATTATGTGTGTATACCGCAGCTCCTAGCTTTGTTTCTGGCACACAATAGGGACTTGAGAAATACTTACTGATTGTTAATCATCTCCACAGTATAAAAGGTGGGGGGGGGAGACAACAATATCATTTCTACATCTCAGACTCTATACTTGTGCTTTCTAATCCCTCGCATGGAAAAGGTTTATTTAAGCCAAAAAGGGAGTGAAGAAGGAAATGAATCTTTGAAACATATTGAAACTAAAATAAAGTATGAAGACCAAAAGGACACCCTGCCCCAAATATACACACATATGAAAAATGCCATAACTACAAAACTGAGTATGGTCTAAGAATTTAGAAAGACTAAGTGGTGTTTAGGACTTTGTACATAATCACTGCTTAATAAATATTTGTTGAATGGCATTTTCCTCTTTCCTGCTTCAAAAGCCCTGTGGTAGTTACTACCATCTTCAAATACAATTCATTTTAATGATGGCTTCTGTCTCAGTTGTGGATGCAATGGGACAGGGAGTGGGTAGAGGGAGATGGGGTTCAATAAGGTGTCACGATATAGTGGGAGTGTATGGAGTGTTAAGAGAGGACTAGCATCTCTGGTGTGAGGGCTGCTCATACCTCTATCCACCTGTCACCCAACTCTTACCTTTGGCTCCAAGAAGCTGTAACATGTGCAATGGCCAAACCTCAGTAAACCATCTCAGCAGATGGGCTGAACCAGGTTAGGGGGAGCTGAGAGGCCTCAAACCCATTAGTGAGTTAAGGCGATGCCTACTCCAAGCATGTGAAGACTCCTCCTGGTGGAATGGGAAGATAAAAACAACTTGTTCCAAAGGCCTTGAAGGTGGTTGAAGCAGGTGCTTCAGAGCACTTAGAGCTTGGTTAGACATGGAAAATGCCAAGGTCATCCACTAGATTCCCACTGGACTTCAATGACTCTGGAAGAGAGAATGAAGATGATGACTTTTTGCTGCTCCACCTCACTTAAATCTGATTGACTTGTAAGTCAAGACATTACTTTGTGATGTCATTAGTCCTCTTCAAAAACAAAGGACAAAACAACATGATACAGTGAAAAAGATCACTGGATTTGAAGCCAGAATGCACACACTATTTCTTTGGGCAAAATATCAGTAGCTCACAACCCAGCCCAATGTACAAGACTTCTATGAACATACAAAGCACAGGGCTGTACAAAGACATATAAGGAAACACTAGATTCCCTTACAATGAGGCTCCAATTGGCTCTCTTGTTTATCATCCTGTCCAAAAAAAAACCGTTTCAATGGCCATAACCAGAAAAGCAGCTGGTGAAACAGTGGATAGAGTACTGGGCCTAGAATCAGAAAGACCTAAGTTCAAATCCAACCTCAGACAATTCCTAGCTGTGTGACCCTGGGCAAGTCACTTAACCTCTGTTTACTTCAGTTTCCTCACTTGGAGAAAATGGGGTTAACAACAGCACCTGCCTAGAAAGGTTATTGTGAGGATCCAATGAGATAATATTTGTAAAAGTGCTTAGCACAGTGCCTAGCACATAGTAGCTACTATATAAGTGCTTATTCCTTTCCCTTCCTGTAGTACAAAGACCAGTTTAAGAACAAAGAGATTTAATTTTTCCCTGTATACTGAAGACTTCATGAAGAGTGGGAGAAAGGCTGTTGTTACGTTGATGATATTGGCAGCAACTGCTGTCTTGATGAGCCCACAGCTCAACTGCCTCTCTGATTGGAGTGATCCTTTTCTTTCTTCGTCCTTCCCCCTCCATCTCCTTATTGTTGTATTTTCAGTTGTATCTGACTCTTTGTGACCCCATTTGGGGTTTTCTTAGCAAAGATACTAGAGTAGTTTGCCATTTACTTCTCTAGCCCATTTTTTAGATGAGAGAAGTGAGGCAAACCAGGTTAAGTGACTTGCCTAGGGTCACACAGCTAGTAAGTGTTTGAGGCCAGATTTGAACTCAGGTTTGGTACTCTATCTACTGTGCCATCTAGTCTGTTTATTTATTTGTTTTTGTTTTTCCAACCATACCTCAATTATCAGGATTGAAATGCTTTGCTCAGATAATATTAAACCATTGCAGTTCTTTCTCCAGCAAAATGGAGACCAAACTCTTGGTCTATACACAATTTGGCCAGTACATACACTTGGCCTCTCCTTCCTCCAGCCTCTCCCTAAAATTTCTCTTGGAGAAAACAATTCTAACAATACCTAGTAAATCAAACCTCACCATTCAGATGCCTCCAAAAAAAATGCCCACAACCTAGATATTAGAGGGTAATCATAGGATCAAAGATTGAGAGCTAGAAAGGACTTTAAAGCCCATCTTGTCAAATTTCATTTTACAGATGAGGAAACTGAGAATCTAAGAGGTTAAAGGTCACACAGGTGCAAGGGTCACACAGCTAGAAGGAGTAAGAGGCAGTATTTGAACCCAAGTCTTCCAGACTCCAAGTCCCGGGTTCTATCTGTCAGTTACTTAGCTACCTAGTCAAATTTTGGTATTTTACAATTTACAAAGTGTTATCAACATACATTCTCTCACTTGATCTTTCAGCATAAGCTGCCCTGTAAAATAGACAGGACAGGTACGAGAGCTGAGACATTTCAGGACCAAAGTGCCTCCTCTGGCCATCACTTCCTTATGGATACTATCTTCCCTATTAGAATGTAAACTCCTTAAGAGCTGGCACTGTCTTTCCTTCTGTATTTGTATCCTCAGTGCCTAGCATTGTGTTTGGCATGTAGTAATGCTTGGATTTGGTCAGGAAATGGCTGGCATTGTAAGTCAGGGATTTCCAAGTTTTCTCTAGTCATAGAACCATTTAAAAAAATTATAGATCAAACAATAGTTATATTGATCATTTTCAGATTCATGGTTGTCATTGTATATCCCTAGCACTTAGCACAATACCTAGAACATAGTAGCTTCTTAATAAATGCTTGTTGATTGGCTTCTTGACTCTGATGCTGATGTTGATTACACTTGGAAACAATTGCCCAGATAAAGAGCGAAGATACCTTCATGTATCTCATGTATCTCATGTATCTCATGTATCTGAGCACCAGCTAAACTGGATTATTCACCATCTCATTCTGCCCTCTCCTACTCTTTGCCTTTGATCATGGCATCTCTAATACTTAAAGTAATTATTTTCATGTGGTTCAAAGCTGATGTGTTAGTAATTAAGCAAATTCCAGGGAGATAAGGGAATGGGGTAATTCCTGCCTAGGTTTAATGAGGCAGGATCTGAGATGGGGGAAACAGAAAGAGTAAACCCAAAAGCCACACTGGGTTACTATCAGTAACCCAGTGCAGTATCTATGGAGCAGGGATTCAAGTGGCTGAGATGATTAGGATGATTAATTGCTGAGCAGAGATGTAGAAGTCCTCTAGGACTTCTTACAAAACTGGCATCCAGGTCTTCTTCTTGGGGCTGAACTCCTTTCCAGTCTACTAGATATTATAGGCAGCCCCAAAGAGCAACCCACTTAACTTCTAAATGCCCTAGGCAATTCTATAAAACTGTAAGTTTCAAGCAAGTGCCAATCTATATTGATAGGAGTTCCACACCATTAGCTCCTGACATCGATAAAATCATAGATCATAAAAAAGTTTATGTGAGGCTATTATTTGTGAATCTAGTTCCTTTCCATAACTTCACTCTCTAAGCAGTTTTTATCAGTTGGTATAGATGAAAGAGTACTAGATTTGAAGTCAGTATTCACGAGTTTGTATCGCGGTTCTGCTACATACTACTTGTCTGACCTTGGGTAAATCACTTCACTTCACTAGGTCTCAGTTTCCAAGACACCTCCAGCTATTCCATCTCAACTCAAATCAGAATCTCCCATTGGAAAATGAACTCTGCCTCTGAAACCACTATGGACTTTGATAGGTCAGCTTTGTCCTCTTACTTGGTTCCAGGCCTCCACAGAACTTCCACGACATCTCAAGCTTTATCGTGCTAACTTTCCCTTTTTAACTCTCCTTCATGTGTTATATTCTTCACACCCCTCCCACTGGAATATAGATTACTTGAGGGAAGAGACTGCCTTTTTTGCTTACATTTATATCCCCAGCACTTAGCACATTACCTGGCAAATAGTGAGTACTTAATAAATTATCTATATATGTATCTATCTTTCTATGTATCTATCTATCCATCTATCTATCTATCCATCCATCCATCCATCCATCCATCTATCAATCTATCCATCTATCTATCCATCCATCCATCTATCAATCTATCCATCCACCCATCCATCTATGTATCTAATCATCTATCCATATATCTATAAAAAGAAGGGTTAGAATAGATGACCTTTAATGGCCTTTCCAACTCAAAATCTATTACTTCTGTGAATCAATGTATACTTTACTAAACAATAGCTTTTTCCTACACATCCACAATTAGCAGCAATAGAGATGATTTGGAGGATAGAGAAAGGAATTAGGTTGGGTCCTTATAACAAAGACAGTTGCAGCATGAGGTAGATATTAAGTGAGAAGAGTAGTCTCAGCCAGGAGGCTACCAACTCAACTGATTGGGAAGAGGCCTATGGTCCTTTCTACCAGTTTCTAGAAAAGTCTCCTGGTACAGAAGTTGCCAGAGGATAGCCTGACCTGGCCCCCTACACTTAAAGGCAGTCAGTATGTAACTTTGACTATTTATATAGGTTGCTACAAGTAAGCCTGAAGGCTTCTAACTTTTCCAAGTAGTCATTGACTGTAGGAACTGCAGTGTGTGGGCTGAGTGAGGAAAAAACTATGAGTAGAAACCATAGTTCACATATGAAGCTCACTCTGGGTAGATGAGTGGACTATTATAATAGAATGCCAGTGTAGGTGGATTTTGATGAGCCAGGCAACTGATCCTTAGTATTATGGGGAAGACTCAGAAATAAGTATAGTCTAGCCTGAGTACTCTTGCAGTTCACAAAGTGTGATCAACATGCATTCTCTTACTTGATCTTTCAGTATAAGCTGCCCTGTGATGTGGATAGGACAAGTATGACAGCTGAGCCTTTCAGGACCAAAGTGCCTCCTCTGGTCATCACTTCTTTATGGATGTTGTCTCCTCTATTAGAATGTAAACTCCTTAAGGGCTGGCACTATCTTTCCTCCTGTATTTGTATCCCCAGTGCCTAGCATTGTGTTCGTCACATAGTAAACATTTAATAAATACCTTTTCCTTCATTCATTCATATAAACCTAGGTCTTGGATAAATCCAGTGCTAGGAACTGGGGGAAAGACTCCTCTAGCTATGTGTTTAATCCCTAGTCAGTCATTTAGTTAGGAAAGCAATTATTAAATTTTTATGATACGCCAGGCACTGTGCTAAATTCTGTGGATACAAAATACAGTAAAGCAAAAAACAGTCCCTGCCCCCAAGGAGCTCATATCCTAATGGGGAGTGGGGAGGGTGAAAACATGCAAATAACAAAGAATATATGAGATATACACGGAGTAGGTGGAAGGTAATCTGGAGAGCAAGGCATTAGCAGGCCTTCTGCAGAAAGTGCAGAAGGTATTATTAGGGTAGGGTTAACCCGACCTCTTATGCTTCTCCTTTCAAATATCTTCAATCTCTTCCTCTCTATGGACTCCTCCCCTACTGCCTACAAATGGGCTTAAGTCTTGACTATGTTAAGAAGACTTTCCTTTAATCTTGGGACACTGCCCCCGCTTCTCCCACCCCACTCCCACCAAGGTACCCTATCTCTCTATTCCCCTTCCCTGACAAACATCCTCAACTACCCATTCACTCCTCAGCCCCTCAGGCTGATTTCCTTCCTCATCCTCAGTACTAAAACTACTCTTCTCACTGTCATTAATGACCTTTTTATCATCATATATTATGGCCTTTTCCCCCAGTTCTCTTATCCTCCACAGACCAACAACCTTTCCACTTTACTAGATCACCTCCTTGTTATCTCTTGCTTCTGTAATTTCTCTTCTCCTTTAGCTTCTATGATGCTCTACACTTATGGTAGCTCTTTGCTCTTTTTTGGTCCCCTTCAATGGCTTTGTAATTACCTCTTGCTTTTTCTTCCCTCTATACTCTCTCCTTTCACAATCCCATCAGCTTGCATAGCTTCCATTATTACCTCAATGCAAAAACGTTTTCCAAATCTATACCTCCAGTCCTGACTTTTCTCTTGAGAAAGAGCCCTCCGTTTCCAAAAGCCTAACAGATAACTTCACCTGGACGATTTATTGATACTTCAAACTCAACATTTCCAACACTGAACCTATGACCTTCTCCCCAAAACTTGTTATTCTTTCTAATTCTCTCTGTAGCATCCCTCTGTAAGGCTTGTCCCCTTCTCCCATTGGAGAGTTCTTTATGGAACCTCCATTTCATGGAGAGACTGGGCTAGCCTTCATTCCTTTCTCAGCTGTATTCTGGCTTCCAAACTTCAAAACCATCCCATGAACTGGCTCCTTTCAACTCTCTTTTCCCCTCCTTCCCCACTTCCCAGGTCTCTTTTGTGTGTTGTCTTCTCCCACTAGAATGTAAGCTCCTTGGGGACTGATTCTTTTTATTTCAATTTGGATGCCCTAGTGTTAGCACAGAGTAAGTAATTAACAAGTACTTCCTTCATTCCTTTGAATCATTTCCATTTTATTGTCTTAGGAAGATTCTGAAGATCACCTGGCAGATAAGGTACCAAACATTGAGGTCCTTTCTCAAACTAATCTGCCAAGCATTCAAACCTACTGCAGAGAATACAACCCCAATGGGCTGGCCACATTGTTCAAATGCCAAATGTATGTTTGCCTTTAAAGACTATTTCACAAAGAACTCACACAAGGTAAGCACTCACCCAGAGGTCAGAAGAAGTGATAAAAGGACACTTTCAAGGTCTTTCTGAAGAACATTAGAATTGATTGTGAGACGTGGGAGATACTGGCACAGGATCATCCAGCATGATGTGCCCACATCAAAGAAGGCACTGTGTTTTATGAGCAAAGCAGAACTGCAGTAATTCAAAACAAACATGAGATGCACAAATGTAGAGACCTCTCCCTCCCAAATGGTCATATGGCTTATTTGTGCCTGACCTGTGATAGAGTCTTCAGAGCTCATTTTGGTCTAATCAACCACAGTTGGACATACTATATATTGACCCTGACATTGTGATGTCATTTTGGTCCTCTTCAAGCATGAAGGACAAACAAGAACATTCTTTCCTTTGTTCCTTCATTCCTTCACTCATTCTTTCCTTCATTCTTTTTTTCCTTTTTTCCTTCCTTAGTCTTCTTATGGTTTTACTATCCTCCCAAGCCCCAGGCTAGAAGCCTCCTTTTTCACAGCTTCAATTCATCCTCTAGACAAGTGCCATAGTAATCTTCTCAGTGCACCACCTTGATTTTATCCCTCACCTGCTCAAGAACCTTCACTGGTTCCCTATTGCTCATATAAAAAAATTAAAACCTCTTAGCCTGGGATAATCAGTCTCTATCCTACCTTTCTAATCTTATCTCTTTTTCTTCACTTTCATGTACTCTCCACTACAACCAAAATGGTTCAGTCATCAACCCCTGTTCTCACCCTGCTTACTTTCACCTCTATGCCTATGCTATTTTCTATCTAACTTTGCTTACCTCAAGTTTAAAACAGACTCTCACCTCTGCTGTATCATCCTGTTGAATTCCTTCCCTCTGTTCAAGGCTCAACTCAGATGCTATCCCCTCCATGTTCCTAAATATCTCCCCCAATGACTACCTGCTGAAAGTGATCTCTCTTTCCCCAAATTTCTCACACTACTTTGGCCTCTCCTTTCTATTGATTTCATCCAACCCTGTTTTGTGGTTGTCGGTATATGTCTTAGCCCTCCTATTTAATTGTAAAATCTTTGGGAGGAGGGACTGTGTCTAATTTCACCTTTATACTTTTATGTCTAGAAGAGGTCATAATAAATATTTGTTGAATGAGTTGTATGAGCTCAACATTGCTGTCTTTTTTAAGAATGGGAAAGATTTGCATAAAGAGAGAATAGCGTGATTTTCTTGAGGGCAGAGACATTTCTATAACCTCTAGGCATTAAGAGAGGCTGGATAGTCCAATGGAAATAACAGAGGGCCTGGCATCAGAATCAGATCAGACACTTAGAGACAGAAGGTGGTCATTAAGTCCAACGCTCCCATTTTAAAGACTAGGAAACTGAGGCTCAGGAAGGGTAGGCGATTTGCCTAGGGTCACACACCTACTAAGCATCTGATGCAAGACTTGAATTCAGTTCTGACTCTGGTAGGTGTGTTCTTTTTTCAGTTGCACACCTGGGGAATTTGACTGCAGTAGATCTGGGTCCACTTAGAAAGTATATATTGAATTTGCTCGGTGCAGGTCCGTCATTGGGCACGGGTTCTCTCAAGTGCATGTTCTCTCTTGAGCTTCTGGTGAATTCATTCAAGCTCTGACATAAAGGGCCATGAAAGGCAGTCTAATGATGACATTTAATTACAAAGAGCAAAATGCTGGGTTTCTCTGTTACATGGAAGATACAGTAGAAAGGATTGTTAGTCCCCATAGGAAACTACCATGTGGATTTGTTGCTCCAAAGCTCATTTCAAAGGCAAAGACTGTAGCAACATGGCTGTCAGATGGATTCTCTGCTTCTAATCACCTCAATTTTACTCCTTTAATTTTACTGGAATGTTGATTAAAATGCCCTGGACTTCAGAGCAGCTAGGTGGTACAGTGGATAGAGCACCAGCCCTGGAGTCAGGAGAAACTGAGTTCAAATCTGGCCTCAGACACGTACTAGCTGTGTGACCCTGGGCAAGTCACTTAACCTCAATTGTCTCCAAAAACAAAAATTCCCTGACTTCATTGGGATGGACTATCAGCAGAAGCAAGCAACCTTCCTCCTACGGATAGAGGTAGGTGAGTGTTGTGGAAAGCCCCAAAAGACATAGATACTGATTCGGTCATTTGCAATTGGCAGGTCCCTTAAATTCTTTGTGTTAGTAATATGGGCAACAGCAGCATGAAGATAGAGAAGCAGGAAATATAAAATCCTTGAGGGAAAGTACTGTTTCATTTTTCGCTTTGGGTCCCCAGCATCAGGTCCTACCTACTCCAGTACCTCATCATGGAACTGACTCTCAGTTTCCAAAGCTTTTGCCAGTAGAGTATAGAAGGTTAAGTTATTTGCCCAAGACCACACAGCTAGTAAATAAGTATCACAGACAGGATTTGAATCCAGGTCCTCTCACTCCAGAGCCAGTATCCTTTCTACTATACGACTATGGAATACAGAAACAGGAGGTTAAAAGATTTTAGGTGAAGTATAATTAGGAAATTCAGCATTATAAGAAAATACAGGCAGATCTAGATCGGAGATTGACAACTGGGGGCAAAGCTGGGAAACAGACAGACTTTGTATCTGGTTTCCTCTGCTATTTGCTGGATGACAGACTTAAAGCCAGAAGAAACATTAGAACCAGTCTACTCCAGCTCTCTCATTTTACTGAGGAGGAAGTTGACATCCAGAGAGATAAAGTAACTTCTTTAAAGTCCCGTAGGTAGCAAGCAGCAAAGCTGGGATTTGAGTCCAAATAGTCTGACTCTTAATCCAATGCATTCTCCTTTGAGCACTCTAGCCCTTAGTGGGAATTTAGGACCTTCCTACTCTTTAACACAGTTGGCACTACTAGTTGGCACAGTGCATGGAGTACCAGGCCTGAAGTCATGAAGACTCATCTTTGTGAGTTCAAATCCAGCCTCAGACATTTATTAGTTGTGTGACCCTGGGCAAGTCACTTAGCCCTGATTGCCTCAGTTTCTTCATCAGCAAAAAAATGCTGGAGAAGGAAATAGCAAAGCACCCCAGGATCTTTGCCAAGAAGACCCCAAATGGGGTCATGAAGAGTGAGATGTGATTGAAACAACTGAACAGCAATACTCCTTAACTTCCTGGAGCACTAATAAAAACAGTCTTATAGCCTAGCTGACTCCTCGTCTAAATTCACCTACCCCATGCCAATCTCCTTTCTCTCTCCCAGACCCACTGAGAAATTCCAGCTTCCTACACACAGGACAATTAGTAGGAAGAGACTAACCATTCAAACTAAATTAATGGGTCAGCTACTGAATATGATAACCTTCCAAAGAAGTATAACTTAACCCACTTTAAAGCCTATATGACTTCTTAAGTGGGGAAGGAGATTTGTATGGAAAAGAACACTGTCCAGGTGTCAGGAAACCTGGACTATAAAGTCCTGATCCTGCCAGTAATTTGCTGTGTAGTCAATTCCTCCCTTTGGCCTCAGTTTCCTCTTCCAGAAAATGAAAGATAATCTTCGAGGATCTCTTCCAGTTCTAACAGTCTATGATTAACCTGAGTCACTGTAGTTTTTTGAGTAGGGGAGTATGATGATGAAAGTCATATTTTTCTGTGGAGGGCTGAGGGAGTAGTCTGGCGCATGCACTGAGCAAAGAATAGGGAATGCAAACTGGAGGCAGGGAGACGAGTCAAGAGGTTATTGTACCAACCAGGGATGAGATATTGAGGGTTGGGACTGGAGCAGGGGCAATGGTCAGAGACTGGGGAGTTCCTCTACAGTCTGATGACTAAAGTGGAAAAAAACAGCAAATCAGTAGCATGACGACTTGCAAAGAGGTCCAGGAATTAGGTAAAGCCCTCCCTATGTCAGACCTTAATTCTAAAATCCCATTTAAATAACACCTAGCTTATTTTATGTGTTTTTGGACCATTCTTGTGATTTTGTGAGTGTAAAGAACTCTTGGAACTTTCCTTACCAAGGCCGGTCAGTGCCTGCTCTACAACTTATAGTCTCAGAGAGACTTAAATCAAATCAATCAAAATCAAATAAGACATCAGAGAGATTCAGGCTCAAAAGTCAATAGTTATCAGAGGCAAGATTTGAACCCAGATCTTCCTGACTCCAAAGCCAGCTCTATAACCACTGTACCACACTGCCTGTCATAATTCACTTTAATACTTGGAAAGAGCTGTGATTCCTTCGACCCTAACAGATAGTGGCCTCTCAATGCCTTCCCATACTGTGTCACTATAGTTTACATTTCCTTATAAGGCCTCCAAGAAATTTGGCTTTTTTTTTTATCATAATTTGAGAGTACAAGTGAAGCCATCTAGTGCATCTCTTTGTCTCTCAGTTAAAAAAAAAATCATACCATTTTAGGAAAGAAAAGTCACTAAATATTTTCTTTTCCCACACTAATAATAATAACTTGCATTTATATAGTGCTTTTAGGTTTACAAAGTGCTTTATAAATGTTATCTCATTTTATCCCCATAATAATCCTGGGAGTTATATGCTATCATTATATCCATTTTATAGATGAGAAAACCAAGGCAGACAGAGGTTAAGTGACTTGCCCAGAATCACATAGTTAGTAAGTGCCTGAGGCTGAATTTAAAGGTAAGTCTTCCTGAGTCCAGGTCTAGTGTTCTATCCACTGCACCATCTTCATATCCAATCAGGGAACAAGTTATATTCATTCCTCTTCTCTAATAACTCTTGGATTTATCCCCTTGTCTCCCTGCTGCTACCCAAAAACAATCCCTCAACACCTCACATATGGATTATTTCAACAGCTTCAAAACTACTCTCCTTCCTTTAGTCCCCGATTTCAATTTTTTTAGACATTTATTGTGTCTGCTATATGCTATATGCAAAGCCCTGATGATATCTTGGACCCTGAGGATACAAAGACACAAGTGAAATAGGCTCTAACCTCAAGAAACTTACAGTCTACTTGGGAGAATTGATGGGTTCGTAGGTGAGTAAATACAATGTAATTTATGGGAGAAGAGAGAACATTAAGGATTGGGGAATCAAGGAAGATTTTTAGGAGAAGGGGACACCAGAGCTGAGTTGTGAAGGAAGATAAAGATTCTGAGAGTGGAGCTAAAGAGCGAGGGCATTCTAAGAATGTAACTCAGTTCATTTCCATTCCACAAACATTTATTAGGCATGCATTATGTATAAGAAATTGGGCTATGTGCTTATATTACAAAGATGAAAAGCCAAACAGCCCCTGCCCCCAAAGTTCTTACAATCTGGTAAAAGAGCTAACGTAGACAATCGCAGCATCTTAGAGCTCAAAGAGACTTTAGGGATCACCTAATCCAAGCCCTTCATTTTACCAATAATAAAACTGAGATGCAGAGAGGTCTTGCAAGTGACTTGTCAAAGGTCACACAACAGATTAATAGCTGAACCTGGTCCCAAATCTGCATGTAGTAACACCTACCCCAGGTCTTTTTCTATCCTACCATCTTGGTGTTCATAGAAGAGGTCAGAAAGGCATGAGAGATTCGAAGAAGGAAGCTCTTCTTGCTGTGTGCCTAGCACATAATAGGGGCTTAATTAGTGCTTGTTGATTGATTAATTATAAGAACCAAAGAAGGCATTTATGGGAGTGGTAGCATCTAAACTGGATTTTGAAATAAGAGATTTCAAAAGTTGGATGGGGGTAGGAAAAGTCCATTTCAGGCATGGAAGATGGCATGAGCAATGGCATGGAAGTGGGAAAGAAGAGAATGAACTCAGAACTATAAGGAGTCCAATTTTGTTGGAGGATGAAGTATTAGACTCAGAATACAATAAAATAAGATTGAAAAATTAATAAATTGATAAAAGTTAAAAATTGATTAAAAAATTAATAAGACTGAAAAGATTGTGGCCTTGAATACTAACCCAAGCAGTTTGTATTTTATTTAACCCTCTATAAAATGAGAGCAATAGACTAGATGATCTCTTAAGTCCCTTCCTGCTCTGACATTCAATTATTCTCTGATTCTCAATCAGGGCAGAGTTTCCCAGAGAACCCAAAGGCCATATTCTATAATGTGTCCCTAGTGACTTCTCGTCAGTCCAGAGCACAGAGGTCCCAATGTGGGCAATGAGTATTCTTCAAAATACAATTGTTTTCCTGAACAGTCCATCCTTTTTTCCTCCTTGTGACATCTATATTTCTCTCAATTTACATTTAATTCTGCTTTATGATTCTTGGTACATTTCCCTATTCCCTTCCCTCCTCAGATGAGTCATAAGATGAAATGAGGCATTTTGCAGTAACCGATGGTAGAGGTTGAATTATTCAAACTCCTCCGGACTCTGAAATTACTTTAAAATGTTGATGTTCTTCATTAAACATCAGAATAGGCAAAGGGTTGCAAGTATTTATCTTAATTTGTGGAACATCTCCATTCCAGCCTCCATATGAGGACATCACTACCATATTAATGCCTTGAAACTTTAAAACCAAATCCCATTCCCCTTGGGCTAAACAATATGAGCTGTCTTTCCCTCTGATTGATTAGATGGCACCAGTTTTCATGTTGTAATTGCTTGTTGGAGTATAAAAATGGAGCCCTAGAGTTAGGTGGGAAGGAGGCTGCTGTTGACTTGGTTCTGCATTTCTCTGCTTTTCTCCAGAATGTACTCAGAAGGTATTGCCACTTCCCACCTCAGGTCACATCAGGATTGCAAAATTAGTCAGCAATGCTGCCTACAATAGTTTAAGAGGATAAGATAAAGTGTATGCTTTCTTACTTGTTCACAGAATTACAAAATTTCAGAATCAGAAGCAAAGCTATGTGACTATAAGACAGGCATTTCCTTTCTCTGATCCTCAGTTTCCACATCTGTAAAATGAGTAGTTTGAACTAGGAGGTTTCTAATATCCCTTTCCTCTTTAAATCTATTATGGCTCTAACAAGCTCTGAAGGTCTTTATCCCAGCTCCTAGCCTGACTGACAAGTCAAGTCCTCAAAGGCTAAGCTAGCTACATTCTCCCCCTTCAAGATACTAGGATATCCCTGAGAGGTTGGGATGTCTTCCTAATGCCATCAACTTGAGTCCTTATTCTGGTTTATTATCTCCAGTATTAATTAGCAGTGACTACTGTCCTAGTTTTATTTAACCAATTAATATCAATTAGTTTTTTAAAAGTGATTTTTACTGAGATGGTATAGTGAGAACAGAAATATAATTTTCCCTCAACATCTGGGAGCAAATTCTTCCCTACAAAACCTCAGACCCTGGAGACAGTGGGTTCAGACTTAAAGCATTTTCTACATAGCATTCATCACAGCAAACTCATTTCTGAATGTGGTACAGCTGAGGGATGAGCAGCTATTCCTCTTTCCTGGCAGTCTCTGATCTACCTCTCTGCTGGGTCATGGTGGTCATTAGTAATTTGCTCCTTGCTGGGCTCCTCCATCCACAAAATCTGACATGGATTCTAGCTCCTAGAACTCTGGCAGCTTGCTCTCTTGACCTTTCAAAGTTCAGAAGGGTACAGTCTTGTCCAGTACTCCTTTACCTTAGAGCAAGAAAGAATTGAGCAACAGATAGAAGGAATAAAAAGGCCACATACTCACAAGCCACATAGCCATATGGCTCAGGTGAGGAGATAAAGCCCTGAGGCCTTTCTCCCCAACCAGAAGCTTACAGCACTCTTCACCTGAATATAGTCAAGCAAAAAAGAAAGCCAAATCATTGGGTTAGAGTCATTTTTAAATATTAAATTTTACTTTTTTTCCCAATTAACAAAAGCTGATTTTCTCTCCCTCCCACCCTACCACCCACCACTGAAAAATGAAACAAAACCCTTGTGACAAATATTTAAATTTAAGCAAAATAAATTCCTGTGTTGACCATATCCAAAAAATATATATCTTATTCTGCATCTTGAATTCATCACCTCTCTGTCAGAAAGTGGGCGGTATGCTTCTGGAATCATGGTTGATCATTGCACTGATCAGAGTTGTTAAGGCTTTCAAAGTTGCTTTTACTATATTGTTGGTTTTTTATAAATTATTTTCCTAGTTGTGCTCACTTTGCTCTGTGTCAGTTTATAGAAGTCTCAGGTTTTATTGAAACCAACCTTCTCTTCATTTCTTATAAGAAAATAGTATTCAATTATATTTATATACCATAATTGGTCCACCCATTCTCCAACTGATGGGAACCCCCTTAGTTTCCATTTCTTTGCTACTACAAAAATAACTTTGCTACTACAAATATTTTGGTATATATGGATTCTTTTCCTGTTTCTTTGATCTCTTTGGAGGGTTGGCTAGTAGTGGTATCAATGGGTGTGAGTGCTTTTGTAAGTATTCCCAGTTCTGGCAGCCACTCAAAAGATTTTCACGTGCTATACAGACCAGAAACAATATTTGGGCATGCCCTGCAGTCCACCACAACAGAGCTCCTTGGACATACTCATAAAGACTGTCTTCTCATTGGCAAATCCCAGTTCTCAGTTATACTTCAGTACTATGATCCTGTAATCTGACCCCCACCTGTACTTGATCAAAAATCTTAACAAGAAGTAATCTAGACATTGCTTGAAGATCTCTATTGAAGAGAAACCCCAGACAGCCCATTCCACTTTGGAGTAATTCTAATGGTTAGGAAATTTTCCTTAAATCAAATCTAAGTCTGCCTCTCTGCTTCATCCTCCTTAGTTCTGTCCAGTGAGACCAAGTAAGTTAAATCTAATCCATCTTGTCCATGATAACTCTTCAAATATTTGAGTATAGCTTTCTTATCCCTCCAAGTATTTTCTCCAGGCTCAAAATTCCCATTTTTTTCAACCCAACTTCATATGCCATTATCTGGAGGCCCTTTATCATTTCAGCCTCCCTCTTCTAGACCAGCGTTTCTTAACCTGAGGTCCACAAAGAGGTTGATCTATGAACTTGGATGGAGAAAAATGCATCTTTATTTCAATATAATTGGTTTCTTTCGTAATTCTGTGTATTTTATTCCAATTATTGAAAAAATATTATTCTAAGAAAGGGTCCATAGGCATCAATTAGACTTCCAAATGAGTCAAAGATGCAAAAAAAATGGTAAGAACCCCTGATCTAGACTCTCCCCAACCTAAGATGAGGTACATGGAGTTGAACATAATACCCTGGATATAGTATGTCCTGGACAGAGTAGAACAGTATTATTACCTTTTTATCCCTATACACTTCATATATTCCTTTCTTAATGAAGCCTAAGATCACATTAGCTTTCTTAGCTGTTGTATCATACTCTTTGATTCATATTGAGCTGGTGATTCACTGAAGTGCTCAATAGGTTTTTATAACTGCTTATTATCCACTCTACCCTTCCCCCCAACTATTTAAACTTTGTTGTTATTGTTCAGTTGTTCCTATGTGTCTGACTCTTCATGACCTCGTTGACCATGCTGTCTGTGTATTTTTCTTGATAAAGATAGTAGAATGATTTGTCATTTCTTTCTCCAGTGGATTAAGGCAAACAGAGTTTAAGTGACTTGCCCAGGGTCACACAGCTTGTAAGTGTCTGAGGCCAGATTTGGACTCAGGTCTTACTGACTCCAGTCCTAAAACTCTATCCTCTGAGCCACCTAGCTTCTACATATTTCAACTTATGAAGATGAATGTTGGAACCTATGTAAAACTTTACATTTATCCCTATTGGATTTCATTTTTATTAGATTTGGCCCCATGTTCTACACTGTTGCATTCTTTTTTTATCCTGATTCTCTCATCCAACATGGTAGCTACCCTATCCAACTTGAAGCCATTTGTTAATTTGATGTTTTCTTTTGGAAGCTTTCTGGAAAATTTTCTTAAAATGTTTGCTTTGGTTTCAGCAGTAAGTCATAGATTTACAGAGCTGGAAGGGATTTTAGAAATGTCTTATTCCAACTTTCCTCACTTTTTCAGGTGAAGATACTGAGATTCAATATAACTAATAAGTAGAATCACAATTTGAACCCAGATTGTCTGACCCAAAATCCAGTGTTTTTTCATTATGCCATGCAGTCTGAAAAATGAATGGACTTGAAGGCTTCATAGTGGAGGAAGAATCTGAACTGGGCTTTATTCTAGGATCTAGAGTTAGTAGAATGGAAAGGATTTGTTCAAGGTCACAATGCTAATTAGTAGAAGAGCCAGAACTATAACCCAGGTCCTCTGATTTCCAAACCAGTCTTCTTCCCACTACATTATACTCTTTCCATAGGATATTAGTTGAGGGACAGTGTGGTATAACATTATCCTCACAACAACCCTATCAGGTAGGGTTACATAGTGGAAAGAATAGAGAGTCAGGGGACCCTGTGTTCAGTTCAAATCCTGGCTTTGACACTTACTAGCAGGGATGTGCTGGACCCCGCTTGAACCAGCTAGCTGTTAATTTTTCAGTATTAGCATATGTACCTCCAAAATTGGCCAATACTACAAATCGTCTTGTTGATTGTCTAGACTTAAGAAAGTAATGGAGGAAATATTAGTATTACTGATTAAACTTAAAAGTATGGCCTGCATACATTTTTTTCCCCAGAGAGCCAATGGTTAAACATCTGTCAGCACACCCCAGCTTTCTAGCCATGGTTCTATGGGCAGACACCTTCACTTCTATAGGCCTCAATTTCCTCACCTATATTTCAAGGAGCAAATGAGGTCGTGGGTATGAAAGTGCCTTATAAATGATAAATTATTCTATAAATGTAAATTGATTTTTAAAATTTAGTTTTTCACACATTTAATATACTTTGTTGGTATTGCTGTTATTGTTGTTATTGTTCAGTCTTTTCCTACTCTTTGTGACTCCATTTGGGTTTTCTTAGCAAAGATACTAGAATGGTTTGCCATTTCCTTCTCTAAGAAAACTGAGACAAACAGGATTAAGTGACTTGGCCAGCTAGTAAGTGTCTGAGGCTGGATTTGAACTCAAGAAGGTAAGTCTTCCTGATTCCAGGCCTGGCACTCTATGCACTATGGCACCACCCAGCTGCCCATAGCAAACTATCCATGGGGGATGATGGCACAGGGGAATCACAGGATGGTTTTGGTTCATAGCTAGAAAGAATCTGGGAGGCCATTAAGTCCTACTCCCTCATTTTACAGATGAGGTAACTAAAGCACAGAGAAATCAAGTAATTTGTACAAAGTCACATGGACAGTAAGCATCCACAGGAAGACTGGAAGCCAGTTCCTCTGACATCAGAGGCAAACCTCTTTCAGTACACCAGGGATCACACAAGCTAATAGACATAAAGGGACCAGATCTATAGCATTCTCTTATAAAACTCCTCATTTGTAAAGTCTCCTGCTATCTCACTTTTCAGTCCTGTCACAGAATCACAGAATGCTAGACCTGAAGGAGCCTTAGAGATCACCTCCATCAACCCTTTCATTTTACAGAGAAGGCAGAGAGGAAATGGACTTATCTAAGATCACACAGGAAGTAAGTAGTCTAGGCAAGGTGAAACTAGAAACAAGGTCTTCTGACTGCAAGTTTACTGTCCTTTCCATTATGCTGTACATCCTAATGGTCACTGGTTTCTAATTTCCTAATCTAATTTGCTTTCTGCTACAAAATGTTCAGTTGCAGAAACCTTAAAAATAAATATCATAAGAGCATTTTACTGTCTCTGTTTGGAACTCAAGGGCAAATCCATCGATTGTAATCAAGGGCTTTACTTTGAAATAAATATCTGAGAAAGAGCAGCTTTTCAGGGTCTCTGAAGAATTAAGCACTGCACTTATCCTTCCCTAATTCTTCATCTACTTCTTGGCATTGGGAACTTTCAAAGTTCAACAGCCCTAACCTCTGACCTCCTCTCCTCTTCATCTTCCCACAAATGCAATCCCCAACTCCATGGCCAATTGTTTCTATCTCCTCTCCATCATCAAAGTTTGGCCCTTTGTCTTCTTCTGCTCCCTCAGGTTATTAGACACTCCAGTCTGCCACATTTTCTCCTTTCATTGTGCCTGTGATCTCTATCCCCACCTCTGCTCTCTACTCCCTTCTTGGAATAATTCTGGTAGAAACCTTTGCAGTGCCTTTTTGGATGCTTCTTTCTTGGATGTGAATTTGTCTCTGTACCACCTGTCTGTTCTTTCACACTTGGAGTGGGGAACCCAGCTTCTCAGAAAATTAAAATTATTTTTTTTTCCTTATTTTGGGGGAATTTAAACAATTTCAGATTACTGCGTCCCATCAATAATAGTAATAATACCTATATCTTAGCCTGAAGTCAGAGAGTCCTAGAATCTTAGAATCCTATGCATCATTTCCCAAGCCCACACTTTTATTTCCATTTCCCCTGCTCACTACCTTAGTACAAGGTTTATTATCTCTCTCCCAGATTATCATTGTGGACTCAAATTATCTTCCTGCCTCCATCCTCTCTCACCACTCTCCAATCTATCATTCATCCTACTACTCCCAGATCGATTGTCCTAAAATACATATAAGCACTCCCTGGTCTCCAAACCTTTCATGGATCCCCATTTCCTACTGAATAAAGTTCACACTCCTCAGCTTGATATTAAAAGCCTTCTACAATCTGGCTCCAATCTGTTTTCTCAGTCACACCAAACTCAAGAAAAACTGGACTACTCACAACCCTCTTATATGCCTTGCACACAGTAGGCATTTAATAAATGTTTATTAAATTGAATAGAATTGAATGTGCCCCACTCCCATACCTCTATGCCTGTGTTCACTAAGTTCTTACTTCCCACAATATCTTTCCTTCCACATGGCCAATTCCCACCCATCTTTTAGGGGCCTCACTCAAATGCCACTGGATTCATGAAGCCTGATATACTGGCCCCACCTCCTGCACCAACAAATGAGCAGTCTCTCCTCTAAACCCCTAGAGGTTTTTTTTTTCCTTTCTGTACTTTTAAATTGTGCCTTATGTTATGGTTGTTCATAAAGAAACACACACATGTACACACAGATACACACACACACACACACACACACACACACAAGAATCTTCAGAGTTGGAAGAAACCTCATTGGCCATTTAGTCAAACATGTACCCCATCACTTAGCCTTCTAAAAATTAGATTTTTATTAAAACCTACAGCAAAAAAAAATGCTTGGTTTTTCTGCCCTCTAGACTTGAAGATGGGACTAGATCTGTGATTTCATTGGCATAGGAAGCAGTTTGGCACCTTCACTGCAACTTACAGTCTTAAAGAGTTGCCTAGAGCATTTAGGGATTGAGTGATTTGCCCACATAGTAAGTATCAGGTAGGACTTGAACCCAGGTCTTGCTAAACTTCAAAGCCAACTCTTTATCCACTCTGTCATACTGGCTCTCTTAGGGAACAGACCATATCCTATTCCTCTTGTATTCAACACAGCTCTTCTTTCAGGGCCCTTCTTACAAAAAAAATGTTACTTCTTGTTAGAATATAACACAGCTCGTCAATAATAACAGTGGCACTCTCTCTTTCATGTCTGAATATGACTCTATCCACCCAGCATCAGTGGGCTATCTACATATATATTCAACCTTGACTCATCCACTTCAACTGACATTCTTCTCTGATGATTCATCATGGCCTGTAGGTGACCCTATATTCCAAAGGCTAAGCTGGTAGAAAGGAAGTCCTGGAAGGCCAACCAATTTAGAAACAGTTGTCACAATCATAGGAATAATGAGCATCTTATAATGTTTTACATTTTGGAAAACGTATGCAGTCGTTCGAGCCTCACAACAGCCCTATAGGGTAGGTGCTGCAGGTATTATTATCCCTATTGTTAAAATGAAGAAACTGGGGTTCAGACTGGTTGAAGCACTTATCTGTTGTCACATAGCTAGTGTCAGATGAGCAATTTGATCCCCCTTCTTGATTTCATGTCTAACAGTCTTCAAACTGTACGTCTGAGTATCAGCCTAGCTAAATGTATCCCCAGAAGGATGGTAGCCAGCTCACGATTTGTTCAGACTCATCAATTCATGAATACGGTCTACAAATGTGTGGATGAGTTGTGATATTCATTAGGGAGGGAGGACCCATGCTGATGAAATCACAAACCATGACTCCTACCCCTAGAGTCGTAAGAGATGCAAAGATAAATTAGACTCAATCCCAGCCCTAAAGGCACTTACCTTCTAGTTAGAAACAAGAATACAAACATATGAAAAATTTGTAGAGGGGATTGTAAAATTTTATTCTCTTTGGCACATGTAGCAATGTTTTGGAAATGCTTGCTCACCCCAGTCCCATCTTCCTACCCCCAAATGGTAAAGCAAGCAAATTCTGGTTATCTGAATAATCCTCATGAGGTGTCCACAGAGCAACTCACGAGACCCAAAGGAATAATTGGGGGTTAAACTGAGAGTGGGATCGGGGATTACAACAAACCCATAGACCCATGGGAAATGCTGACGTGAGCAAGAGCTATAATAGAAAGATCAAACTGTGGTATTTCCTGATCCAGGTGCTCCCCACATGAACAAAGACCATAGCCCCCACACCTATACACCTTAGTAGAGAGTCTTCAAGAACTACTATGGCCAAAAAAACCCCAAACCATTGGCAGCTAGCCAACCCTCTGGGAATCAGCCTCTCTGCACCTAGCTAGTATATCTCTTGGATGAAAGGCACAGTCCATTCATTATCTGACCCATGCCTGAAGCCTTTCTAACTTGGTAGGACCTGCCCAAGAACCCAGACTCACCTCCATGCCATGAATAGGCATCATAGGAATTACACATAATATGCAAAAGTCATATGCAGCTCAATTTAGGGACTAGAACCCTTCCCAGGAAGCTATGGAGACATGGATGCTAAACATAGTTCTACCATTGACTTGCTGTGTGACCTTGAGTAAGTCTCTTCCCTCTCTCTGAGTTTCTCTCACCAACTCTCCACAAAATGACAAGCTTGGTCTCAATGACCTCTGAGGTCTCATTTAGCTCTAATTTTCTATAATTCACTCACAGATTCACAGGAATCTGGAAGGGTCCCCAGAGATCCCTTAGCCTTATAAAAGGGGGCCTGAGAATTTGCTATGTACTATAAGGGCTCTGCAAGTCTGACTGCACAAGACTCTTTTTAGTAACACTTTCAATAGAAATGGTTGGAAAGCAGATTTTGTAGTTTTCGTATTTCAGTATAGAATCATAAGACTTATAGTTCTGAAGAAACTTGGAGGTCACCTAGTACATTCTCCTCATTTTACAGATGAAGAAACTGAGGCCTAGAGGGCAGGTGATGTGCATAAGGTCACACAGGTAGTGAATAGAAGAGCTGGAATTCAAACCTGGGTCCTCTGACTACATATCCAGCATTATTTCCACTGTGATATACTTAAGAGAGAAGTCAAAATGAATGTTCTTTTCCAAATTCCCCAGTTGCAAGACAACTCTACTCTAATGTGTAGTGGTGGTGGGTCACAAAGGATGCATACATCTTCCCATCCATCTGGTTAGTCACCCTGAAAATGCATTATCTAGCACCTTCACATAGGTCAGGCAGGAAGCGGGGAAAGAGTATTCAAAAGTTTCCATAATGACCTGTGTGATGACATCAGCTTGACTGGTCTTACGGCTACACAGAGCAGTGAGCCACCTATATCATACAATCTGAAGGATATTTAGATGTCTCCCTTCACCCTGCACACACACACACACACACACACACACACACACACACACACACGGAAGGAAAAGAAAAGAAAAAGGAAAGGAAAAAAATGAATTTTCTCCATTTACTCTATCTGGCTTACATTCCACTACTATATATTTTTTTCTTTAATCATGAAAATCTTTATCTTTAAAAGTAATTAGCATAATAAAATGCAAATGCTCCTGGTGCTATTGCAGAGAATCTGGGCTCCTTACCAAATATGAATCCTGACATCTGCTCAGACCCATGCTTGAGCAGAAAGAGCCCTTTGGCAGGGTCAGTGCTGGAGAACAGCGCCTGAAACCCTCAAATCAGCCCTGCCCTTGGGAGGAGTCACTGCAGCATGTGAGAACATTCAGAAGCAAAGGTAAAAGACTCAGAGAAGTGATGGAGAATGAATGGTCTGGTGAGAGTAGTTGGGGGCTCCTGGTCATTTTTCCCCCCACTCCTCTTTATTGTCAATACCCTGGAGGAAGAGGAGGTCAGAAGTTCAGAGAAGCACTGTGATACAGTGGGAAAGAGTTGCCTGTTATAGTCAGAGCATCTAGGTTCAAATACTAGTTTTCATCATCTCTTACCTGTGTGATTATAGTCAGGTTACTGTCTCACTTGGGACTCACTTGCCTCATCTGTAAAATGAGAAGGTTGGACTAAATGACCTTCAAGATTCTTTCTGGCTCTAAATCTATGATCTATAATAATATAATATGTATATAAATAATCAATAGCTATGATCCAAAGACTATTGGGTCATGTGGGTGTTCCCTGAGTATGCTTAACACATTCTTGACACAGAGTAGGCACTTGATAAATAAAAGTAATAGCTAACATTTACATAATGCTTACTATGTATGGGCCAGGCACCTGGCTAAGTGCTTTACAGTAATTATTTATTACTTACAATTATCTCATTTGATTCTCACAACCCTGGCAGGTATGTGCTATTAATATCCCCATTTTACAGATGAAGAAACTGAGGCAAATAAAAGTTAAGTGACTTGCCCAGCTAATAAGTGTCTGAGGCCAAATTTTAATTCAGGTCTTCCTGACTTCAGGCCTGGTACTCCATCTACCATACCACCTACCTGCCTTTAGTTGAACTGAGTTGAGTCAGAGGCTAGATGCTATACTTTTCCAGAATTTGGCAACAGAGCACACAAAAATTCCAGCTTGAGGGCTGAGATTCTGAAATTCACCAGTGGAACTCACTCCCTTTTCCCTAAAGAGGATTGTCTAGGACATGATACCTGGTAGGTGCAGCACAATTAGCATTGGCTGACACTATGAACTTGTCCAAATCATTGAACTTCTCACACCTCAGTTTCTCAATTTCCTCACACCTCTAAAATTCAAAATGGCCATCATAATCTACAATGACTTGGGTACAGGACAGGCATCTGGGGCAGGAACAGAGAGAAAGAAAGATGAGCAGATGCCAAGGGGAAATTTCATTAGTCTCACCATTCTGCTGCGATCCAGCCAAGTGATCCACGTATGTGGCTTTTGGGGTGAAGGAAGGGGTGGTTTCTTGGCACTGAGCATATACACTTAAAGGAGACAATCTAATCTGGTAGAGAATTCCTTTCCCTCCAATTCCTTAGACTAGCTCTTTCATAAGCACAAATTTCATTTTCAAGCACAGCGAAGCAGGGGGAGGTGTATGATTGATGGTGCAGTAGCAGAGAAGCAGAGCCAGGTTACCTTGGTGGGTTTCTGTGGTAACCAGCTATACTCTGTGGAACAGCCTGGGCTCATTGAAGAGTGGAACAAGGGGGGAATTCATGAAAACTGTGACCCAAAGGTATGGATTCTAGGCAGCTACCAAACCTAAGCCAGTGGTACAGATCTCACTGTGTGCCTCCACCCCCTCCTCTACCTCCTTCCCCTACTTCTCAGCATTTGCATCCCTATGAATTCTGGTTGCAATGACTATCACGGAAAAAGAAGTTAAAAGGAAGAAAACCTTAGCATTGTGGTATAAGGAAGAGAGCCCTGGTATTGATGTCAGAAGACTCGGATTCAAGTATTAACTCTACTGCTTACTTTTGTATGCAGAGATGGGCAAGTGTCTAGGCCTCTGAGTTTTGATTTCTTTATCTGTAAAATGGAGCTAATAATATCTGCCTTGACTGTTGCTTTTTGTGAGGATCAGATGAAATAATAGCTATAGAGGAAAAAAAAATCACCAAAATGTTGTGGGGAAAAGAACCTTTGAGGGAACTGAGGATGTTTAGCTTGGAGAAGATTTATGGGGCATGTGATGGTTGTCTGGAAGTATTTTAATGGTGTCATACATAACAAGGTTTGGAGTATGGGTGGGAATAAGTTCATAACAATCATTCCAGGGTGCATGATGCAATTAGAGCTGTCTGAAAGTAGAATGAAAGGTTCCAGGAGGTAGTGAGCTCTGCATCACTTGAGACCTTCAAGGAGATGGATGCCCACTTGGTAGGGGTCTTTTAGAGGAGACTCCTGTTCAGGTATGAGTTAGAGTGATGTGCTGATAAATGTTTATAAACCTGCTACCCCCCCCAAAAAAATGTGTATACAACACATTTTTACATTATTAACATTTTCTGCATCACTTCCTTAAGTATGGATAATCAATAAAACAATAAATCAGGCTCTGATTTGTAGCATTTGCTGATTTCCAAGGTGTAAATATTTACCAATCAGCTCTTGCAAGCTGGTATGAGCAGGCTCCAATACACCTGGTTGGACCACATGAGCTCTGGGGTCCCTCTCACTTCTAAAATTCTGTGACATAGTGAAATAAATGTGAATTATTAATAATTATTACTAAGCTAAAAGGACCACACAGCTCCCTCCAGCCTCCTATGGTGGTTATATAAGCTTTTGTTTGCCTCTGAGCCTCAGGTCTTTTTCAGTATCAGCTGGCCCAGGTAGTTTCTGTCCCTGAATTCAGTTGCCTGGTGCTGAGGACCATTGGGCCTTGTCCTCATTTGCTGTATGCCAGAGACCTCTCTGCTTCTGGAAATGAAGTCAGTGAGAAAAATTGACCTGCCTCTCCTCTCCTGAAACATGAAGAATGACTAAAGAACAGCCTTTAAGAAAGTTCTTATTTCCTCAGGAATGTCAGAAGGACTATTTGGGGGCAAAAGCATAGATTTAATTTAGAATTGGAAGAGACCCTGAAGATTATCTAATCCTACTCTCTCATTTTTATAAATGATGAAATTGGCTGTTTAGAATTGTTTTTGCCCAGCTCTCTCTGAGTCTTTTAAAGGTTATGACTAGGATTAGGTCTTCCTGTCTTTACTCATAGACCATCTAGTCACAGATTGAGCACTAGAAGGGACCTGAGAGGGCATCTAGGCCAATCTTCTTGTTTTCCATATGAGGTAATGGAAACCAAGAGAGGTTATAAGACTTGCCCTAGCAGAATCAGGATTTGAACTCAGGTCTTCTCTTGTACACCACACTTTCAATTCAAAAAAATTAAAATTTCTAATCACAAATGCATAAAAAGGGATATAATCTCACACATTCCAATTCCATGAGGGGAAAGACCAATCCCCAGACACTGCACACTTGCACCATTTCACTTGGACGCTTTGCAGATTTCATCTCCCAGGACTTGTCTATGTTTCATCTGCCTCCAAAGCTGTTGTTCAATTTCTTCTCTGAGTTGAAGCAGTCCTACGCTGAACCTGTCATTTATTTCAGCTTCTTCTTCCTCAAAGGCAGTGCTATTGCTCTTTTGTGAGTCTGCCAAATATGCTTAGGGCTAATCACAGTTTCAGCTCTTTTGTCAGTCAGCCATAGTAACATCTGGCCAGCACACAAAAGGACCTCCTCAGGCAGTTGTCAAGACCATTTTTTTTCCTAATTTCTAAGCACAGTAAACTTAACTGAACAAAAAGTTGTTGAACTTGCTTTGTGTTGGGATCACAGATCGAGAAGTAGAAGAGACCTCAGAGTCCATCTAATCTAATCTTCATTAGGCAGATGAAGACACTAAAGTCTAGGGAACTTACATAATTTGTCCAATGTCATGCAGGCAGCAAGTATCAAAGGTAAGATTGGAACCCAGGTCTTCTGACTCCGGAGCCATTGTTCTTTGCAACCACACTTCCTTCTTAAAACTTTATGGGAAAATCAAAATACATTTAGGACAGTTACAATCTAATTAGGGATGACAAGACAAATCCATATGATCAATGAAAGGAAAATGGTAGGTAGAATGGGGTAGGGGAAAGAGCATTATATTTAGAGGTATGACCTTGAGTAAATCACTTTACTTCTCTCTTGGGTAAAAGTACCTCTAAGATTTCTCATCTTAACATTTTTTTATACCTTATATCCCCTCTGGTTCTGACACTGTGTTCTACGCTCCTTTATAGCTCTCTTATCCTATGGTCTGAGGTTCTCCCATTTCTCTAACACTCTATATTCTAAAAGTCTTTGTTCTAAGGTATGTTCCATTGAAAGAGACTATGATCTCCTGTGATGGATGAAATTGTAGCTATTGCTAAGTAATATTATAAAAACCATAAAATACAAGAGATGCTTCAAGCATTAAATAAGTGGGGCAGAAATAGTGCTACATAGGGGTGTGCTGGTAAATGTTTAACAACTAGCTCTCCAAAAATTAAAAAAAAAATGCATGACATACTTTTAAGCTTAATCTTCAATAATAATATTCGGTCTATCATTTCCTTAAGTCTAGACTATCAACAAAACAATAAATCGAGCTTTGATTTGTAGTATTTGTGGATTTCCAAAATGATCACACTGCAGGGGGAGGGGGAGTGAGGAACATTATGATATGGTCAGATCTGAATTTAAGGAAGATCAATTTGACAACTGAGCAGAGGATAGATTGGAGTGGAGAGAGAGAGATGAGGCAGACCCACCAACCAGTAGGCTGTTGCACTAGCCCAGGAGATAGTAAGTACTTAACAGATTCTTGTGGATTTGATTTGACTTAGCTGACACTGTGAAATAGGCATTAACTCTCAGCCTGCCCAACTTCTGGAGTCAGAGTTTCTAGGCCAAGGGATCAAAGTAACTTAGCAACCTCAGGGAAGAGCTCTAGAATGACTCGGGGTCAATTTCTGCCTCCTACATGTGATATTAGGCAATCGGTTGATCAACCAATCACTAAGCACTATTAATCTACTACTATGTAACAGGTACTATGCTAAGTGCCTGGGAAACAAACATAAAAGTGAAACTCTGTTGTCCTCAAATAGATAAAATCCTAGGTGGTGCACTGGTTAGAGCACAGGAATCTGGAATCAGGAAGATCTGAGTTCAAATCCAGTCTCAGACATTTACTCACTTTGTGATCCAGGACAAGTCACTTAACCACTGTTCGCCTCTGTTTTCTCCACTGTAAAATGGAGATACAAATAGCATCTATCTGCTCATGGTGTTGTGTGGATAAAAGAAGAAAATATTTGTAAAGCACTTAGCATAGTGCCTGGCACATAGCAGACACTATATAAATGTTAATTATTGTTGTTAGTAATAATTTGATATATATATATATACATATATATCATCAATATGCTACTTTTGGGAGGGAGTAAATGTAGCACTTTAAAACATACAAGATGTTTTATGGACATTGTCATGTTTGAGTCTCACAATAATTCTGTGAGACATGTACTCCAGGTATTATCATTCCCATTTTATAGATGAGGAAAATGAAACTCAGAGAGGCTGTGACTTGCCCTTTAAGCAGTATCAGAAGCAAAATCTTAACCTATATTTTTGTTTTCAAGACTAGCATGCAATCCATCTCATGCACTGAAAATCATTGGGAGATTACAACTCATCTGCAAATTGGTAGATGGCATATTTTCCCAGGGCAGAAATGAATTTTTGTGCTAATAAAAACCATTTTTGAGTTGAAATCGAAAGATAAAAAATCATTTATGTTAACAAAACAATATCATTTAAAAAAAACATTCAATCACAGTGACTTTTAAATTAAGATCAGGTTTGCTTTTAATTAACTTGATTGGTATTTTTAACTCAATGTTGTGCAGCTCAATTTTTTTTAAAAGCTTTAAAATTAAATGTATTACTTTCAAAATCTGAAGTCAAGCTTTGCTAAGCACTGGGTCTAAGCCCATTAACAATTGTAATTTACAAACAGTCTGGTTTCCATAGAATGAGCATTTATCACTTCACAGTTGTTGGTTTTTCTTACATGAAAATGCTTTGTAACCATAAATGCACATTTTTAATGTAACATGCTATCATTTTTATAACTTGAATGTACATTCTATTCCAATGCTTCATCACAAAATGCTGCTGGACGTAAGTCATTCATTCTATCTACTTGTTAGAATCTCAGATTTGGAAGGAACTTTGATGGTCATCTAATCCAACTCCCTGTCCAGTTGTTAAGACTGCCCTACAAGAAATACCAGAAATGTTATCCATCCTCTGCTTAAACAACTCCATCAGCAGGGAACTCACCACTGCACAAGACAGTTCATTTCATTGTTAGGCAACAATAACTGTCATAATTATTAATTATAGTAAGCCTAAATTTGCCTCTCTGAAACTTCTACCCATTGTTCGGTACAGTGGAACTATCATCTTCTTCCTTCTGAACTCCATGCTCTTATTAATGCAACCCACACTCCTGTCTATACCTCCCAGTATTATGTTTAAGAAGAGTACACTAGAGAAAGAATGAACAGTAATGACAACTTTGGTCATAGCAGACCTAGGTAAGGATCTGCTTGAAAAGAAAGAAGGGAGCAAGATCATTCGTGGGACAGTGTGGCTGGGGGTTCTAGTTGTGGCTTAGGAGTGGAGAGGAGAGCCCAAGGTTGGACCCCGAAATAGACCTAAGAAAATAACAGTAAAAAGGATCTGAGGTTTGGAGCATCACCCTCCATACCTTGGAACTACAACTTGATTACACTAATAGCTGCTAAAAACAAAATAAAACAAAAATGAATAAATAAAAATGAGTAAGCAAAGAAGAAAGAACCCAATCACAGATAGTTATTAAAGGGATAGAGAAGATCTGGGTTCATATTCAGAGGCAGATAAGGGAGTTAAAAAAACCTCTCCTTTTTCAATGAGAAACACCAAATGGTCCCAAGGGAGCAAAGAAAAGCTGGGCAGCTTTGAAAATAATATGTAGTATTTACTGTATAGGTTTTCTGGAAATGGAAATTTATTGTTTTATACTGAATCCTCTCTTACGGTCTGCTGCATACATGGCAATGTTTTCTTTTCTCTTTTTGTATTTAAGTTTAAAATTTTTAAAAATATACAAAAACATTTTTTGAAAGGAGTTCCATAGGTTTCTTCATCAGACTGCTAAAAGGCTCCATGAGCAAAAAACGTTGAGTCCCTAATCTGGTTTAATCTCATTTTATAGAGGAAGAAGCAAAGGTCCAGAGATGGGGAGTGACATCCAAGGCCACAAAGTTAGTAGGTAGCAGGGTCAGAATTTCTATACCCACACCTCCATGGCAATTAAAATCCTAAACTTTTCAAAGATTTCATGAGCATGATAGAACATACTACATGTCCTCAAACCCAATTTCCTTTTTCTTTTTCATTGTTTTGGTAAGAAATCACCTAAATATTGCAGCGATTAGAGGGATAAGGAGCAGAAGGCATATACATATACATATACATAGATATTACATATATTCATATACAGTAGAATTCAGGGGCTCTCATAGCTCATCCAGTCAGTAGGCTATCCTTGACCATAGCACCAAGACACATTGTGGGAAAGTCTCAGAAAGTTCATTTGGATCAAGTAAAGAATGATCATGTAGAGAACTGGCTCTGCTAAGACCTGGGCACAGGGAAAGTGATGCCTGGAATATACTCCCTTCTCATCCCTGTCTCTTAGAATCCTCAGTTTCCTTTAAGGATCAATTCATGCAGAAAGGGGGAGATTTTTTCTGTCTAAAGGCAGTCCAGTGTTACAGTGGATAGAGTGCTTGACCAGGAGTCAGGAAGACCTGAATTCAAATCTAGTCTCAGTTACTTATTAGCTGTGTGACCTTGGGTAAGTCTCTTAACCTCTGTCTGCCTCAGTTTCCTCAACTGTAAATGGAGATTAAAAGGGTACCCACCTCACACTGTTGTTATGAGAATCAAATGTGATAATATTTGTAAAGTGTCTGACACATATTAGGGGTCTAATAATGCTTATTCTCTTCCCCATTGCCTTCACTCTACCCCTAATTGCTAGTGCTTTCTTCCACCTCCTTAGATTATATACACATATAGAGAAAAGTATATAACATACATTATGTGTGTATGTATGCATATGTATACACACATGCATTTTGTTGTTCACTCCTGTTCAACTCTTCATGACCCTGTGGACAATAGCACTCCAATCTGTCCGTGGAGTTTTCTCCCAAAGACACTGGAGTGGTTTGCTATTTGCTCCTCCAGTAGATTAAGGAGAACAGGTTAAGTGACTTGCCCAGGGTCACACAACTAGTAAGTGTCTGATGCTGGATTTGAACTCATCTTCCTGACTCCAGGCCCAATGCTCTAACCACTGAGCCACCCAACTGCCTCCACACCCATATTGACACATTTACATGCTGGATCCCTAAACTTCTTGGGGGTAGGGTTATTTCATTTATGCTTTTGCCACCCTCACACCTTGCACAATACCTTACTCATGGTAGGCACTTAATAAATACTTGTTAACTTGGATTAGATTTAACTGAGTTTGAGTCATTCAGCCATTTATCAAGGGCTTACTCTGTGTTTGGAGTTGAACTAGACACTGAGACATAAAAATGAGCAGGATGCAATAATTTCCTGATGCCAAGGAGCACATGATCTCACAGGGGCAATGGTACACCCAAATCACTTTAATGCATAAAGCAGAGTAGAATAATGGCCATAAGTGATGGCCAAAGTTCTGTGAGATGTCCATCAATATTCCTTATGCAACTATCTCCCATTCAGGAGAATGCAAAGATGAACCCAGTTCTCTGGCCCCACCTATCCCACTAAGGGCCCTTCTGGGACATCAAAGAGGAGAGGTTTTCCCTGCATACCCTGCATAAAGCCCCCATAGACACACACCCCAACTCAGTAAATGTAACAAGCTGTAACAAATTTTGAGGTCCCTTTGCATCTCAAACTCAACATGTTTAAAACTGAACTTTTCAACCTAGCTCTAAATTGGTTCCTTCTCTCTCATTTACACCAAGGACTCTAGAGGAGAGAGAGAGGCTGACAACTTTTTGCAGTTCTGCCTTACTTAAATCCAATTCATTCACAAGGCAAGACATCACCCTCCTGATGTCACTGGTCCTCTTCAAGGATGAAGGATGAACAACAAAACAACAATACACCACCATCCAGCCTTTCTTCTATATTCAAAATCTTGGGGTTATTTTTGACTCTTCTCCTCCCTCAATTCTCTATTTTACCTTTGCAGTGTCTCAACCCTTCTGGCTATTCTCACTGCTACAACCTTATAGAGGACTTTATTACCACCTACCTAGGCTATTATAATGCAAAGCTCATTGGTCCTCCCTCATTCTCTACCTCTGCTCCATTTCATCCTTTATTCCAGCCGGAAACTTCTTCCCACATCCACAGAGCCACATCCTGTGAGACTTCAGCCAATGCCATGATAAACCTGTAAATGCTCTGAACTGTAAGCCTCAACCCCCAGACCTGTATCAGAGTTGAAAAGAAGAGGCCAGGGTGGGAGGGCTTGGGGGGAGAATACAGACTACTCATATCCACTTGGAATGATTGTGGAAGGCTGAAATGCAAGGCAACTGATCAAGGAAAGTGACAAGACAGCAGCTGCAGTCAATAGGTGGTCACTGGTCACTTTTCCATCCTAGGGATGCCTGTAGACATCGTATAAAGGAAGGGACAAGTAGGGTTTTCACTTCCAGTTTTTAAAATTAATCTGATGAGACTTCTAGGGAACAGTATACAGTGTTTCGACAAGAAAAAAAAATGGAAAATGGAGTAGTATGACTATAGGGGTTGGGTATTTCTAGGCATTGGTCAAATAACAGTTTGTCTCTTGCAAGTTTTCAATTCAAGAAAGCTCTCATTTATGGACAGCAGAATGTGAACCGTACCATCTCCTTGCTCTGATGTGTTGGTGTTGCAATGGAACCAGAGAAGGATGCAAAGAAGGGAAAATGCAGGGCATGTTCAGAAAACACTGAATCATCCAGGTTGGCACTAGAATATAGGGTCCATGAACAAGCATAGTTGGACAAGATTCTGGAAAGGTTAACTGAGTACAATTCGTGAAAGACCTTAGACTCTAGTATGTGGTGTGCTGAAGCCAGATACTGAATGCTTTGCCTAGTGTCTCCATTGGGATTTTGGTGTTGGCATCAATTGACTCTGCTCCCTGATACCTACCATAAGGGTATGTCAGACCAGCTCCATAATTTAATTAACCCCTTTGCCAGAGCTGACAAGTTGGGAAAAGTTCTGGTTTAAATTATAAATTCAACTCGTCCTCATTATTTTCTTCTTGCCCTTCAAAACATTTTTGCCTTTAATAGAAAGTCTCCAAATTAGTTTTTTCCTGAAAGATGAATCATTCCTCTCTCCTCTAGGACACCTCCTCACTTTCTAGTTCTACTAGGCCTATTTTTCTGCCTGCCATTTAGTCACCTTCGATCATACCTAGTGTCTTCATGGTACAAAGGAAAAGGTTCTAAATTTGGAAACTGAGGCCCTGAGTTAGAGTATTTGCTACTGTGTGATCTTGAGCAAATCACTTAATCTCTCTGATTCCTCTGAATCTCATGCATTATTTTCTATAACCAACTCTAGCACTGAAGTTCCTATTCTTCACAGAAAACATTTTTTAATATGCAGAGTTGGCCAGTGAGGATGACCATGAGGAATAAAAGAGAGCAGGGATATAGTTGATATAGTGGAAAGAGTGCTGCCTTGGAGTTAAGAAAAAACTAGGCTTAAATCCCACTTGTTACAATCTAGCACATAAGCAGAAGATGCTTAAAGAATGTTGTTAAATTAAAATGCACAAGCAGAACACCAAACCTCTCTGAATCTCAGTTTTCTTATTTCTTATCTTGAGAATACAAAAACTATATCCTTTATAGCATTCTGATAAGAAAAGTACTTTGTAGGATTTGTGGTACTATAGAAATAAGACCTATTACATTTTTGAATTATTATGATTTTTCATACAACTACATGGTTGAGCACAGAATCACAGAAACTGAGGGATAGATAGGACCTTAGCAGACATTTAGTTCAGCCCATCGATGCAATGAAGCCCCACTACAACATACCCAACAAATGGTCATTCAACCTCCTCTTTTTTCTTTTTTTTTTTTTTTGGTGAGGCAATTGGGGTTAAGTGACATGCCTAGAGTCACACAGCTAGTGAGTGTTATGTGTCTGAGGCTGGATTTGAACCCAGGTCCTCCTGAATCCAGGGCTGGTGCTTTATCTACTATGCCACCTACCTGCCCCTTGTTCAACCTCTTCTTGATGACTTCCAAGAAGAGGAACCCTACCACATCTCTAGGCAGCCCCTTCTACTTTTGATCCGATCTATTTGTTAGGAATATTCCTTTGACATCAAGCCAAAATTTGCTTCTCTGAAACTTCTACCCATTACTCCCTTCTGGATCAAAAGAGATTGAATCTAATCATCCCTCTACATGACAGCCCTTCACATACTTGAGGGTAGCTATCATGTCTTCCATGAGTCTTCTTTATCTAGGTTAACCATGCCTTGTTCCTTCAACCAATTCTCCTTTATCAAGGGTCTCAAAACCCTTCACCATCCTACTTGCATGCCCATAGACACTCTCCCATGTCAACAATCAATGGTTTGTCAATGGTCCTTCTTAAAGCATGGTCACCAGTACTGAGCACAGTACTACATATGATTCACTACAGTCATCAGTACTACTACTGGTCAGTCTAATGAGGAGAGAGTGCAGCAGGACTATCACCTCTCTATTTCTGGAAGCTTAGTGAAGCCCAAGATTACATCATCTTTTCTGGATGCCACATCACAATGCTGACTCATATTAGGCTTGTAGTCCACTAAAGCACTCAGGTCCTTTCCAGAATGATCGTCGTCTATGCGTGCCTCTCTCATCTCACACTTCTGAAGTTGACTTTTTGTGCCAAAGACAAGACTTTGCATTTATTCCTCTTGAATTTCAACTTATTAAATTTAGTCCAATGCCCTATTCCAGGGGGTCTTAACATTTGTACGTGTGTCATGGAACTCTTTGGCAGTTTAGTGAAGTCTATTGATCCTATCTCAAAATAGTCTTTAAAAATTTGTAATCAAAAGAAATGTTGAATTTCATTTTACAGGTTGCTGAAAATAAAGATGTAATTTTGCCCAAGTTCAAAGTCTACAAATGGATCCCTTGGGTGTCTGTGGGCCCTACATTGAGAATCCCTGCTTTTGTCTGACAATATTTTTTAAGGCAATATCACCCAGTGCGTGTTTTACCCTCAATAAAAATCTCCAAATTAGTTTTTCCTGAAAGGTGGATCATTCCTCTCTCCTCCAGGACACCTCCTCACTTTTTAGTCTGCTAGGTCTATTTTGCTACCTGCCACTCAATCACTTTGATTCACGTGTCCTTCACAGGGCCGTGGGGAGGAAAGTACTTTGTAGAGCTAGCAGAGTATGTGTAGAGCTTGTACAGTCAGCACTCTCAGCTTTACGTTCATTGACAGTTTGATAAGCATACCATCTGTGCCTCAGTCAGTCAGTCAATAAACATTGATCAAGCAATCAAGCATCTACTATGTACTAAGCATTGTGTTAGGCATTAGGGATACAAAGAAAGGCAAAACACAGTTGTTTCCCTCAAGGAGCACATATTCTAATGGGGATAAAATAAGCAAACAACTATGGACAAACAAGATATATACAGGATATATTGATGATAGTCTCAGAGGGAAGGTACTAGAATTAAGGAGGACTAGGAAAGGCTTTTTGCAGAAAGAAAGGTTTTAGCTGATCTAGGCAGCCACAAGAGGGAGATCAGGAGGGAGGGCATTCTAGGCACGATGAGACAGCCAGTAAAAATGTCTGGAGTCAGGAGATGGATTGTAACATTTCAGGAAAAAGGAGGAGGCCAGTGTTGCTGTACCAAAGAGTATATGGTGGGAATAAGGGTGGGCCTGAGGGGAAGAGGGAGTGTAAGGAGACTAGAAATGTGAATCAGGGAAGGTTATGAAGGGCTTTGAATGCCAAATGGAGAAAGGTATTGATAAAAATATTAAATAGCACAGGGACAAGCAAAACTTTTGGAGTAGTTCACTGGAGTCCCCCTGCCATGTTGACATTGAACCAACCGGCCAGTTCTGAATCCATCTGAATGTATTATCATCTAATCCATCTCTTCCTCTTTTTGACAAGAATAGGATGAGCTACTCTATCAAAAGCTTTGCCAAAATATAAGTAAACCATAACCACAGAATTCTCTTCATCTACTAGTAATTTTGTTAAAAAAAAAAAAAAGGAAATGATGTTAGTCTAGTGGGATCTGTTCTTGATGAAGCCATACCGACTCTTTGTGATCCCCGCTTCCCTTTCTAGGTATTTGCCAACCAACTCTTTAATTACTCATTTTGGAACTTTCCCAGTAATCAAAGTCAAGCTCAAGGGTCCATAGTTTGTAAACTGTTCTCTTCCCTTTTTTAAAAAATAGAACCACATTTTTCCTTCTCCACTCTTGTGGTATCTCTTCCATATTTCATTGTCTTTCAAATATTACTGATAGCAGTTCAACAATCATATTGCCTCTCTTTATCATGCCAGTAGGATGTAGTTCATCTGGGCCAAGTGACTTGAATTCCTCAAGGGTAGCTCAGCACCTTCTTACTCTCTCCTTTCTTGCATATCAACTCCCTGTTAATCATTGTTGCTCTATCATCTCTAGTGTAACAGTCATTCTCCTTAGCAGAGAAAACAGAAAGAAAATAAGAATTGGCCAGCATGGCTTTCTATTGCCAGTTATTATTATCCAATCTATGCCAAGCACATGTCCTTTCCCTTATTTGATCCTCTTTTTTAATCCCAAAATAGCTAAGAATTTTTTTGTAGCCTTTAGCTACACACACATACACACACACACACCCCAACCTCAATTCATTCTGAGACTTCTCATTCTTTACACTATTTTTTACAGGACCTTATTATTCATTTCTATTATCTGACCTTGATATCTTCCATACATTTCTTTTTTAAACCTAAGTTGGTAGGTGAGTTCTTTGTCCATCCACATCAGTCTCTTCAAACCAATTCAATTTTTCATCTTCATTGAGACTGTTTCCCTTTGTTGTCTCTAGAATTTCATTCTTGAGTATTTCCTATCATCTTGTATTGACTTCCCCAGAAGCATTTTAGTTCATAGAGTCCTACCCCTTTTTCCTTTGAGCCCTTTAAAATCTGTTTTCCCAGAATCTAAGATGAATGTCAAACTATGTCTATATTTTCTCTCTTTTATCACAAACTAGTACAGAGTGGGTACTTTCCACCAAGTTTCCCATCATTTCCACCCCAGTAGTCAGTTTTTCTCTGTTTGTGAGAATCAAATCCAGAATAAGATGATCCTTTGCTGGTTGCTACATATTCTGAATGATACAATTATCAAGAATTTATTGGCTGCTCTGCTTTTAACTGAGAGAGCTTCAGTAGATATCTGGTTAATTGAAGTCCCTCAACACTACTATTTCATGTTCCTCTTGTGATTTGTTTCTCAAACTGCTAATCAATTTTATCTTTCCATCCAGGGGATCTCTAGTATACTCCAATAACAAAATCACTTATTTCTCCCTCCTTTGACCTTTACCTCAGTACTCTGCACCATACTTCTACATCCTACCCCCTACTATCTCTGGTTCCTGAATTTCCTAACTGGAGTATATCTTTTTGATATACAATGCTATCCCACCTCCATCTTTTAACTATCATGTTTCTTTTCAATAAGTTATGCTTATCCAGATACAGAGTCAAGTCATGGGTTTTATCATACCAAGTCTCATTGATTCTTATGAGATCAAATTTGTCTCCTTGAATTAAGGTCTATAGTTCCTCTTTTTTGCTGCCTAAATTTTGGGCATTTATACAGAGACACTTGAGATCCTAGTTTTTGCCATTGGATTCTTTTTTGCATTTTGTCTCATAAATTTCTCTGTATCCTAGCTGCTACCCTTCTTTCTTTGTGGCTATGCTCTATAGCATCTAATTGGGAGGGGATGCAGATTATACATAAGGAGTCACCTCTCTTTCCCATTGTTCTAGTCTAAAGCCCTTTTGATTAAGTTTGCAAGACACCTGGCAAATACATTTTTACCAGCCTCTGTTAGACATGTACTCCATATTTGGCCAGGTATCTGTCAACCCTATGTTGTAAGCCGTGATCCAGAAATCCAAATCCTATTTTCAGTCAAACCCTTCACAGCCAACTGTTCACTCCCCAAATTAATTTTCTCTTCTGCAGCTCTTGCCTTCAATGGATAATAGTGAGAAAAACAAAACTCCTGTTCCTCTGGTTTTCAATTTCTTTCACAAGATTTCATAACCATTGGCAACACTATTTAATTTCTTTCTGGTAATGCTATTTGTCCCCCCATGAATAGACAAAAGATTATAGATGTCATAAGCTTTGATACATCTTGGGAGATTTGCTATTATGTCTTGGATGTGTGCCCCAGAAAGACAACAGTAATCTTTATTGTTGTTATTATGTCAACAAACAGCTGCCTCAGTGCCCCTGAGTTGGGAAATCAATCACCAGTCACTATTGCTCTTTTCTTCCTCTTGCCCTTCCTAGGTGATCTCTCACCTAATAGTTCCTGTGGTCTGCTTTATCATTTTTGAGAGGACAAAAGGCTTCTTCCTTCTCAGAGCATCCAGCTCTTCTGGAAGAGCCTTTAATTTGCTTTAAGCCCTAATTGGACAGCTACTCTTTTCCCTTCCATTCTCTTTGTTACACTTCCATTCTACATCATACTGACAAAGGTCAAATCTCCTTTGCTCCATCTCAGATCCTTTTTTTTTTCCCATTGAAGTCTGGTTTCCATTTCCTTTAGGAATCCTTCATTTTCCTTAAATACCTGGAGGGCAGGGAGCTTTCTTTGAGTTCCTTCATCTTCTCATCCTGGGGGAGATTAGCTTACACCTAAAACACAGATAATAGTCATTTGGCTTTGGCGGAAATACATACACACTCAATGCAAGTTACTGTACAATTTCTCTTATTCTATTAAAATGGCTGTAATTTTCATTCTTATTCATTGGAACTACTTCTGAGTGTTTATACCTCAGACCCAAACAACTGGTTCAAACTTTTGACAGATAATTCTTAATAACTCATTAATAACTTGACAACTCTACTCCAATTTTTTTCTCCTTATCTCAAGAACAATATTGCAACCACAGCTGCACTCACCTCTCCTTCAGCCCTCTATCAACTTCCCTGTCTGACAATTTTCCCCACCCATCAACCCACTCTATTTTTTAACCCTCTAATTGTTCCACTTACCTTTTCTTACTTGCCTTGTCATGCCAATTACCTTCTCTTTATCCTTCTTGAGTCTGCCTCATATTCTACTCCCTAATCCTTCTAAATCCTACTTAATTCTTTCATATCATTAATTGTCCCTGATCCTACTTCTCTTAAAACCAGAAAGAAATATTTGGATCAGTACTTGGCCTGGAGATTGTTCTTCACATTTTTTTTCAATTTCTCAAATTTTTTTCCAATTTCCCCCCACAGAAATTCAACTTCTGACCTACTTTAATAGGCCAAATCCCAAATAGTGCTAGATTTCTCTCTCAATTATCCATAATAAAGTTGGGAAGAGTCAAGCAATAATGGAGATTGGGACTGAACCTGTGATTTCATTGAGATAGGGAACTATTAGAAAAGAAAATTTCCTCTTCCAATGCAGGTCAGCACCTTCTCTGTAACTCACATTATTAAATGTTATAGTTAGCTCCGGTATACTCTAGTTATCTCTAGCATTAGCTAGCATGATGGTCTCCAAGGTGAGTGCCATAGATTGACCCCAAAGGCTGTGTGATTGATCAATCAGAGGATGGAACGATGAGCTGTATACTACCTTTCCCGAGATGGCCAATCTTTGGGTCTGTCTCTGTCATAACCACACTTACTCATCACTTATTGTAGCCCAGTATTTCCCTAAGACAACTCCTTCCACGGTTGTGCAAGCTCCCAACTTTTCCCCTTCTGAGCTAGGCATCAGTCCCTCAAGGCAATTAGCCCTATCATAACTGCTATGAAAATGCCATTGAAAAAATCATTCCCTCCCCTCCCACCTCACCCCAACATACACACCAGAACAAAAGAAATCTTACTGTTAAGAGTGCTCCATTAAAAAAGATTGAAAACTGCTGGCCTAGATCACAGAGATTAACTGATTTGCCTAGAATCACAGCCAATATTTGTCAGAGGCAAGACTTGAACCTAGGCCTTCCTTGTTCAGAGGCCAGAAAGAGATCATGGATAAATATAACTTGGACCCCAAATAGATAATACAAAAAACTCAAAAGAGCTAGATCTCAGTAATTCAAACTAAGCACAAGGGCCTTAGGAGACAAGCATGTCAAAGACTACAGAAATATGTAATAAATCAAATGTAAAACAATAGGTGAGGAAACTTTTTTCATTAGAAGGCCAAAAGATGCTCCTAGGAGTCTCCATTAGGTTGAAGACTTTGTAATTATGTAAGAAATGTTATCAAATTTGCTTCCCACTTTATATTTATTTGAGTATTGATTGAAATTTAAGTGAATATTCATTTAGAATTAAGGACATATTCAGAGTCACAAAAGACCTTTTAGGCTTCAGGTTTCCAAGCTGTTCTGGAGTGTGAGATCATAGGAGCACAGGATTTAGCACTAAATAAAAACTTAGACATCACCAAGCCCAATCTTCTCATTTTACAAAGAGGGAAACTGAGACCTAAAGAAATTAAGTGACTTGCTTAAGATTACACAGGATTTGAACCCAGATCAATAATGGCAAGTACAAGGCCACAAATGAGGAAATGCTAAGGGGCAACCTGGCAGAAATCCAGCAGGAAGAGCCTGATACCAAAACCAGAAGGGGTCCTACATCATTAGTCAGTAAATGTAGTAGAGATGCTAAGTCAGCAATAAATACAGGCCAATGCTCACTGATAATCCTACTGGATCAGTGAATATTTAACTTGCACCATGCATTTGCAGGGGTTAGATTATACCTGGTCTCTCAAACATATCCTTAGTGTCATATGGCGGAATCTCAGAATAATTTACTGTGTTAGAAATGCAATTGGATCTCATCATAGACTCAGCCCATGTTAGAAAAATGATGCCCCCACCTCCAGCAGCACAAAGGGATGTGGTAAACACTGACACAGGGCACAAGATACTCAAGAAAGAACACACAGACACTTGCAATCTCTCCCAACTACCTCCCTACTGATTGGTGCACCAGGAAAGAGATATCCAAGTCAAAGGAGTCTTTCCTCTGGAAACTAGGCTTCCTGAGCCCCCAGAAGCTCATCTGTATCTACTTTGCAAAGTGCAAACAATTCTAAAGGCATAAAAGTTGGTCAGCCTAGTTAACTTAATCAGCATATATAAAAAAGCCTTCCTCCTCCTTAAAAAACCCCAGTTAACTTACTAACTCTTCTCACTTCTTCTTTCTTCCTGAGGCTCTGCTCCTGATTCTCTGGAGTCATTTCTCTATAATCCTGCACCTATCTTCTTGCCCTGAAAGATTCCTTTGCCATCATTCTTCAGCAGTTTTCTCTCTCTCTCTGAAAGATGTACCCCTCTGATGGTTTCCTTCATCAGCTCCTTCCAGAATCTCCATTTTAAGAAAAGGCTGAGGCCAGCCATGGCCTCCACTCTTCTTTGGGCTCCACTTCTAAATTTCCCCACCCTACCTGTGCTTTTCTTCTTCCTTTTTATATGTTGCCTTCCCTGATTAGGATGTAAACTCTTTGAAGGAAGGTAGAAATTTTTTTTGTTTCTGTTTGTACTCTTAGCATTTCACACAGTGCCTGGCCTTCATGATGACTTTCCCAATAACAGTGCTAGTGAGTTACTTACTCAAGGGTGTCAATCCATTCCTGATGGGATGTCCACATAAGCTTTGGCACCGGTGCATGAATTTTTACATGCTCACTGGATGGCAACTGAACAAACTAGAGGCAAGGCAGGAATGAGAACAATGCTAGATTTATGGGAGTTTTTTTTTATGTCAGTTTCACTATTTTGAAACAATAAAGTAAATCAAACCAGATGCTGGGCTTGGAGTCAGGAGAAAAGATTCAAAGGCCAACTAGTCGGAGTGAGTTGAGAAAATATTTAGAGGAACCAGGGGAATGCAGAGGAAACCTAGGCACCAGATAGATTAATAAAGGTATAATATGAGAATTAGACCTGTCTTAGCAATTGCTTAGAGGAAGATAGAACCTTAAAGAAATGTGGTTGGGTTTTGAAACCTCTGGGGCATTACCATGATACCTATGAGAGGTGGAATTTGATTCTGCATATCCAGAAGAATGCCAGGACAACAGATAAAGAATTGATGCTCTTTATCGTCTGAAACAAAAAGTCTACTGCTTAACAAGCAGTTTTATCCATAGATCAGTAGAGAAATTAGTAGCACTGAGTCAAGCTGTGGAAAGCAATCCTAAAAAAGCATCTGCTTTAAGTCAGCACACAAGACTTCATCCTTAGTCATGGGCCCAGAGTTAATAATTTCCACAGCAACCTGGGAGTAAGAATAGAACTCTACACTATCTCATTTCACACTCTGTTAAACTGGAAAGGACCTTAGAGATTATCTAATCCAAACCCCTTATTTTACAGAGGAAATTGAAGCACAGAGAGAAAGCGATTGGTCCAAGGTTACACAGGTAGCATGCTGCTTGTGCCTAAGGGCTCAATTTCCTTCTCTGCAAAAAGAGAGTTGGCCTAATTGACTTCTAATGTCCCTCTTATGAGGAGGAGTTGAAATCTGCATTGATGGAGGGAGTGCCCACTTAATGAAATCACTGAGCCTTGAAGTGGGAATTAAGCACTGTATTTTTTTAAAAAATGTTTTGTGAAAGTTTGTCTTACATTTTCTTTTACTTAAATAAAGATATTTTATTCATTTTTGTCATAACTGCTCTATTCATTTTTGTCATTTTTATTGACATGGTACTCTTCCCACAGCATGTCATGTTCAATATCATCCATTGTATTTTAATTCAATTAAATTCAATTCAACAAGCATCTATTAAGCTCCTATTATGGAGAGGGAACTGTGACAGGTACTAGGGGGTAAAAGATAAAAACAAAAGTATCCCTGGCCTCAAGAAACTTACATTCTACTAGGACAGATATACACATGTATGCAGATACTTAAATAAAAGTTACTTGGGGAGGGAAGAGAGCACAAGCAACTGGGAAAGATTGTGGGTAGAAAGTGGCATCTAACTTGAGCTTTGAAAGGAGATAGCGATTCCCAGAGGCAGAAGTGAGGAAGGAGAGCATTCTAAATAAAGGGGATAGCCTGAGCAAAGTCCTGGAGTGAGGAGCTGGAGTGTCATGTGTGGGTTCTATGGGACTAGAATGTGGAGTATAAAAAGGTGGCATCAAATAAAACCAATCTGGAAATTGAGATTGGAATGTGAAGAGTTTAAACAGCTTGTATTCTGCCGTAGAAGTAGTAATGTCATTATCAGAAGCTTCTTAAACAGAAAAATAGACACTGTCAGAAAGTGGAGACTAAAAGTCTAGGCCTTCTACCCCAAATCCAGTGCTCTTTGCATTATGCCACGTGATAGTGGGGGCACCAAGGTGGCACAGTGGATAGAGCACTGGGCTTGGAGTCAGGAAGACTCATCTTCACGAGTACAAATCTGCCCTCAGACATTTTCTAACTGTGTGACCCTGGGTAAACTACTTAACCCTGTTTGCCTCAGTTTCCTCATCTGTAAAATGAGCTTGAAAAGGAAATGGCAAACCATTATAGTATCCTTGCCAAGAAAACCCCAAAATGAGGTCACAGAGAGTTGGACACCACACAACAACAACTCTTCTAATTGCAAGTTGAATATTCTTTCCACTGCACCATTTAGGGGCAGCTAGGTGGCATGGTGGATAGAGCACTGGCCCTGGAGTCAGGAGGGCCTGAGTTCAAAATCATCCCTAGGCACTTACTTGTTGTATGACCGTGGGTAAATCATTTAACTCTGTTTGCCTCAGTTTTTCATTTATAAAATGAGGCGGAGAAGGAAATGGCAAACCACTCCATTATCTTTGCCAGGAAAACCCCAAAATGGGGCCATGGAAACTGAAACAACTCAATAATAATGCAATAGTGGCCACTACCTAGACATACTGAGCATACAGGATCTCTACCAAAGAGGTCATCCATCATGTCCTTAGCAGCAATGATCTTACTCAACAGGCATTCACATAATTTCATGGCAAATGCCTCCAGAAAAACAGATTACAAAGATTTGGAAGTAGATAAAGATTTCTTTGTCTTATAGGGTCCCTAGTTTCCTTCCATTTACAAATAACTCATCTTGTGGTCTTGTTCTGTTGACTACCATCCAAAAAGGGAAAAAAAAAAAAGGGGACTCCTGGGGACATCACTAGGGAATGGCTGAAAAGTCAGGTTTTGGCATGTGGAAAAAGTATGCAGTTTCCTCTCATTGTTAATGTGTGACTGATTCAATCCCATAAACAGAGCAGCTCTCTCTTGGTTTCTATGACAACCCAGGCTGCAGTTGTCAGTAATTAAAATTAGCTTCAGATTGATCTTTCTACCAGGCCTTTTGTTGGCTGAGGAGGAGGCAGTTGTGTGCTGCAGCAGCCCTGAGGGACGACGGAAGTGGATTTTGGGTTCTCTTGGCTCTCTCTTCCAGGGGCATTCACAATGAGAAAGGGGAGAATAGACCAAATATAGCTGTTCAATGCATTCTGGTTTATAATCATAGATCTTAGAGCTGAAGGGAAGCCTCTGAGATCATTCAGTCCAATCCCTTCATTTTATAGAGTAAGAAACTGAGACCCAGAGAAAGTACATGACTTGTCTAAGGTCAGCTAGCAGGCTAATTAAAATTCTGGGATAAAAACGCATATATTCCAACTCCCAGGCCAGTGCTCCTTCCATTCCAGAAATGCCAAAACTGTTTGTTTTGTTTTGTTTTGTTTTTTGAAAGATAAGGTTAAAATCAAATAGTCATGACAAATAAAATTTTTTCAACTGCCTTCCCACAGGTTAATCTGTCCTTTACCCTAACCCGCCAAAATTCTGCTCCATGACAAGCCGTTTCCATTGTTATCATTAATAATTGAAAATAGTAACCCTTCCCTAATGGATATGCATTTTAACCAGGACCTTCAAAACTTCATTCAAAGAAAGGATTAAGGGCCAAATTTTAGACCCTATTGTAGAAATGTCTCCCTGATCGGTGATTAGGGAGAAATTTTGGGGCAGAGAGAATCTTTCCTGACCCCTGCTATCCTACAGCAATTTATCCAGATGTAAGGCCAGATCTGACCACACTATAAGCAGATTGTGTAATATTAATAACACTCACATATCACTTTAAAGTTTATGAAACACTTTCATCACAACAGTGTTTGGGGAGGCAGGCACCACAAGCGGATTTATCCCTGTTTTATAGTAGAGGAAACTAAAATTGAGAAGTTCATTGACTGGTTGCTGTTCACATAAGCTAATAAGTAACAGGGCAGGCATTTGAACCAAAGGGGCTTGACTTTAATCCAGGAAACTTCCAGCCACATTGACCCCAAAATGAACTTATTTGTTCTTAACCTGGAGCCCATGAATTTCCTTTATTTTTAATATTTTGGTAACTATTTCTATATATCTCTTTGTAGTCCTATATATTGAATACAGGAATTTAATGAAGGAATATAAAAATATGATTCTGAGACAGAGTTCATGGGGTTCCCCATACTGCCAGAGGGTTCTATAATGCAGAAGAAAAATGATAAGAACCATTGATTAATGGCACAGAATTTGGCTACAGTATTCCCTCTGCTCCTCTACAAGTGAACAGTCAGTCTGATATAGTAAAAGAAGGTGGGCCCTGGAAGTAATGCCTATGGCTTACATTTATATTCTGGGTAGTAGGTTTACCAAGTGTTTTGCTCATAGTGATTATGTGAGGGGACCAGCATTATGATATCAGTTAGAACAGGAGGACCTTGAAGCTCAGAGCACTTAAGTGCCTTGGCCAGAGAGCTACACAACCAAGTGTTGGATCTAGAACTCAGGTTTTCCAACTCCTACAATTTCCTCTCCACTGTACTGACTCTTGAGCTCATAGATTTAGATCTAGAAGTGACTTTAGAAGTCATTAAGTCCAATGTCTTGTACAGGTAGAGAAACTGAGGCCCAGAGAGGTTAAGCGACTTACCCCCAAGGTAAAGGAAATAAATGGCACAGCTAGGATTTGAATCCGGGTCCTCAGACTCCAAATCCCCTGTTCTCTCCACCTTATCATTCAGAAAGACTAGGGTGGGGCAGGAGCCAATTTTCTTTCTTTTTTTGTTTGTTTGTTTTTTTTTGTTTGTTTTTTTTGGCTAGGCAATGGGGTTAAGTGACTTGCCCAGGGTCACACAGCTAGTAAGGGTTATATGTCTAAGGCCTGATTTGAACTCAGATCCTCCTGAATCCAGGGCCGGTGCTCTAACCACTGTGCCACCTAGCTGCCCCAGGAGTCAATTTTCTACCACGCCACTTTCTGTTTCCTATTCCCAAAGGTAGAAGAGCTCTCAAACCTCTTTAAATAATTAAATTATTATTGTTGTTCAGTTGTGTTTGATTCTTTGTGACCCATTTGGGGTTTTCTTGGCAAAAATACTAGAGTGGTTTCCCATTTCCTTCTCCACCTCATTTTACAGATGAGGAAACTGAGGCAAACAGGGTGAAGTGACTTGCCTAGGGTCACACAGCTAGTAAGTATCTGAGTCTGGATTTAAACTTAGCTCTTCCTAACTCCAGGCCCGGCACTCTGTCCACTATACCACCTAGCTGCCTTAGCAGTTGATAAAATTATATCAATTATCAAATGACTTACATATCAGGAGAGAAGCGGTTGGATTATAGTGCCTACTCTGGGCCAGGCACTGTGCTAAAATGCTTTTACAAGTATTACAAGTTAAGAATACTTGTTCATAACAACTCTGCAAAGTAGAGTGAGAAGTTGAGACAATAGTTGAGAAAATGAGGAAATCAAAGGTCAAGTGCCTTGCCTAGGGTCACAAAGCTGGTGTCTGAGACCATATCTGAACTCAGGTCTTCCTGATTCCAGGCCCTGCACTCTAACCACTGCACCACTGGCTGCCCTCATTTAGCTCTTTAAACTCTTGCTTAAGGAATGTTGTACCATCACCAATAACAAGCTCCTTGAATGGGTTTACTAGCCTTTTGCGGAGGGAGAAGGGTAGTATATAATAACACTGTTCCAAGTTTGTTTTCACAACTGTGGTACTAGCCGGATTTTCCTAAATTACAAAACTTGAAAGAATATTCCCTAGACAAGAAAGCAACTTTCAATAATTTGATCATGGTCACTACTTATTCATCCCTTGACAAGGAAACAGAACATCATCAATTTATTATTGATTAATGTCTACTGTGCAACTTAAAGGGAAAAGGAAGCTCCACCTAATAGAGATTCACAGTTTTATATTCAACATTCTTTTTCTGTTCTATTTTGTATATGAAATGCTCATTTTAATTGGTGTTTGTTAAGTTCAGAATTAAAAAATAAATCTGGCAAAATTAGGGAAAAACCTATTGAACAGGTTCAGAAACACAGAACTAAAGTCAGCAAAATATCCACTGTGCCTACTAATGAAATTCTGTAATGCCTGCTTCACTGAGCAGCATCTCTGGGTGAGAAGAAAGCGAATATTAAGCATGCACATGTATATATGTACACACATACACATGTGCATAAATATAGGCACTCCTGGGCATACATCCTCATACTCATTATATAGGTCAGGTGAGATGACTGCTGGGATCCCATCGAATTCTTGAATTCCTTGATTCTGATTTCCTTAACTACACATCCAAGGGGAAAAAAGCTAAGTACTACAGTGGACACCTACTACATGGCAAGCACAGCTAATACCATCCTATGGGGTTGGGAGGAATCTCAAAGGACATCCAGTTCAACTCCTTCATTTTAAAAATGAGAAAACAGGGGCAGCTAGATGGCACAGTGGATAGAGCACTGGCCCTGAATTCAGGAGGACCTGAGTTCAAATCTGGCCTCAGACCAAACACTTGACACTTACTAGCTGTGTGACCCTGGGCAAGTCACTTAACCCCAATTGCCTAAAAACAAAAAACAAAACAAAACAAAAAACAAAAATGAGAAAACAAAGATCCAGGGAGTTCCGTAGTTTGCTCAAGGTCACACAGATAGTAATCAAGTGAGGTGGGATTAGAACCCAGGTTTTCTAACTCTTAGAGTCCAGTGCTCATTCCACTGTACCATTATCTCAGGGGTCAACATTTCCCTAATTCCAAGATAAGTGGCTTGGCATTGGAGATACAAGCACAAAACTGAGAAAATCCTTGCCCTCAAAGAGCTTATGTCATGCAAGGCAGTTCGATAGTATAGTGGATTGAGTGTTAGGCCTGGAGTCAGAAGACCTGAGTTCAAATCCAGCCTCAAATATTTATTAGGTATGACTGCGAACAAGTCACTTAACTTCTGTCTGCCTCAGTTTCCTCCTCTATAAAATGGGGATAATAATAGTACCTACCTCCCAGGGTTGTTGTGGGGATCAAATGAGATAATATTTATAAAGTGCTTATCACAGTGCCTGGTATGCAATAGGCACTATATAAAAGTGTATTTCCTTCCTTCCTACTAACAGAATACAACATGTGTAAAGATAAGTAATATATACAAAATAAATATGCAGTAAGGGCACTAACAACTAGAATTAGGATAGGCTTCTTGAAGGAGGTAGCACTTGCCCAGCTAACAGGGAAGTGCAAGGACAGCCACAGTATATAAGATGCCCAAGAGGGATAGGAAACATCCAAACATACAAGGCTTCCTCAACTGGCTTTCTGAGGATTGACATACCACATCAGAAAAGGCCGCTGGGGATCTTGGCAACAAAACCAAAACCTTCCTGAACCCTGTGATGTGGCTTATCTCTGCCACAAAGATGCAGAACAAGGACCAATCTACCATTGCCAATAGTAAAGCCTACTCCTCCTCCACCTGAAATTCTGTACTGCTCACTTCCCCTATATGACCTTAACAGGGACACAAGTCAGCTCCCCAGTGAGTAGTTCAGAACTGTCCCTGCTTACAGTGCTGATTCCTCACACTATTCTGAGAGGCTCTGTTGCCCCTGGCCATGGTGCTGACATCTGGACCACTTTGGAAACTTCCTCAGGTTTAGAAGTCACAGACGTGAATAAATTTCATTACATTAGAGGTATGCTTCATTTTTTAAGCCATAAATGACATTTTTAGGTTTAATTTGCTCCTTCTAACCCTCCTCACCTCACTTACTATATATAAAGCTGAATTCCTTTTGGTTGTTTCCAAAAATCAACTCTACTCTCAAGGAATGAATTTATTATCACTGAGGGTATTAAAAAGCATAGACCATAGGCTGTGTGAGAAAATGAGCACCTCAGTCAGGCCTCTAGATGGGTTAGACTCCATTCTGACTTGTGATTCAGTGCCAGACTTTCAAAGGGTTATATCCTGCCTTTGCTTTTGAACAAACAACAGCAGTAATAACAACAGTAACAATAATAGTTCACAATTTTAAAGTGACTTAAGATTCACAAAGCATTTTGTAACCATTGTCTCCTTTGATCCTCACTACAAACCTGTGAGGTAAGTGTTATTATTACTTCCATTTTACAGATAAAGAAACTGAAGTTAAGAAGTTGAGTGACTTAGCCAACTCATACATAAGGGTCTGGGGCAGCAGTTGAGTCTAAGTATCCCTGATTCCCAAGTCTAGCACATCAGCCTCTATGTCACCTTGCCTCCCCAGAATGACATAATGGATAGAGTTCTAGACTTAGAGTCAGGAACATTTGAGTTAAAATCTTGTCCCTGACATTTCCAAGCTGTATCACCATAAGCAAATCACTTAACCTCTCTGGCCCTCAGTTTCCTCAGCTATAAAATGAGGGGGCATGCAACTAGATGGTCTCTGAGGCCCCTTCCAACTTTTAATCTATGTTCCTATGATCCAGTTCAGTGCTAATAAGTGGCAAACATTCTATCTCAGGAGAGATGACAGAATATGTCCACTAGATTAATTACCATCCAGTTCCTGGAAACCCATAGTTTCTTGGATAAATTCTAGCTCTTCTAGCCAACCTTTAGGGCCAGGATCCCCAAATGCTCTGAGACCACCATGATGTCAAGATTCTCTCATGAGTCATGAGATCAAATGATCTTGAACCAGGAAGAACCTTAAAAATCACCTCATTTTAGAAAGAGGCCCACACTACCAAACTTTTGTTAATCACTCCTTATATTCACCAATATTAAAAATCCTGAAATTAGAATGCAATCAAAGTACCAGTCTCTTAGGGATAATTGAAATAGAATTTGACCCATGTTTTAACTAAAAGAATGGATCCTGGGATCTCTGTTCGTAACCTATATAATCAATAATTCCTTTTGGAATTCCTCTTCCTATCTCAGGATTTTCCCTCCTCTTGCTTATCATTCTTCAACCTTAATCTTTGAATAAGCCTCAGGGATTTCTAACAGGTGTAAGTGTTCAAACACATGTTAGAAAAATCAACTAATCTTTATACCTATTACTACCTAAGTAAGATTTCAGTTTGTTGGATAGAAAAAAGACAGCTAATCTGTAGACAGAGAATCAGGGTTCTGTCACATGTGCCCCATGTATGTCTAAGCAAGGTATTTCCTCTCTTATCTGTAAAATGAAGAGAATTGATCACAGGCAATGAAATCTTCTCTGCTGTTAGAGTACTGACTATAGCAGGAGTGGGAAACATGTGGCCCTCTAGATCCTCAAGTGCAGCCCTTTGACTGAATCCAAACTTCACAGAGCAAATTATCTTAGTAAAAGGATTTGTTCTGTAAAACTTGGACTGAGTCAAAAGACAGTACCTGAGGACCTAGAAGGCCACATGTGGGCTCAAGGCTGCAGGTTCCCCACCCCTGGCCTATAGAATTCCTGAAAATCCAGCAAATAAAACACAGTATAATTAGGAACAGTGATAAAGAACTAATAATGTGGTACCTAACTGGAGCAAAATAAATGATCAGCAGGCCTCCAACTTCACTCCCACTGATTTTATATATTTCTTATCAATGGGATAGCTCTATTTTAATCTAAAGGAATGACATATTCCAACTAGGAAACAAGATCTTAAAATCCAATTCTCTTCTTCATTCAAGATCAATGGAGAATTTCAATTCATATTATATTGCCGCCTGTAAGAATTCTTACATGTGAGGAAATGGAATATTTTAATAAAATAAAGAGATTTGGGCTTAATTACCTTGAATTACCCTTTCAATTCTAAAGCTATGATCCTATAAAGAATAGATACATAATTCTCCACCTTAACATGGCTCCACTTAGGACCACAGGATAGTAGATTTAGGACATTAGGGGACCTTTGAGATAAGCAAATCCTTCCATTTTACAGATGAGGAAACTGAGGAACAAAGATAAAGTAACTGGTTTACATAGCCAGTAATTATCAAAGACAGAACTTGAATCCCAGTCTTCCTCTAAAGTCTTCCTGAATTGAAATTGAGTGTCCTATCCATTACACCATTCTGCCTCTTTTCTTTGGATTAGAATCAAATCCTTCCCCATAAGGGAAATCATGTGAGCACATAAAGTCACTTTGTAAACCTCTGTAATATGTATGCTCTGGCATTAGTCTCTCAGAGTCAGGCCAGTTTCTCTCAGGATTCTTGGGTACCATGAGTTATTGGGGGGAGGGGCTGCCTCTGTTCTCTGCCATTGACTTGACCTTTCCCAACAAATGTGTTCCTTATATTTTATGGTTCAAGTGACTGGCAGGTCAGGAGCTTTTGCAAAGATATATTTACTTGACAGATATAGCAAGAACAAACATTTTCCCCAATGCCTCAGAGGTATAATCTCCCCCTCACCTATCATCCTAGTCTGAGAGGTGGGAAGATTACATTCATGAGTCATCTCAGTTCCTACATAGAGTTGGTGCTGCCAAGTTCATATCCAAAGAAGGTATCACTGCCTGCTTCTGCTGGACTGGAATCCTGAAGGTCCCTCCAGAGAGATGATCACTCCATATTAGACTAGCTATAACACCTAAACTGTACTACTGGATTCCCAGATTCCTATAACTCATGCTCCCAGCCTTTGAAACTCCCAAGTTCAGAGGCTGTATGCTTTGTACCTAGAATAGCATCAACAAAAATACCAAGAACCCAGGCCTGTTTCTCAGAGGCCAATAGCATAATGAGGGTCTGGCACAGGTACAAATCATATCAGATTACTAAGATGGTGTCTCCATGTGAAGGAACTCTCACATGCATGGAGATGCCATCTTAGCAAACTGATGGGGTCTGAACATACATCAGACTCCCTTTATACCTTAAAGAACTATTAAAATATGACCCTTTATAAAAACTGAACCTGTGATTTCATTGCTGTGTGGAGCTCCTGCTGGGGAGATTACCATTACCACTATAAGTTGAAACTTACTCTGCAGTTGATGATCTTAGAAGGCACCCTGGGAAGTGAGAGATTAATGATGCACACAAAGTCACATAACCAGAATGGGTCAAAGGCAGAACCTGAAGTAGGACTATTGTACAGGTGGACAAGATGACTGTGTTTTGTAATTAAGTAAATGTATTAGGATGCAAATTAGAGTTTTATGATGTAAGATGATTATTATTATTATCACAATTTGACAGTTATGTTTGCCTGAAGTAAATTCTTAAGAAGAAAAATGCCAAATAAATGGAAATACTACTTTGCATTATTATGGTAGAAAAACTTATTCCTATATATAGCAATAATGTTACTTTTAATGGTTAATATTAATTACTGTGGGTCATAAATTTTTATTTACATCTTAATAATATGTTTCTATTACAATGATGCAAAGGAATAGTTTCATTTATTTAGGATTTCCTTGAAACATTGCTTCAGGGAATCTCACCTATGAAATGAGGATATAATGCTTGAAGAATCTACCTTGTAAGGTTAAAGTAAAGAAAATAATGTGTGAACCACAACATGCTACAGAAATGAGAATTATTGTTTTTTTCCCACCACCAAATGGGAAGAGTCACTTTTTCAATTATTTATTCATTCATTCATTCATTCATTCATTCATTCATTCATTCACTTATTTATTTATCTTAGTTTTCAACATTCACTTCCACAAGATGTTGAGTTCCAAATTTTTTCCCCATCTCATCCCTTCCCACACCCCAAGATGGCATGCATTCTGTATATCTCTTCCTCTAATCTGCCCTCCCTTCTACCTCTCTTCCCCTTCTCTTATCACCTTCCCCTTCTGTTTTCCTGTAGGGCAGGATAGATTTCTATACTCCATTGCCTGTATTTCTTATTTCCCAGTTGTATGTGAAAACAATTATTTTAACATTTGTTTTTAAAACTTTGGATTTCAAATTTTCTCCCTTCCTCCCTTCCCACCCACCCTCATTGAGGTGGCAAGCAACTCCATACAGGTTATACATGTCTAGTCATGCAAAACACTTCCATAGTAGTCATGTTGTGAAAAACTAAGTATATTTCCCTTAATCCTATCCTGCCCCCCATTTATTTTATTCTCTCTTTTGACCCTGTCCCTCCTCAGAAGTGTTTCCTTCTGATTACCCCCCAATCTACCCTCCCCTCTATCATCCCCCTGCTCTCTTATCCCCTTCTCCCCTCCCCCATTTTCCTGTAGAGTAAGCTAGATTTCTGTATTCAATTGAGTGTGTATGTTATTCCCTCCTTAATCCAAATCCTATGAGAATAAGATTCACTCATTCCCTCTCACCTTCCCCCATTTCCCCTCCACTATAAAAGCCTTTTCTTGTCTGTTTCATGTGAGATAATTTACCCTATTCTACCTCTCCCTTTTTCCTTCTCCCAGCATAATCCTTTCTCACTCCTTAATTTTATTCTCCAGATATCACCCCTTCATCTTCAACTCACCCTGTGCCCACTATCTATCTATCTATCTATCTATCTATCTATCTATCTATCTATCTATCTATCTATATACATACATATAATTTTTCCCTCCAACTACCTTAATAGTGACAAAGGTCTCATGAGTTACAAACATTATCTTTCTCTTGTGATTTCTCTTTCCTGTTTACCTCTTCATTTTTCACTTGAGTCTTGTGTTTGAAAGTCAAATTTTCTATTCAGCTCTGGTCTTTTCATCAAGAATGCTTGAAAGTCTCCTATTTCACCGAACAACCATTTTTTCCCTTGAAAGATTATACTCAATTTTGCTGGGTAGGTAATTCTTGGTTGTAATCCTATCTCCTTTGACCTCTGGAATATTATATTCCATGCTCTGTGGTCCCTTGCTATAGAAGCTGCTAAATCTTGTGTTATCCTGATTGTGTTTCCACAATATTTGAAATGTTTCTATCTGGCTGCTTACAATATTTTCTCCTTGACCTGGGAACTCTGGAATTTGGCTACAATATTCCTAGGAGTTTTCCTTTGAGGATCTTTTTCAGGGGGTGATGAAGAGTCACTTTTAACACAGTATCTGAAGGCAGTTCTCAATGAGGGCTCCAGAAATATTGAGGCAACATATAGTTAGAATGAGTATGTAGCTTCTGATATAGATCCTGCCTGTATAACTAGATTAGGATCATAGAATTTCAGAGCTGGACAGGCCCTTGGAAATCATCTAGTCCAGGGATTCTTAACCAAGAGTCTTAAAACTTGTATTTTTAAAAATATTTGATAATTGATTCAATACAATTTATTTCCTTTGTAATCCTATATATTTTATTTTATGCATTTAAAAATATTATTATGAAAAGGGAGTTTGTAGGCTTCACCAGAATGCCAAGAAGGTTGATGAAATAGCAAGGTATCAAATGAGATGACATACATAGAGTGCTTTGCAAATCCTAAAATGCTGTATAAATGCTGACTGTTATTATGACACAAAATAAGGATAAAAACCACTAATCTAGTCTAAACCCCTTATCTTATGGAGGAGAAAACTAAGGCCTAGGGAGATGGCGTCACTTGTCCAAGTAGTAAGCAGCAGAACTGGCATTCAAACCCAGGACTTCTGGCACTGAATTCAAGGTTTATTCCATCCATCAAGATGTCCCATCAAAAATAGAGACTGTATCTCAAGCTATACTGAAGCATAGCACAGGACTGGGTCCATAAGAAGCTTAAAATTTTGTTGAATTGAATTAAAGTTTGTAAAATAAACAAACAAACAAAAACCCTTTTGTGGAAGCTTCGAATACATGTAGTAATAAAATCTGAACCTAGTGAAGCCGGATTCTAGCGAATAGATTTTCACTCTGAGAAGCTCTTTCCCAAGGACTTAGAGCAGAGACAAACAATCTTCATAAAAGGTTGATTCAAGACACTCAAAGGAGTCATCCTACCAGTCCATGTCTGCCTGCAAATGGCCCAATAAATGGCCAGTCTTGCCTGGGTGATGGAAACCTACAAAGGAATTTCTGATAAAGATAGATGTTAATTAAAATGGCCAGTTAGAGCAGCTGCAGTCCCAAGGGGCCAATTAGCCTTCTTTGTCTCCTTCCCAGTCCCCTTTTCAGATAATTCACCTCATCAAGGCAGGCACCTCTTCTTGATCAGGATTGACTTGATATGAATTGGCTAACAAGATGGTCCTTTGCCTGTCAGATTTCTCTTTGACTCAAACCATTGCAAAAAAAACCATTGCTTTTATGCTCCCTCCCCACCTTTACCCCCACCCCAAAGTATAACTAGGCTTGAGGAGGGAGGAAAGAGAAACAGATGTCAAGTATGATACACAGGTAGCTGTATTTCCCTAAATCCAAGACCCCTCTTTACTGCCCACATGCACACATATGCTAATATACATACAAACCCACTTCTATTCATGCACATTTGCACTTACATGTACAATAGATAGACTTACCGACAGTCATTTAAACACACACATACATACACACACATATATGAAAAAGTCACACATAAGCACACATGCTTATGCATTCATATATGCACAGATATAATCACACTCATGTACATTCATACCCATATATACAAATATACACAAATAGATATTTTTATAAATGCATACAACACACACACATACACACCCACAGCCCTATGGACATCATGCCTTCATCCTGATTTCAACCCAGTACAAAAGACCAGATTTCAAATACTCACATCATTATCCATAGGACAGGCAGAGACCCTCTCTACGGGTAATTCCAAATACTCAACACATTTTCAGTGACAAATATTTATGCTATGGCCTACTAATATCCCTAATACACAGATCATCAATTCTGTGGGAGGTAGCCAAGTCAGAAAAAGAGGATAGCTTGCCATCAGCCACACAGGGCATCAGAATCAGTTTTTGCAAGGTATACCATCTTTCTGAATGGAAAGACCTAGGTTTTCTGGAAGCAGTTCAAGTTGAGACAAAGAGTTAGCTTATGTGTTTCCTGCATATCAGCTCCCGTCTTTGACAAATTGTCCTAGGCTTTGAAATCAGACTGATAACTGATTTGCTTCCCCATCTCAGTCCCTTGGCTATCAATATCTAATAGTCACTCTGATAATAGAACATTCAACCTTTGGATTTTACCAACTTTCCCCCATCTCAAGCCTTGACTTAACCCCATGAGGATGACCCTTACTTCCCAACTAGGAATTTCTCTTATTACTGGCATATTAGAATCCTGCATCAGATGTCACAGAACGCTCCACGAATCAAGAGCAACCCCCACCCTTATCATTTGGAGGTGGAGCTCCCATCAGAATCATAGAGAATACCCAGGCTTTAATACTCCACTGTCTAAGCATCAGGCAACATAAGTGGGAACATTTATCAAAATCTCAAAGCAACATGTCCATTATCACATGATTACTTGACAGTTCTAGAAATACTAGTGATAGCAATAAGACAAGGTAAAAAAACATACAGAATAAGCATGGGAAAAAGAAGAAACAAAATTTTCCCTTTTTGCAAATGATATGATGGTCTGTATAGAGAACCCTTGAGAATCTACTTAAAAAACTGAAATGATAAGTTCAGCAAATAACAGGAAATAAAATAAACCCGCAAAAATCATCAAATTTTCTATATATTGCCAACAAACCAAGGAATAGAAAGAAAGGAAAATTCCATTCAAAATAACTACTGAATGTATAAAATATTAAGGAATCCATCTACTGAGACACTGAGGAATTTTATGAACATAACCACAAAACAGGCTTTGCAGAAATGAAGACAGACCTAAATAAATGGAAAGATATTAATTGTTAATGTTTGGGCCATGTCATTTTGATAAAAATGACACTGCTACCTAAAATAACTTACTTTTTCAGTACTATATCAACTAAAGAACCGAATAATTACTTTAGCAAGCTAAAAATAATAAAATTCATCTGGAGGAATCTTCTCAAGGGAGCTAATTTTTTAAAAGTGAAGGGGCCTAGCAATACCGTATCTTAAATTATATGACAAAGCAATAATCACCAAAATTATTTATTACCATTTAAAAAATAGGAAAATCTATCAATGGAATTAGTTAGGTACACAACATAAATAAATAAGTAACAAAAAGTAACAAAATCATGTTCAATAGACCCAAAGACCCCAGTTTCTGGAAAAGGGACTCACTATGTGACAAAACTGCTAAAAAAAAAAAAACAAACAAAAACTGGGAAGCAGTCTGACAGAAATTATGTTTAGACCACTATTTTATACCACATACCACAAAAAGAAAGTAACCCAGAAAACCCAAACCAGCATCACATATAGACTTAGCCTCTGTGTTGACTAGTCCAAATAAAAACTTAGTGAGAAAATGGGAAAGAAGTATATTATAACAGAGAGAGCACTGTGCTGGGAAGTTAGGAGGTCCTAGTTTTCTAGTCTTGGATCTTCCACTTACTAGCTGTGTGATTTTAAATTACTCCACTAGTTCCAGTCTCAGTTTTTTCAGTAGTAAAATTAGAGGGCTAGATGACATGTGGAATATTGTATTCAGTTCTGACTACTATGTTTTAAGAAACATATTGACAAACTTCTGAGAATCCAGAGAAGGGGCTCAAAACCATCTCACAAGAGATGGGGTTGACAGATGTGGGGACATTTTAGCCTAGGGAAGAATAAAAGAACATATAAAAGCTATAAAGTATTTGAAGGGCTATCATTGGCAAGAGAGAATAGACCTATTCTTTTATCGCCAGAGGGGAAATCACTGGGTAGAATTACAGAGTGACAGATTTGGGAACAATGTAAGGAAGAATTTCCTCATGACAAGAGCTGATTCAAAATGGAAGGAAATCACAGTATCTAGAAGTAGAAGATACCTTAAAGTTCATTCATGCTGACTGCTTTATTTTACAGATTAGGACCAATAGATTTTACAGATTACAGACTTAGAGAGAAATAATTTGTCCAGGGTCACATCAATAGCAAATAACAGGGCTGAGGTTCAAATCCAGGTCTTTTATCTGCCCTCATGTAATCTTCGTTCCAGCTTGGTCACTATTCCCACACACATCTCCATTTATTTTCCTATATCACTGTCTCACACAGGTTGACCCCCTGTATGGAATTCTCCAGACCCTCACCTCTCCCCTATAAAAGCTCTGCTTTCCTTCAAGATGCAGGTGTCACCTCCTAAGGAGTCCTTACTTGGTTTCCCCTGTTGTTAGTGGTTCCTAACTTAATTTGTATTTCTTTGTATTTTCTAATCTGAGTTCATGCTATATCCCTCCAATAGAATGTATGCTCCTTGAGGACAGACCTTGCTTCCTTTTTATTTCCATAACCTCAAGTGCTCAGCAGAGTGCTTTTCCTATGGCAGAGGCTTCATAAATGTATGTTGAAGATGAAGATCCCTTTACTTTGTTATTGTTGCTGTTCAATGGTTTCAGTCATATACAACTCCTCATGACTCCATTTGGGATATTCTTGGCAAAGATACTGGAGTGGTTTGCCATTTCCTTCTCCAGCTCATTTTGCAGATGAGGAAATGGAGGCAAACAGGATCAAGTGACTTGCCCAGGGTCACACAGCTTAGTAAATTTCCAAGGTCAGATTTTAACTGAGATCTTCCCAATTCCAGACCCAGTGCTCTATCTACTGCACCACTTAGCTGCCCCGCTTTGACTTTAAATTCAATATTTTTTCTACCACATCCCACTGTCTATATAATAAGCCCCTCAGAAATGGAAGTGTTTAAGCAGAGGCTGAAACTAAGAGATACTGTAAAAGAGAATCCTATATAATTTGTGATTTGGACCAGATGACCTTTAAGGTGCTTTCCAGGTCAAAGAGTTTCTGATTTCTGTTGCATTTTATATTTCTCATAATCCTTTTATATTTGTTATTATACATGATTCCCCTCAATACCCACTAGGAAGTTGACAGGGTCTAGATTACGTTTCAATTATGGCTGACTTTTGGAAGCAGGACTCCACAAAGCACCTCTTGTATCCAAGCCTCTGCCATGTCATGCAGCATATGACATCCCCTTTCATGTCTGCTCTTGGGGCTATCTGCAGCAAAGACCAGCTCCCAGATGCTGTGGGCTGACATTTCCATGCTCATCCAAGTGCAGGACCCAGTGACACTAGAATCACATCTGATGCGATAGAGACTGAGTGATACAATGCTGTCCAGCAGCAGCTGTCTCCCGGCTCTGGGCTGCTTTGGGTTCACACCTGGCAGTTGTCCTGATAAGCTATTATGGAATTACTTCTATGAAGGCAAAGAGCAAGCTGATCATGTCACAGCAGATAATTTCTCCTCTTCCCTCCCTAGGGATAGGGTGGAATAGTGGGAAGGGCAGGGGGAGAGGAACCGAGATCTGAGGTCGAGTTATGGCTTCATCACTACCTCATCTTGGGCAAGACACTATGATTCTTTAAGACTCATAGATCTGGAAGAGCCTATAGAGGTTATCTAATCCAGTCCCTTATGTTACAGAGGAGAAAACTGGGGTGTCTAGCAACACTGGGGCTCTTGCTGCTCCTCCAGCTTGACACTTCATCCCCTGACTGCTTTTGTACTGCGTATCCCCATGCCGGGAATTCTCTCACTCCTCATCTCCATCTCCTGGTCTCTTTGGCTTCCTTCAAGTCCCAGCTCAAATCCTACCTTCTACAGGAAGCCTTTTCTGGTCTCTACCTCTTTCCTGAACTTTGACTTTTGTCAGGAAGTTTAGATGTTGGAAAACTGGCACATGGAGAAGGAAGTGAGGGGAAAGGACAATTAATTATACACTTGGAACTGAAAAATAAATTTGAGACTGCCTGAAAGGAAGGGAGATAGATGCTCTGAGGAGGAAGCAACCAGTGCCTTCCCTCTGAGATTATCTATCATTTATACATTTGCATGTTTTCTCCCCTATTATGATATGACTTTATTGAGGGCAGAGACAATGTTTTTGCTCTTCTTTCTACGCACAGGGAGAACTTCACACCATGTTTGCCATATAGTAAGTGTTTAATAAATGGTTGTTGACTGACTAAAAGAACTTACCTAAGGTTACACAGATAGTAAGAGGAAGAGCTGGAATTTGAACCAAGTCATTCTCACTCCAAGTTCACTTCTCCAAATTCCCTTTGCTCAAAGGGCTTATTCAAGACCCTCAGAAAATGACTGTAGAAGTTGGTAATAAAATTTCTCTGGACCCCAGCAACTACATGGACTCTGGATACAGTTCAGTTCAACAAACATTTATTGTGTGATGCCAAGTGCTAGATGGAAGATAAGGTTCCTCCCCTGCTGGGGTCTAACAGGGGAGATAAAATGCACAAATGATCATAACCTAAAGCACAGTGTGGCAAGTGACAGTGGAAAGATACAAGGTGCTATGAGCATTTGGAGAAGGGAATGGTCAGATCCATCCAGGGGAAATCATGAAAGGCTTCGTGGTGGAGGTAGCATTCAATATGCACTTCAGGGTTGAGTAGAATAACAACAGGTGGAAATGAAGGCTGAAGACCCTGGCAGGCAAGAGGAAGCACATGAGCAAAGATGTGGAGGCAGGAAGAGCGTGTTGGCGAATGTTGAGGATACTCATTTCACTCTCCATGGGAAAATGTTGTGGGAGAAGAATCAAGAGGAGGGAGGAGAATTTGAGAAGAATAAAAAGAAAGAAATTGTGAAGGTGGTTTTGAGGGGCCTAGAATTATGAGGGAAAAAAAGACCAGAGATTGAATCTAGGCCAGAGACTGAGAATACCAGGAGAAACCAGGTAAGAGTTTAAGGAGAACAAAGTCCATGGCCAGATCCTACTTCTGGCATCAGTAATAAAAGGTTGCAAGAAGGAAAGGGATACCAGGACTTAAGCTGATAAAGGAGAATGAACTTCTGATGTGATTTGGAGGGATTTGGATTTGTGAAAAGGGTCAAAGGTGGGAGTGGAGGAGGAGAAATTTGTGAGAATTTGACGATAGACTGAAGAACATTTCCAGCTGCAGGGAGAGAAAGACTCAATCTAAAGGAAGAGAACTACTAAGAAGAAAGGATTTGGGAAGAAGAACAAATGGAAAAGAAACAGGAAAAGGTACTTTGCATAGCAAGATAAGGTTTTTTTTAAAGGTAAATAAAACTTAGTAAAACAAATAGCAAATAAAACAATTTGGATTTGACTATAAAGTTGTTAAGGCCAATTAAAGGAAGTTGTAGAAAAGGAAAGAAAGTTGTGTGGCTTTCAAGTTATTGTGTGATTAAAATGTTGTGAAGGTTTTAATTAAGGTCTTGGGAAGTGAGATTTAAACACCCATAAGCAGTTTAAAAGGAAGACTGAATTTCTCAGTAAGTATAGACAGTCAGTGTTTGTATTTGACTGCTATCTTTATCCCAAATATAGGTTGGTTCCTCCTCTGGAAGAGAGGAGTGTGACGAGCAACTCTCCAAATTCCAATTAAACAGGGATAATAGTGTGTTCCTTTTAAAAAGAAATAGGAAATGAGACTTTAATGGGTAAAAAAGGATCTGAACTGGCAAAAAAGAAAGTTGACCTTTGTCAGGAAGTTGGATATTGGAAAACTGTCACATGGAGAAGGAAGTGGGAGGAAAGGACAATTATACACTTGGAACTAAAAAATAAATTTGAGACTGCCTGAAGGGGAGGGAGATGGATGATCTGAGGAAGAAGCAGCTATTTATCCTCCAAGAAATGATACAGCAGAACCACAGAAACTATCAAGTGAGGGATCATACAACAAGGATAAGAGAAGAGGAGAGTGGTGATGGTTGGTCACTTTCCAGTCCAGGTCACTGAGGCAGCTCCTTGTCAATGTGATAATAATTGAGAAAGCTATCTCTCAGGGAAATGTAGCCAAGACATAACAGAGAATCTCCCGAGATGTGTCAGAATCTGCTTCTGGTGAGTCATATTGGTAAAAAAAAAATGATAACTTTAAGTGTTAAATGAACCTAGAAAGTATCGTCAAAGGTCATGAAGTCTTGGGCTAGAAATAAGACCAGAAGGACCAAGGCTGAGCTTTCCTCAAAACTACCCATTGTAGGCAAATGATGCAGAAGAGGAAAAAAAATTATTTAAGAAGTGATTAACTGGCTATGAAAATGGTATCTGAGCATGGAATTTGGATTTCAAGACCACCATTTATAAGATAGGAATGACAGACCACCAGTCAGGGATAGAGTGTACCTAGCATAGAAAAGAAAATATTTACCTGTTGTCTTGCAAATCCAATCTAAAGATCTAGGAAATAAAATGGATGAGGGAGGGACAAAATTACCTGTGAATATCCACCAAACTAAATACCATAGAAAGTAGTGACAATAAAAGAACAGTAGTTGAGACACCAGAAGTTCACAGGAGACTAAGTTGACAAAAGGGAGCAAATAGAAAAACCACAGCCTCAAACATCTGTATTAAAAATGCCCCAAATGCTCAAAGTTAAGGGAAGAAAAACTGGAGGTCTTATGAAAGGGGGAAAAATGGGATCAAAGAGGCTTCACTGAAGCTTAATAAAAACTCGAATAAAATAAAAACTCAAACTGGGTATATTTTGTTAAAAAGAAACAGGATTGGTACCTGAAAGAAGTGGTGGATGTGATGGCTGGGCCATTGTCAGTGATATCTGAAAGATAATAGAGAGCTCTTCAGTTGTCTGTAAGGTGGTTGGTTCTTCTTCAGAAGCTAAGGCCGAGTTGGGGTGACCTCTCACTTCATCTGGCGACTAGCACCGCTACAAACAAGTCTCTCCTCATCCTGATGAAATGGCTGTCTCCGAGCTCGCTTGCATCTACTCTGCCCTCTTCCTTCATGACGATGAGGTTACAATCATGGAGGATAAAATCAATGCCCTCATTAAAGCAGCAGGTATAAATGTTGAACAATTCTGGCCTGGATTATTTGCAAAGGCCCTGTCCAATGTCAACATTGCAAGTCTCATCTGCAATGTAGGAGTTGGTGGACTTGCCCCAGAAGCTGGTGGTGCTGCCCCTGCTGGAGGGGCAGCTCCTGCTAACACAGTTGCCTCAGCTCGGGAGAAGAAAAAAGAGGAAGCAAAAAAAGGAAGAATCCAAGGAGTCCGGTGATGATATGGGCTTTGGTCTGTTTGACTAAATGTTTTTTGTAACATTAAATAAAAAGCTTAACTAAAAAAAAAAGATAATAGAGAATAGGAGAATCATTGCATGACTAAAAAAGGAAACTTTTGTCTCAATTTCCACCCCCTGTCCCTCAAATGAAGTCCGTAACCTATAGGTCAGTGAGATTGACTTGACTCCTAAGGAAATTCAAGAATAGATCATTAAAAGAATGATTGTTAACCTATAGAAAAGTAAGCGGTGATTACAAAAAGGCAGCATGGCTTTATCAAAAACAAATCACCCCATTCTAACCTTATTTCCTTTTCTGAGAGAGTTACTAAACTGATCTATCAAGTTGATGCTGTTTAGCAAAGCATTTCATATAGTATCTCATACTATTCTTGTGCAAAAGATAGAGTGATGTGGACTAAACAAAAATACCATGAGATTGATTTAAAACTGGTTAAATGGACAGACTCAAAGAGTGATCATTAATGGTTCAAAGAGGTCTCCAGGGGAGTGACCCAGGTATCTGTGTTTGGCCCTGAGCTATTTAAAATTTTTATCGGTGATTTGGATAAAGACATAGATGACTGTACTGATCGAATCTGAAGAGGGCACAAAGCTGGAAGGGATAGTTAATACAATGGATGAGGAAGTCAAGATCCAAAAAGAGCTTGACTGGCTAAAGCGCTGAAATGAGGAAATTCATTAAATTTAAAATCTTTAACTTGGGAAAAAATCAAGTTCACACTTTCAAGATAAGGAAGTCATAACTAAAAATTAGTCTTTCTAAAAAACATCTAGGGGTTTTAGTGAATTGCAAGGTGAATATAAATTATCAGGATGATGTGGCAGCCAAAAACCTAATGCAATCTTGATTGGATTGAGAAAGACACTTCCAGTAATAATAAATGAATGAATGAAACATGAAAAAGTATTTAAGTTCTTATTATGTTCAAAGCATTGCACTAAGCTCTGGTGATACAATAGAAAAGCAGAGGAAGGCCCTACTCTCAAGGGGCTTACATTCTTTTTTTTTAATTTTTAGGCAATTGGGGTTAAGTGACTTGCCCAGGGTCACACAGCTAGTAAGTGTCAAGTGTTTGGTCTGAGCCCGGATTTGAACTCAGGTCCTCCTGACTTCAGGGCTGATGCTCTATCTACTGCACCACCTAAAGGGCTTACATTCTAATGGGGAAGTTAGCACATGTAGGAGGTTTCAGCTGTACATCAGGTGGAAAGGTCCTATAGTGCTTAAGGTACAATGGCAAAGCAGATTGTAATGAATCTTTAATGTTGGTTCCACTGACAAAAATCACATCTAATTCTAATTTTGAACTATTTAACAGTGCTAAGCATAATGCCTGACACATACTAAATACTTAATAAATGCTTGGTGACTAACTGACTAACCAAGGACTGTAATGTCAAAAACTTCCTTTTCTTCATCTTCAGTAGTTATGGTTTCAGTGGAGGTGGGGTGGCAGCACCTGCACAAGCAATTGCTAGGTTGTATTTCCACACAAACAGCTTCTAAGGATAATGGATATAAGGGCTAGTCTGGAAAGAGATCTAGAGGCATTGACATTCTCCAGGCTCTTGGACTTACCTGACTGTTGGTGGCAGTTGATCAGTGGTTAGTGTTGGTGGTAGGAGAAAGGTGGGCCACTTCTCCATACAGATTGCTCCTCTCAACAATGGCTATGGGGGCCAGACTGGAGACAGGGTTGATGGCCTGGGGGTGGGAGGAGGGTACTGCTATTCCAAAGACTCTTGGATTCAGGGTCCTAGGCTATCTACATTGGGAGGTCTAAGGAATAAACAGGTAATAATAGTTCCTTACTCTGCCCTAGTCAGATCACAAACTGGATTATTGTGTTCAGTTATGAGCCCTACAGTTTAGGAAGGATATGATAAGCCAGAAATTGTGACCAGAAGAGGGCAGCTAGATAGTAAAGGACCTTGACCCCATGTCACATGAAAATTAGTTTAAGGAAGAAGGGATGTTTAATCTGGTGATCTAAGCAAATCGATCTTTTAGACGCTTGATGCCAATCACCAGACCCCTTTCTAGAGAGAAAGGTAATCAGGAGTAATCTTTAATTATACTATTCCTGGTAGGTAGCACTAGGCTGGATCTCTAATTCTGGTACCTGTTGTCTATGGTCTCTGAAGAAGTCCATGCTATGATCCCATGGCATAATCCCATACCATAGCAGATATGCATGAACCCCTCCACTTACTACAATGAAATCACAAATGGAGAAAGAGGCAGGACCCAATATCATGAGTAAGGCAGCTACACTACACCATTCACCACCATGATACCAGCTCCCTTCCCATTTTCTGGATCTCCTCAATACCCTGGTGGAAGTGTTGTTGGGTAACCTCCCCTTGATTCAGCTGATTGTAGCAACCCCATTCATACAGCTAGGGAGTCCTGGTGGAATCTCCTAAATGCCACACAAGGCTTTCCCCATCCTTTCCTCCACCTCTGAACCTCACAGCATTCCATTTTTCCTGCAGTACTAATGGATTTGGTGGGCAAAGAAATTGGAAGATGGAGTAAAATACCAAAGGATGGAAGGAGAGAGTAGAGTCAGAGAGATCACCCAGGAAGCTGTTAAAAGTAGCAAAACACTTTCTTCTCTGTCTCCAATCCTGCCTGTCCTGTTGAAAACAGGGGCCAGGGATGGGAGAGATGAAACTGGCTCTCATCCCACATTTTGAATTTCATGACAGTATTTTCTTCTATCCCACATCTCATACTAAAAGCATTTGGGGAGAGAGAGGGTGGCAAGAGCAGAAAGCCTCAGAGCTAAACTCTTAAGCAAGAGCCTTCTCTGGAGCCTAATCTTGGCAGCAGCAGCAGCAATTCCCTAGTGGTTTGACTAGCTCAGGTCAGCCCACAAAAAGGCAGAAATCAGCAGACCTCCTTCTCAGAGGTTTCCATTCCCCTGAGAACACATTGACAAGACGCCGCTCCCACTGAAATTCAAACCCAAATTGGCAGGTTCCAAGGAAACATATCAACCCACACTACTGTGCGGACAATGAGGGGTAGTAGCCCAATGCTTGAGCTGATAAGATGCATACCCCTCCAGGTCACAGGAACTGTGAGCATTCCATGGAGCCCAACAATGTTTCATTAAATAATTTCCTACCTGGCCAAAGTATAAGCAAAGAGCCAGATCAGATCAAGTGGCAGAGTGTGCTGAGGGCCTGCAGCTAGTTCTTATTACAGATTAATTACCTCTGAGGGAACCATAGAGAGAGGAGAGCCTGTTAGTTGGTGAGAGTAAAAACCCACCTTTGGCTGCTTCTCATCATTTGACCTGCACCTTCACGTCTGTACTTCTCCTGGAGAGACAGAGACAGAGAGACTGAGGTAGGGGAGAGGGAGAAAAGATAGAGACAGAGAGAGAGAGAGAGAGAGAGAAGAGAGAGAGAGATGTAACATGTGAACCTACCTAACTTTGTTCTCAAGAACTAAGGGATGTGTTAGTAAGAGATCCAGATCTAAAATCTGAGAATCTGGGTTTGAATCCTGACTCTGACGTTTACAATCTGTGTAACTCTGGGAAAGTCACTTTCCCTCTCTAGCCAGTTTCCTTATCTGTGAAACAAAGACTTTAAACTAGTTACTGGGTGGTTTCTAAAGACCTTCTCTGTTCTAAACTCTATGATCCAGTAGGTGCTGCTGGTTGCTTCACATTCTTTCCATTATATTCTTAGGGATGGAGCTTGGGAGAGTGCATTTCCAAAGTCTTTGGGAATTTGGAGGATTAAGCACACAACAAACAACCACAAGGCAATAGACTATTTGATCTGGAAGGGACTTTAAAGACCATCCAGTTCAATCCTTTCAGAAGAGGAAACTGAGGCCCAGGAAGGGGAAGAGAGATAATTTATGTAAAAGACTCATAAATCTTAAAGCAATATACATGCAGACATAAATATATAGATTTCTATGTTTATATAGATATAAATAACCAATCTGGTCAGGTCTCAGAAAATCTGGGCTCTAGTCTACACTGGGGGCCAATATTATCATTATCATTATTATATTGGCTCAAGTATATGATACCAGCCCAACATCACACAAAGAGTAAGCAGCAGAGTAATGACAAAAACCCAGCTTTCCTGTGACATGAGCAGATTGGTCATCAAGATGATGATTGTTATTTCAGGCCTCGTCAGGTCAGGCCTCAGGGATCCTCATTTGGTGGATGGGATTGCCTCCAGAAAGGAATTCTGTTTTCTGTATTGCCTCCCCTATATTGTCTCTCCAGCTCATTTTACAGATGAGGAAACTGAGGCAAGCAGGATAGTAGCCAACCAGCCTAGGCTAACAGCCTGCCTTCTCCCCTTTATTAGTTCTGCTGCATTCGGAGTCTCAGGTCAATGCCCTCACTGCATCATGACCCAACGAAGATGGTTTGGGAGCTGCTCTAAGTGAGGCCCTTCCAGGCTACTAGCATGCTACTCACTTCACCTTCAGTTGTTTCTACTTTTGCCAGGAAGGCTCCAGACTTTCTCACCGGTTCCTAATTATTGTCATCATTAAGGGACTTGCTGATTAACTCCCAGGCAGTCCCATTAACAATTATTACTTTGGGAATGCAAAACGTAGCCCTGTTCCAGACAGTGTCTATAACACCATTGTTGTTCCTCTGTTCCCATATTCCAGGGCAGTACTTTACTGCCCTGAAATGTGTTCTCATCACGGCATAAAATCTGTATAATATAATTTTCAGCATACTCCAAAGATGTTCTTTCCACACTTTGGTAGCCTTTGATGTGGACCAATTCCTGTGAAAGAGCACAAAACTATGCAGGTATCAGAATGGGTTCCTATAATGCAGCAGTTGGGGCATCCCCCTCTTATACCTAGTGCCCCAGCGATAACTATTCAAGGTTCAAGGTATTCTAAAGGGAAGGGAGAAGGAAAGGGAATAAGCATTTAGTTAGTGCCTACTACATGCCAGACATTGTACTAAATATTTTTATAAATATTATCTCATTTGAACCTCACAACAACTCTGTGAAGTAGATGCTGTTATTATCCCCATTTTACTTTAAGGAAAATGAGGCCAATAGAGGTTAAGCCCAGGGTCACACAGCTAGTGTCTGTTATTGTTCTTGTTTCAGTTGTGTCTGACTCTTTATGATGCCATTCAGGATTGTCTTGGCAAAGATACTAGAGAGGTTTGCCATTTCCTTCTCCAGCTCTTTTTACAGATAAGGAAACTGAGGTAAATGGGGTTAAGTGACTTGCCCAGGGTCACACATCTAGTAAGTGTCTGAAGCCAAATTTGAACTCAGGAAGATGAGTCTTCCTGACTCCAGGCACAACACTCTATCTACTTTGCCACCTAGCTGCCCTAGTAAGTGTCTGAGGCTGGATTTAAACTTAGGTCTTATCTCCAAAGGCCTCATGATGGAAAATGCTATCCACATCCAAAGAAAGAACTATGGAACTTGGATGCAGATTGAAGCATACTATTTGCTATTTTTTTTTATCTTCTGTTGAGTTTTGTTTCCTCTTTCTGGTGGTTCCTCCTATTGGTTCTAATTCTTACTTACCACATCACTAATATGAAAATATGTTTAATAGGAATGTGTATGTATAGCCTATATCAGATTGTGCACTGTCTTGGGGAGGGTGGTGGGGAGGAAGGGGGAGAAAAATTTTAAACTCAAAAGCATATGGAAATAATTGTTGATAAATCAAAATAAATTAATAAAAACATAAGACACTAAAAAAAAAATAAAATAGACTTAGGTCTGCCTGATTCCAGTCCCAGAACTCTATAAACTACACCATCAGCTGCCTCTAAAGGTTTATATCTACTTAATATAAGAATTTATAAAGCCCCTGCTGATGTATTTATTTTTATTAGTGAGCCAGAGGACACACTTAGTTTGAAGCAAAGACATTAAATGAAATATCATGGTAAGAAAGTAGCGATAGAGTTTCCTCCCTGTAAAACTTCCATGCCCCTTAAAATTCCAGGGCACATTCTCCCACAAATACACACACCATTGGCAAGAAGAGTTGGCATGCATGAAGATTACATATGAGGGGTATGTGTGTAGGGAATGTATGTGTCCAGAGTACCAGAATGCAGGGGCAGTAAATACCTCTAACACTATAGGATCTTCTGTCACCCCGTAATGTCACAGTGTTGATCTCTCAAGGTCTGCTCCCTGCTATTCCCTGCTGAGCTTTCACCAAAGTCTTCTACCTCGTCTTTGCTACTTGGTAGTAAGTGTCATGTCTTTGCTTCTGCCTCCTGCTTACTCTCTCATGGGTGTCTCTGATCTCTGCTGGATGCATCACCCCAGGGGTCCTGTGTATTTGCTGGCCAATGCCCTCTGACACCAGTTTCTGAACTTCATCTATTCAAGGCCACCAGTCAGCTGTCTCAGCTCCACTGTGCTAGGGCAGACTAACTAGGAGCCATGCCAAACCAACTAGCAAAAGCTAGGCAGGCTAGAACTATGTAGCGCCTATGTTGTTGTTGTGGTTGTTATTGTTCAATCATTTCAGTCATGCCTGACTCTTTTGGGGTTTTCTTGACAAAGATACTGCAGTGGTTTGCCACTTCCTTCTCCAGCTCATTTTCCAGATGAAAAAACTGAGGCAAACAGGGTTAAATGACTTGCCCAAGGTCACACAGGTAGTAAGTGTCTGAGATCACATCTGAACTAAAGTCTTCCTGACTCCATGTAAAACACTGTGTCTACTGTACTGCCTAGCTGCCCAGTGTGCCTATGAAGCTACTCAAATAATTAAATTCATTTACAAAATGGAGAGTACTCAGTGAATTCTCCAACACAGATAAGTTTATCATTCTCTAACTACCTAGCCTAGCCTGGCTTCCCATGTTTTCACATATGTATATGTATGTGTGGATGTGTGGATGTATGTACACATATGTATGTATGTGTATGTATATGTGAAGAGAGATGTATAGGCATGTACATATATATATCATACACACATATATTCTTGGTCACCAAATCTGCCATTGTTTCCTCACCTTGACGCAGACAGATAGAAGTTCTTTAAAGACAAAGAAAACAAAGAAGAACAATCCACCTGCTGTGTGGTAGGACTTGAACCATTAAAAAAAGAATTAAATTATCTTCTGAGTTATAGAGGTAGACAGGGTAAGATAGTTGTATTTTCTATGCCCTGGGGCAAAAGCTGTTACTAGTATGGTTAAAGATGGGAGCTGTTCATTATTTATACACTATATAATGCATGAAATTGGTTAGTCCCAAGAGTTATATCACCACTCATTCAAATGTCACTTCCATACTTTCTCTAATCAGGGTCAGAAGGGATTCTGTGCTAATTGGATTGCCTGGGATAGAGAGGCTAGGGTTAATTTATCATGGAGATAGTCGTTCTAAATAATCTAATCACCTTTAAGCAATTTCCTAACACTAAAATTGTCAGATAGGTTGTCAATTGGCCTCTGTGGAGGGAATTTTCACCATGAGAGTTCCCTACACCAATAAAATCACAGGTTTAGGACCCCTTCCCCTCTCAAAAAACAAAACAAAATAAAACAAAAAAAAAACACCTCATTTCATAATGTGATCAGAGTTCCACTGAACAACAGAATTGATTACTGTATTTTCCATTGACATTTTTGAGCAAATAGATGTATTATTGACTTATTTGGGCTTGTAATTGGCCATTTCTGGTCCCACAGGGTCCAATCTGGTAGCTAAGTGGTCAATATATCAGTCAGTCAATAACTATTCATTAAGCACCTACTACGTGCCAAGCACTGGGGATACAAAGAAAGGTGAAAGACAGTCAGTCCCTACCCTCAAAGAGCTCAAAGTCTTATGCGGGAAGACAATACATAAAAAGAAGCTGAAAAGAGTGGCAAAGATGAAGAGTACCCTGGGGAAGGGGAGGGAAGGCGACCCTTGGGAATAGGGCAGAGTGGAATATGGTTCTATCAAACTTACTGAATGACCAACCCAGTGCCTTCTCATGAAAGGCTGCTGCCAGTTCATCTGTGACTCCTTCCCTTCCTCAGTTGTAATGTGGACCCCCCCCAGACAGATTTCTCACACTGTTCTTTCAGTGGTATGTGGGGGTGACCCCAAGTGTCTACTCTGCATTCTAATAAAGAAGACATCATTGTCATGAATCTTTAGAGAATTTATGAAGTAGGTGAAGTTAGAAAGGTCACTCTTCACAAAAGTTACCAACTATTCAACCATTTGACTCAGAGAACCCATTACTGGGCATATACCCCAAAGTAGTCAAAGACAGAAAGACTCCATAGGTGTGTGTATACATACATACATACATATATGTGTATGTATGTATATATAGTGTGTCACTTTTTTATGATAGAAAAATAAAATAAACTGGAGTGCCCATCAACTGAAGGACAGCTAAACAAATTGTGGTAAGTAAATTTAATGGAATATTAGGGAAATGTGAGAAGACAAATATAAACCAATGTCAAGTAAGCAAAAGAGTAGAATACCTGGCAGCCAAGTGGTATAATAGATAGAACTCTCTCTCTCTCTCTCTCTCTCTCTCTCCATACATACATACATACACATAGCTGAGTTTGGATCCTGTCAGATGCTTAATAGCTATGTGACCCTGGGCAAACTACTTAGCCTCATTGAACCTCAGTTTCCTCATCTGTAAAATTAGGCATTGGGCTTGATAATGTCTAAGGTACCTTCCTGCCAAACATATAATCTTATCATCTCTGCTTTTCTAATTTCAAAGTAGCTTTCTGTCTCCAACACTGTCAGGATGAATTTACAGGTTCATCTCCCTTTTTATCCCCTACAACTATCCAGGCTAGGCATTTCTCCCTGAGTCAGCACTCCTTATTAGGCTGCTTCTACTTCTGCTGTTTCCTCTGCTTCTGCTGCTTCTGCTGCTTCTGCCGCTTCTGCTGGAGCTGCTACTGCTTCTCCTCCTCCTTCTTCTCACTCTGTCTCTGTCTCTCTCTGTCCCTGTCTCTCTCTCTGTCTCTCTGTCTCTCTGTCTCTCTCTCTCTCTCTCTCTCATCATCTAATGTGGCGGTTATCCTTCCCAACTTCATGTCCTCCAAAAATATACACAGCAGTAGAACATAAGCTCTTGGAGGGCAGGGACTATCTCACCTTTGTATTTGTATCCCCAGCAACCAGCACATAATGGGCAGTTAAATGCTTTTTGATCAATTGATGTCAATTATACCTTTAAGTGTGGCAATTCTCCCCCTCCCACCCTGGCTCTTTTCTTCATTCCCCCCTTCTCCCCCACTTTCACTTGAACTCAGAATTTGAATCCAGAAACATTTATCCATCACTGACTAATGGAATCCTGATAAAACTGCCCCCAGCCCCAATGTTCTAACTTCCTTATGGAACCCACTGAACAGCAGGCATGTTTTCATTTAACCACACAATTTGGCTTTAATCACATCAAAGGCCCCAAACTCAAAATAGCCACTGCCCCTAGATCCAATTCACACATTTGAACAGGTGTGTCCTTGTATTCAACCACAATCACATTTAGTCCACGACAGCACCACAATACCTAACTATCCATCTTGACCAGACAGGGCTGCAATAGCTAGCCAATCGGAAAGCAGCACAACCAGGATGTCTGACCACTGAACCATAGAAGGGACCCCTCCCCTATTACCTAATCCCTTAACAAACCCCTTCTGCCTTTTTAATACTTATAATTTCTGTTGTGCTATCAGCATCATTACACTATAAATTTGCCTGTGCTGATTCCTTTTGAAATCTAACCTGCCTCCCAGGGGTGTCAATCATCAATAAATGCCTGTACTTAGATTGGAGGTGGTCTGACTCTAAATTCTTTGAGACAGTGCTGCCACAACACACCATGAATCTGAAACACTGACTATTTACAAGGCTCTATACTCAGATTTGTGGGCTTAGGGAGTAAAGTGAAGGGAAGATAAAGAAGAAAGAGCAAGAACAAGATGTGACCAACAGAAAGTCCAGAGAAACTGAAACTGTACATAATGAAAAGAAATGTGTTTGTCTCCCATGGAGGGTTGGGGGAAAGGGCACCAAATTGTCCTTTAAAGCCGGTAAAATATAACTTAATTTTATTTTATTTCTTTTACAATTTAGTTTTTTTTTAAATCTATCAACCCCAAGAGCTTTTTCATTCCTGAAATTGAACCAAAATGAAAGGGCAGAAAAGTCTTTCCCCAAGTTTCCCATTATATCTGATTCCTTTAAATCACTGACAAGTTGGGTAAGGAAGAAAATGATTCAAAGGCTATTTTCCTCCATCAGCTTTACTATGCTTCCCAGGGACATTTTCAGCACAAAGCCAGGAGGAAAGTAATGAAGTCAACAAACTTTTTTAAAGTACCTACTAAGTGCCAGGTGCTCTACTAACCACCAGAGATACAAAGAAAGGCAAAAACAGTTACTGCCCTCAAGAAGCTAACAGTCTAATGGGGGAGGGGGGACACAACATGCAAACAACTACTTACAAACTATATGTGAACTATATGTGTGTGTGTGTGTATGTGTGTGTGTTTGTATACTGGTAAATTGGATATCATCTCAGATGGAATGCAGCTATCATGTTTCACAAGATCTCTAGGAATTGAAATCAACAAACATTTATTAAGTGCCTTCTCTGTACAGGGTAAGATGCAACATGGTATAGAGGAACGAGACCTTGGGATCAAGAAGACCATGGTTCAAGTACAGCCTCTTAGACACACCAGCGAGTAACTTAATTTCCCAGACAACTTTCTAAGTCTCTAAATCGTAGAACAATTGCTAATTTTCATGGGTGAAGGATTCTGCCACTCTATAAATTCCTCAAGCCACAGGTCTGAATGAACCTCCATCCCCACCCCATCTCCAAGTCCACAAAAAAAAGGCACAAGGCATTGTGTTAGGTTCTGGAGATACGAATATGAAAAATTACATAGACTCTACCCTCAAATAGTTTCCAATTTAATCAGGGGACCTTATAAGACATGTACACAACTATCTATCTAAAATCTTATAACATAACATGGAATAATGAAAGTGAATATGAAAAAAGGGCTATGAGAAATCTTAGGAGGGAGAAATCATTTGAGTAACCAGTAAAGTAAAATAGACAACCAAATGCAAGAAGGCACATTTAGCCTCATAGATATAACTGTGACTTGGTGGAATGAGACCCAGAACTGGAATATTGTTGAGGTCTAAGAGATTTTGATCCCACAAGGACTGGAGTACAGGACGGAGTCATCTGGAATAAATTCACAGACTCAAGCATTCTTTAAGTCAAGGTGGCAAAGATTTACTGTTACGCTGTACAGTGGGCAGAGGTCCTTCAGGAGCTTGCAACCCAACAGGAATGATGCTAAAGCTTATATAGGAAATGTAGTGAATTATGTGTCAAGTATGCTAATTAGGTGAAAATATACAACTATGTCATTCACTACTGGAAACCTCAGGGAGGAGGGGAAGAAGAGAGGGTTCCTAAAGGGTATATTTTTGGTCTGTTATGTCTAAAACAAGGGAGCTTTGGGAGTTGACATTTAAAGCTTGACCTCTAGATTGTATATGGTAACTGTGGGCATCAGTACTTGATAGTTCTGCTGTTACAAGATAGTCCTGTTCATACAAGGGAAATTCTACAGAGGTCAGCTTGTTCTTGTAACGGAGACAGTTAGTTTGCCTCACTGGGCCCACTCATGAGTTATTGCCAGAGATAGGGTCCTTGGGCTGGAGGAAAATGGTCAGAGATAGTGTTTCTGAGGCTAGGGAGAAATTGGGATCCAAGTACAGGCACCAAGTACCCCATTAATATGACTTTGAGAGTGTGTGTCTTGTTCAAAAGAAACAGAATAGATAAAAGGGATAGGGTAACCAGATTGCATTGTATTTTTAAAAAGATAAAATATATACTTGCTTTGGTGAGGAAATATAGGAACGATACACAAATATGGTGAAGAATATTTGTGTAAAAATCCCCTGAGGGAAAAAAAGCCATATTGTCATCAGAGTATACTACATGTCACCTGGACAGAAAAAGAAAATAGATAAGGAACTCAAGAAGGACACAGTAATGAGGGGGAACTTCAATTATCCAAGTATGTACTCAAGCACTCTCCCTCTCTCTCTATCTCTCTCTCTCTCTCTGTCTCTCTCTGTCTCTCTCTCTCTCTCTCTCTCTCTGTCTCTCTCTGTCTCTCTCTCTCTCTCTCTCTCTCCTCTCCTCTCCTCTCCTGTCCTCTCCTCTTCTCTCTTCTCCTTTGCTCTCCCCAAAAAGAAAAGCACATAATTTCTTGACTTGACTTTGCCATTGATAATTTCACTTTTCAAAAGACAGAGGAATCAACAATGATTCCTGGGTTGGGAATAATGGAAATTTTGAGGGGAAGTAACCATTCAACTTTAAAATATTCACTAGAAAAGGGAGAAGTAAAGAAATAAGCAAATATTAAGCAACTACTACTTGCCAGTTACTGTGCCAAGTGTTTTACACATATTATCTCAATCGATCTTCACAACAACCCAGTCAGGTAGATGCTATTATTATCCTCATTTATAGTTGGGGAAACTAAGGCATAGAGCAATCAAGTGACTTGCCCAGGGTCACACAGCTAGTAAGTGTCTGAATCCAAATTTGAATTCAAGTTTTCCTGACTGGACACTTCTCTTTTCATCACCACATAACTACCCCTGAGAAGGAAAATGGAAAGAAAGGAAAACCACACATAATCTCTCACACAAGCACCCAACTGGAATAGTTTATCTCCACAACCTTAGATGAACATACCCTAGATTTTTGGAAAGCACATTTCAGAGAATTCAGAGAAAAGATGGATAAGATCCCACGAACTAAAAATCTACAAGGGAAATCAGCTCAGGAGAGATAGGGAAGCTCTCAACAATGTGATTCTGAAAACACAAAAAGAAATTCCAGTAATGAGAAAAATGGAAAGTTATCTAGAGAGATCAAAATGTGTGCACCAGAAACTCACCAACTAATTTACATTGTAAAAACACATGAATAGATAAATGATAACAAAAATTAACAAATATTTCTCTAAAGAGTTGAAAACTATTAACAACTGTATGAAAGACTTTTCCAAATCTCAAATAATGAAAAAATGCAAATTGAAACCACTCCGAGGTTTCGCCTCACACCCAGTAAATGGACTAAGATGACAAAAAATGAGAATAATCAATGTTGGAAGAGTTGTGGAAAGATAGGCACATCAGGGTACTGTGAATGAAGTTGTAATTCAATCCAGACTTTATGGAAATAAATCAGAAATTATGCTAATAAAGTGACTAAAATGTCCATACATTTTGACTCAAAGATAATACTGCTGACATATAGCCCAAGGAAGCCAGTAACCAAAAATAAAAGGCCCTACATACTGAAAAATATTTGTGTTGGCACTTTTTGAAGTAGCAAAGAACTGGAGGGAAAGTAGATGACCAACAAATGGGGGATGGCTCAACAAATTGTGGTACATAAAGAGACTGGACCATTTCTCACCAGTAAGAAGTAAGGAATACAGAGAGGCATGTGAAGACAAATGACAAATGAAGTGATACAAAGTGAGCAGAATCAGAAAAACAATATACACAATGACTACAACAATGTAAATGGGAAGAATAAAAGCAATAAAATTGAAACTGCATGCTATGAAATCATATTGATCAAGCTTGACCCCAAGTAGGCAGCTAGGTGGCACAATAGATTCCTGGAGTCAGGAAGACTTGAGTTCAAATCTTGCTACAGACACTTAGGAGGTGAGTGATCCTGGGCAAGTCACTTAACCTTTGTTTGCCTCTGTTTCCTAACCAGTAAAATGAGAATAATAATAGTACCTATCTTCCAGGATTGTGAGGATCAAACGAGATAATAATTGTAAAGTGCTTAACACAGTGTCTAGTGCATAGTAAGCACCATGTAAAAGTTAGCCATTATTATTACATGTGTAATGAGAGGGTGGGCCTCACATGTGAAGAGGACTGTCCCCCCACCGGTAACATGGGGGTGTCATTGTGTGGCTCAATGGGAGGCAGAAGAGACATCTTTAGCCTTTTCTCCTCCCATCCTTCTCCAAAGGAGACTTTAATTCCTACCAGGAGAGAAAGCAGGAAATTGGAGCCAGAGGTCATCCTGCTCTTCTCAGAGAGAAGGGATACTAGGCTTGAATTATATCCATTTGCTTCCTTAAATATAATTAGTCTAAGAGATATGATCAAGTTCAATCTAACTTCTGATCATTATATCATATGGGGGCAAGAGGACCCCAAGCTTTGTATCTAAGGCTTGACCCCTTTCCCATAAAATACCAGTGCCGTAATGAACACACATAGTGAGTAGCAAAGAAACCCATTTATCCAAATCATAGCAGAACAGAAATCCAAGAAGGTACACATAGGAGGATATATACCAGATGATACAAGGTGAAGTAACTCTCCTATTGGGAGTGAAATAACTCAGTTCAACCAAGAGAGAGTTTTAGATCTCACCCGAGGGAAAACTCCCTGAAGTCTCCAGTGTGGCAAGCTAGGGATAGGGATGTGATGGAGACTCCCTCTCCTCTCATGTCTTCTCAGACTCTTTCTTCAGCAACCTGAGGTAAAGTTGGCCTCTTCCATCTTCCATCTGAATGCTGGTCACCTAGGAAGTAATTAGCAGAACTGGAACTCTAACATACATCTTCTGTTGCCAATTCTTTCTTCTAGATGGTGCAGAACTCTACAAGCTTACTTATGATTTTAGCTTTAAGAGGAGCTTTCAATTTGAAAGTGTTTCCCTACCTTTGCTATCCACGTAGGACACACCTTTCAGAAAGCAGCCTCATTTCTCTCCATCTGAGAAGTAGACCTTACCATTTAGCAACTGTTTCCTCTCTGGGCCTCTCCCCATTCCAGGGTTTCCAGCAGACCAGGGACCCAGAGGCAGCATCTATTTGATTTTTCATTTCCAAACACATTCATTGCTTGGTGAATGAAAATTGTTTTTCAAATGAATGTGATTGAAGTGAGCAATGTCTCCATTGAGCCAGTTGTGGCTCTGTTGTTTGGAGAACAGAAGTGTGTACAGAGGCAGAGGGAAAGCTTCACTTGGGTAGGAAAGAAGAGAAGGAATAGAGGCAAAGAAAGAAGAGAAAGGGAAGGGAAAAGAGAAATAGTATTGTTTCTATACATATTCAAAAACATAGCCAATCAAGAAAGAAATAGCTCAACCCCAAGAACCATAACTAGGGCTGGGCAATAGGGCCTTTGTACCAGGATACAACATTTAAGAGTTAATCATAACATCTGTGCTCTTTCAGCAAGTAGAAACAACTAAGATTAGCACCTGGTTATCAATCATTAGTTAAGAAAGGAAACTACCAGAAGAGTCTCCTCTCATTGCTGTTGTTGTTGTTGTTATTGTTGTTGTTTCTACTCTGATCCCTTCCCCAGCGTCAGCCTTGGTGCCTCCTGAGTCTCTGCCTACATGCCCTAGTTCTCTAGGGTCTCTGAATCCTCATTCAAGGCCCCAGATTCTCTCCCATCATTAACCCTTGCATTCTGAGGTCTATGATTTCTCCCCAGGTCTCCTATCTCCACTCTATTACCCTGACTTGTTTTGTTGTCTTTGGCCAGAAACAATAATTAGTCATTAGAGATCTGCCCATGTTTGACCCCAGCTCCATTCTATCCATGTTAGGAACACAATATCCCTGGTCATGTCACAAAAATGAGTAATGTTACCCAGTGCTGCTGAATCAAAGAAGGGAAAGAAGGAAGGAAGGAAGGAAGGAAGGAAGGAAGGAAGGAAGGAAGGAA
>NW_020948840.1:1188109-1238812 GCF_900497805.2 Vombatus ursinus | reverse complement strand
GAAGGAAGGAAGGAAGGAAGGAAGGAAGGAAGGAAGGAAGGAAGGAAAAACAACTGGCTTAGCAACAAAACTAATTCAATTCCTGCCCTCAAGCCTCAGTAATTTATAATAAAACCCTGTGCAGGCTTCAGTGGCCACAGTCAGGGCATTATGCATAGTACCAAGCCCACAGAGTCATTATTCTGCAGCCTCACTAAGCTGTCTCTTCTATTGGGGGAGGATGCCTAAACTTATTTTCGTGATGAATGAGAGGGCTCCCCAGTCAGGACATATTTATGTTCTCTGTCTCAGACCACCTGCCTGGCTCCATTTCAGCAGGCTGGGAGAGCGTTTAGCAGAGAAGCAAATGGGAAAGTTAATTGAGAAACTGCAAATAGACCATCTCAGTCTGGAGGTGGGAGAATCACCCAGTGAGGGGAGACTCTCGTTCCCTGATGTGGAGAGTAGTTGTTTGATGAAACTCAGTAAAAGCCAACAAGTCAATAGAGAAAAAGCTCAACCTTTTCCCACAATAGTCTATGCCCCAAACCTACACACCCCCTCTCCTAACAGAGGAGTATAGGACTGAGCACGCTTCCAGAATGGGTCTGGCTTCCCCTGCATCTAAACTAGTAAGATCTCATTTGGGCCCACTGACAAGAAGAAGGCAGAAGGTCTGTTTCTTCTGCAGGTCAGAATTCTGTTTTGAAAAGTTAACTGGCATAATAAGCAGCTAAGTGGACAGTGCTGGACCTGAAGGCAAGAAGACTTGAATTAAAATCCTGCCTAAAATACGTAACTAGCTATGTGGACCCCTAGGCAAGCCACTTACCCTCTCTGCCTCAATTTCCTCATCTATAAAGTAGGGGTGATAGTACTACCACACAGGGTTACAGGAAGAATCACACAAGCTTACATATGAAAAGTGCCTGGCAGACCTTAAAGCCCTAAATAAATGGTGGCTATAATTATTATTAAAGTACCAATATACCAGTGTGGTGGGCAGCATGGTTCAGTGGCAATCATACAAGTGGACCTAGAGGCAAGAGACCCGAGTTCAAATCATGGTTCCCCATTTGCAGGCCATGTGACCTTGGGCAAGGCATTCAAGTTTTTGGGGGATCAGGTTCCTTATTGGCTCTTGAGTTGGGGTTTGTTTTTTCCTTTTTGCTTTTTTCTGAAGGGACCCAAAATTCTATTGGTATAGGCAACTCCTGATGAAGACCCTCTCTCCATCAATGCAGATCAGTATATTCTCCATAGTTTGTACAGCAAAGTCCTGATAGCGCAAATAATGAATCCTCCAAAGTAGTTGCATTATTGCATTCACACTGAATGTTTCCATTGGTGTGGAACCAGTTATCACATTGGACATAGGCATAACTTCAAATAATGTGAATTCAAATACAATTGACCACTTTCAGGGATTCATTATTCCTACTAATTGGGAATACTGCCTTGTAGCATTGAGAGGTTAAGAGACTTGCCTCAGATCACATGATCAATATGTGTCAGAGGGAGCACTGGAACCCAAGTCTTCCTGATTCAAAGGCTGGCTCTCTGTAACTCTGATTTGCTGCCTCTCATTCTTCACTTGTAAGATGGGGAGAACCATTTTTGGAGGCAACAGTAGCTCTTCCAGGTGTATTTTTTCACCTGGAGCAAAAAGAATTGGACAGGGAGGGGTATAATCCAACAATAGGAAGAAAGGAAGGAAGGAAGAAAAGGAAGGAACGAAGGAAGGAGGGAGGGAGGGAAGGAAGGAAAGGGAAGAGAAAGAGGGAGGGAGGAGATATAATAGAATCAAAAAGTCTGTATTTGAATTGGGGATTTTCTCTCACTTAAACTCTTTTAGCTTCAATCAGTACTCAGCTGAGGGAACTAAGGTGGGAAATAATCTAGGCAGGCTTGAGATCCACTGCTAAAAGTCCAACACCCTCATCTTAAGCCTTAATAAGCAGTTCTTGTAGGGAGTGAGCCTTTGAGATTCTCTCTTTATAAAAAAAAATTACTTAAAGGGGGCATGACAGAAGGGAGGGGGGAGAGGAAGGGAGACAGTTGGCTTGCTGGACCCTCCCAACACAGTGAAACCAAATCACATGCTCCAGCCTTGTGCTGCTTGTGGGCCAACAAAAAGATGCTAAGAGCTCTAAGTTGAGAAATAATCTAGGATTTCAACGATCTCAGAGATAGCCCAATGTAGTGGAAGGGTCACCAGACTAGATATCAGATAACCTGGGTTCTAATCCTGGGTAATAGACCACTATAGGATCTTGGGCAAATCATTTCCTTTCCATAGACTTCAGTTTCCTCCTCCATAAAACAGGAAGATTGGACTGCACTGTTCAGTTACAGTTTGGACCAGTAGGTCTCTAAGGACCCTTTTGAGATTCTCTAATTTCCAAGGTTTTAAGTAAATCTACATCTTGGATCCTATGAGTCAAGTAACCCAGGCCAAGACATTATATCTCCATCCTCAGCTCTAGTGGTCCCAGACTCATTTTTGTCCTCTGTATCTTGCTCTGTTTGCCCTAATAATTCTACAAGTTTGGTGTAAAATCTAAGGACTCTAGGATCCTAAGTCATTGAAAGGACCCTTCTGTATTAAGACCACTGGACCATTCTGCTTCCCATTCTTCATATAAAATTGCCTCTCTCCAAAGAGCCCAAGGTGTCTCTGCAGGAATAAATAAAACATCTTCCATACATTAAGAACCCAGTGGTACATCTTGAGATACAATGGCATAGCAGAAAAGATGCCATGGTAGGGAGAAATGGGATTCCAAGTTTCAGAGCTTGTCATATATGATGACATTGTAATCCTTTTCACCATCCTTAGTAGAAAATCTCTGACATTTCCCAAGTTTGCTGTCATCAGAAAAGTATCTGGTTGATGACTTCCTCCCAGAAAAACTAACATGAATCAGTTTAGCAATAGAAAGAGCCTTTGGATTCAGAAAACTGGTATGTAAGCCTCGGCTCTGCCACATACTAGTTGAGGGAGAAAGGTAGGGTGTTATTGTAGAAAGAGAATTAGATTCCCAGTCAGAGGATTTGATCCCAACTCTACCACTTATTATTTATGTGACCTTGGAGAAGAACCTTAATCTTTCTGGGCCTCAGTTCCTGGTAGGTAAAATGAGGGGAGTAGACCAGATGAGCACTGAGATTCTTTCTAACTCTAAATCTATGATCTTATTATTCTGAGCAAATCATTTCACATTCCTCCTCTATGTTCATTTTCCTCTTCTATACATTGAGAATAATAATCCTTCTATTACCTACCTCACAGACTTACTATGGAGAAATTATAATTTTGGAGGCAAAAGGGACCTACAGATAAGTTCTCCCATTTTACAGATGAGGAAACTGAAGACCAGAAAATATAAGTAATTTAGAACCATGAACACAGAACTGGAAGGTGGCTTAGAGGTCATTGTATACAACTCCAACTCCTTATTTTACAGATGAGGAAATTAAAACCCAGAGAAGCAAATTGACTTGACTAAGGTCATACTGGTAATAAATAGCAGACCTAGGATTCAAACCCACATCATCTGATTACAAATCCAGCGCTCTTCTCACCATGCACCATATAGTTTCCTAGTAAAAAGTTACTATATTATGTCAAAATGTTGCCTTAAAGCACAATATAAATGTAAGGTACTGCTAATGATAATGTCAGTCTTGCCTAGTGGATAGAGAGCTGGCTTTGGAGTCACAAAGACCTGGGGTTTAAGTCCCACCGCTGACATGTGTCATGTGGTGGTATGTGTGTGACATATGCTTGTGTACTCTGACATGTGTACTGGCTGTGTGACCATGAGAAAGTCACTTAACTGGAGCACCTAGGTGGTGCGTGGATAAAGCGCTGGACCTTGTGTCAGAAAGAGCTGAGTTCAAATCCGGTGTCAGACATTTACTAGCAGCATGACCCTGGGCAAGTCACTTAACCTCTTTTTGCCTCTGTTTCATCATCTGTAAAATGGAGATAGTAACAGCGCTTACCTCCCAAGGTTGTTGTGAGGATCAAATGAGATAATAATTACAAAGTACTTAGCTCAGTACCTGGCATATAGTAAGGGATATATAAATGTTAGCTATTATTATTCCTTAACTCTTCAGTGTCACTGGGTAACTCTCTAAGACTGGCATGTACCAGTCTGAATTGGAAGAGAGAATTCCTTACAGCAATGAAATCATGGATCCAGACTCAAAAACAACCCAACAAACAAACCAAAAACCCTAACTCATCCTTCTTTTGCACCTGCCACTGCATAGCTTGATGAAATCTAGGCACAGTAAGTATTGGTTGGGCCTTTTCTCTCCTGTGCAGAACAGGATCTGTTATGAAGAATGATGAAGGGCTAATGGTCATAACCACTGAAAACAAACTTTACTACTGCCCGGGAGCTATTGGAGAGCACATAAAAGCCACTGGAGAGTATGTGAAATCATCCCCATTGATTTATCCCTCTGAAAGGTACTCATCCCAAGGGTATTGAATAGAAAGGAGTCTGGGCTTTCTACAGATCAATAAATTACACTTGGGCAGCTGATCCAGTCATAGTCTTCCATGGGTTTTGAAAAGCTAGAGAATACTAAAAAAAATCTTTGGGATCATCAATCCAAGTTCTTCTTTCTACAGATAGAGCCAATACATACAGAACACTGTAAGGGTAACGTGGCACTTTACATATAGCCTGTTACAATGGAAAGTGTGCTGGATTTGGAATCAGAGGACCTGGGTTCAAATGCTGACCAGGATATTTATTGCCTGTGTGACTTTGGCAAAGTCATTTCAACTTTGTGATATCATTTTCCCCATCTATAAAATGAGGGATTAGATTAAGTTATCTCACAGGTTCCTTTAAGATCTAAATCTATTACTCCATAATATTATTGTTGTTATCATTATCTATAAGGTGGTAAATCTGTTTCACTCTGATTATGCCAATTGTAGGGTGGAAGAATATCCTGAGAGACAGTCTTATCGCCTGAGAGAATACTGAGATACTGAAGAAAAAGGGACAGTCCATGCCAGCATGGAAGTAAATAGATTTTACTGAGGGAAGCTAACTCACAAAGGCTGGACCTGGGCAGTAATAGGACAAAATGGTGGACCCCTGTACCGCCCTCAGGCCAGGCCAGGTATTATATGGAAATAGAACAAAGAAAGCATAGTGCCAGAGATGGCATAGGGTCACATGCAGGTTTTCCCATGGTTTTCCCCAACCTCTTTTGCTGTTTACATTAAAGGCAGTTTATATTCACTGTGGAGTCATAGGTCACATTCTCATACCCTGGCTCCCAAATACACTCTACCCCATAACCTACTCATACACTCTTTCCAATGGTATCTTCTGCAAAGTTCTCTGAGAGGTACATGAATGGTTTCATTAACATGAAGGAAGCAGAGGAGCCTACCAATGAACTACATTGGAGACACAATCCACAGCAGTAATACAAGCACAAGAGAATTACCATAGTTGTTACAATCAGCTTCCACGTTACGCCAGAGGAGGCAAAGAATCAATGGCATTTGGTAATTAGTGAGTGAACTAGATTTCTGAACTCAACTTATTACAGGCTAGCTGAATATGTGAATTAAGGTCAGAGACAAAGAAACACGACTTGGGCAATTATACAACATATTGGGGGTGATACAGAATAGAATCATTTGATTTTCTCAATTTCCCCCTTTTCATCAATGGGAAATCTGTCATAATTTTCCTTGACTGGTCAACATAATGAAAACAAAATCAATTAGTCACAGCACAAGAATATCTAAAACCATGGACTAGATTTTAGAGGGGAAGTTCGCATGACACCAATATAATTGAGAGAACTCAGTATACAGATATAGTGAAACAAAAAGCCAAAGTAATACAATAATGACTATCAGCATTAACTAATATCAATTCTCCTTGCATTTTAGTAACCTGTTCCTAATGTCAATTTAATTAATACATTTCATCTTGGATTCATGTAGTCTGGTCTCTGGAAACATCTTCTCTTGGACATTCTGAAATGGGTCTCATTCTCAGGGCAGCTCTGAGTAGTAGATTTCTTTCTCTGGTTCCAAGTTACTTGCAGATATTTAAATGTTCCTATTAAAATCCCTCATAAAACAGATCTTAATACAAGTTAGTACAGCCTCTCAAATTTTACTTCTCCAATAGTTAGTTCATGTAGTGAAAACCAGCTCAAATCTTATGGTTCTGATCTTATTAACAATAGAGCTATAAGAAGAACATTACATTAGGAGCTCATAGTTCACTTGAAATTTCAGAGAACTTAAGTTTTTACATACCACATTGGAATGATTTACATTTGACATATATGATTGTTCATGTTGGCTTCTCAAAATTTTCCCATTCCAATTAATTCCAATCCCCTTAGAAGGATCAGATGCTGTTAAGGATCTAATCCTACATATGAAAACACAGGTAACAACATTTTTTGTAGGTAGAGGTTTTCCACACCTGGGTTCAATGGTTATACAAAAGAATTTTCTTAAAAGATTCTAACTTTACTCAAAAAACAAAAGTAATTAATTCCCAATTATATACTGAGAACAGAGTATATCAAATGAGCTGTTTTTAGTAAAACATGTTCCATTTTAACCATATTCAAATGAAATAGATATTATACAAACATTACTCTCCATTAAGATAACTGATTGCAATGAAATTTTATTCCTTAAAACAAAAACAGAAGAGGTTTCTGACCTTAACCTCACAAATTAATAGGTTCATATCTGTTTCACGAGCTTTTTACCTTTGTCCAATTATTCCCATAGCATTCTGAAAGAATGAGCTACTTCAGGGATTTAGTCTTATACATGACTATGTAACTATTGGTAGGCAGATGACAAGCCCAAGCACTAGTTTACTTAATTGTTTGGGATATGGAATGACTAGACATTCAGGTTGAAAACAGTAAGATATTACACAATTGCATTGTGCTCATATATTCCACTAACCACCTGTCCCGAGTATAGAAATTTGCTGTAAGAGGAAAAAAGCAGGAACATGATTATAACAGCATCAAAACTAGTCCCTCAGGCTTAAGCCTAAGGGCACAGAACGACTCAAGATGTTTTTGCTAGGATAAAGCATCTTTAGCTCATTTGATTTCAGGTAAGAGTTACAGTTGACAACCAATCATGCAGTAACAAATCCACCTCATAATCAGACTCAGGATTAACCAGGTAGAAAACATTCCTGTTCAAAAGAAAGTGATACAATGGGGAAATTGAGTCAAGAGGACCCTACCTTCAGCCATGCCAAGATCGTCTCCTCAATCTTTTCCTAGATAGACATCCACACCTACAACTGAGGATCATCCTTCCTCTGGGTAGCTTGTGGCATTTCCCTCTTCTGGTGGATTGCTGACTTAATGATCTCAGACAACTATACCTGAATTCAAAACTCAAAACAATATCAGATTATAGTCCCAAGAGATTTTACTTCAAATAGTAAGTTTCACTAATCACAGCCTGGGGCTGGATACAATTATCATTTTCATGGCTTTGCAATGAGCAATAGAAGTATACCAGGACTCACAGACACAAAGAATTTCACTTAGTATCTTTCCTTTGTTTTTTTGTTCATTTGTTCTTTTCTTCTTCTCAAGTTTAAACACATCCTAGTATAAAAGTCAATCATTAGAAATCACCTCTATGTTATAAACAAACATAAATTCCCAGTAACTCAATTCATTGTTTAGGAATTCCATAACCCTAACAAGTTTGTTTGTTTTTTTTTCCCCAGGGGTGACAAGCCTAATGACCTTGCCCAAACAGATGGTTTCAAAAAACTTGGCAAGGTTACAAATAAAAGGATTCTACAAGGTCTTTTCATTGTACCTTTTCCCACACAGTAATGACCAATTTTCCATAATTTTTCCGGTCCCTACTGAGTCTCATCACTCAATAATGAACCTAACTGGCAGGATCTTTTCCAGGGTATTGCAACTTATCTGTCTGGTAGTTCTCAGAAAGGCTCAGGTTCACTCCAATTTTAAAAGTTGCTTTTAAAGTGATCAGTACTTAATTTTAGTTTGTAAAACTTCTTATGTATCTAATTAAATATTCCAATCAAACTCAATTTTTAAAATTCTTTCCTGGTTCACCCAAACCCTTTCTCCTTTTAATAAACCAGAAATGAGTTAATAATATGCAGGTATTTTCTAAGTGCTAGACCTATTTCAAAGTGCAAAACTTCAGCCTATTGTTTTCTTCACTTTGAAACTTCACTGACATTGCCCCCACTTCTTTATTATCAATGAGATGACCTTCTTCTCTAGCTACAAAACAATAAATCTGTCATTCTGGGGGGTGGGAAATGCTTTTAGTTCCCCTAAAACAAATTAAGCGAAATTCTCTAAAACAAATTAAACCAATGTTAACCCAAAATGTGCTAGAATAGTTCAGCATGTATAAAAAACATTCAAACTACAATTTAGGGATTCACAGTAGAGAATTTACGTTTTAGTCCCCAACTCAGTTTCTAATTAGTTTATGATGTAAAAACATATGGTTTGAGGAAGAAGATTTTCTTATTTCTCATTTGTCTTTCTCCCCTATACTCCCCAAACCTGGTTATAGTTCAGGAATGTAAAGGGAAAGGAAGAATCTTTTTGAAAGCTTATGTAGCTTTCCTAGGTGGTTCACATTCTTTTTCCCAGGAAAAGGTTAGTTAACAAGACACAGAGAAATAGATTTTTGAGCAAAGTTTTTCCTTCTAAGCTCTGTGAGCACAATTGCAGTCACATAGACTCATAGAGATACACAAACATAGGCACAAAAGAAATACACAAACAGATTGACAGCTGTGAGACAGTGACCCGAATACTCTTTTACTAGTGAGGCTTTCAGTTACTAGCTTTTTGAAAAGTTACTTCTTGTCTGATAATAAGCAAAACTCACAAACATGTTGCTATTCTCAGTTTGGTCCTTACTAAATGTCTCCAGAGGCCATGCTATCATGCCGTCTGCTCTCTTTCTCTCTTTCTCTCTCTCTCTGTGTAAGATAGTGGATTGCTCAAGCCTGGGAGTTCTGAGCTATAATAGAGCTAAAGACTATCAGATGTCAACTTGTGCTAATATGGTGAGCCCTTGGGGGCATGGAACCACCAGGATGCCAAAGGAAGGGCAAAATGGCCTGGATGGAGAAGGAGAAGGTCAAAGCTTCTGTGCCAATCAGCAGTGAGATTCAGTAACCACTGAACTTCCAGCATGGGGAAATAAGGAGATAGCCTCAAAACAAATAAACAAAAATCATTGCAGATAATGACAATAATAATAATAACATCATGGAGTGATAGATTTAAATCTTAAAGAGATCTGAGAGATAATTTAATCTAATCTCTCATTTTATAGATAGGGAAAATGATATCCCAAAGTTGAAATGACTTTGCCAAAGTCACACAGGCAATAAATAGCCTGGCCAGCATTTATACCCAGGGAGGAGCAGAAATGGAATAGAGAAGATCCTTGCCCAGAGGGCTTCAAGTCCAACACAAGTAAATCCTATGAGAGCTCTCAACTCAGAGGGCACCAGACACAACCAACAGGGAGACATGGCTTAGCACAATGTTGCTCCACTTCCACAGAAGGCCTATTAATTTAGGGATCCATTTATATTTCAGCCATTAGACTTTGGCCATCTTTCTCCTCTGCTTGCTGAATCAGGCTGGGGCCAGACATACCTCTGTAAGTTCAATCACCTTCCTGCTTCCCTTAAATATTTGTTTTTAATTTGAAAGCTCATCATATCAGAGGCACTCTGTTTGAGTCCCACTCTGCTTCTTACTAGCTGTGTGACACTGGGAAAAGTGTTTAACCTCTGTGGAGTTCAGTTCCCTCCTGTAAAATCAAAAGACCTTTAAACTAGAATGTGACTTTGGAGCTTAACTAGTCCAACACTCTTACTTTATAAATAGGGAAAGTGAAGCCCAGAAAGGTAAAAGGGGATTTGCCCAAGCTCCTAAGTAGTTAGTAGTAGAGATGGTAGAGACACTCTTCCAAGTACTCCTTCACTACTCTACACTGAGTCCTATAGTGAGAATGTCATATCTGTCTCTGAAAAGCACCTTGGTGGAGAGCATAAGAAGCTGAGTTCAGAATCAGAATAATTGTGTGCAAATTCTACAATGGATACTCACTAGCTGTACCATGATGAAGAAGCTAATTAACCTTTTGGAGAAACTCACCTGTGAAATGGAGATAATAACAATTACCCTACCCAGTGCATGGGGTTGTTGTAAGGAAAGTGTTTTATAAACCTTAAAAGGTTTTATAAATGTGAGATATTTTGCTGCAATGATTTTTGTTTATTTGTTTGTTTGTTTGTTCTGAGGTTGTTTCCCTATCTTCCCCATGCTGGAAGTCCAGTGGTTACTGAATCTCACTACTGATTGGCACAGAACCTTTGACCTTCTCCTTCTCAATCCCCGCCACTTTGCCCTTCCTTAGGCATCCCGGTGGTCCCATGCCCCCAAGGACTCACCATATTAGGGTAAGTTGACATCTAATAGTCTTTAGCCCTATTATAGCTCAGAACTCCCAAGCTTGAGCAATCCACCCACCAAGACCTCCCCATTAGCAGAAATTATAGGCATGTGCCATCACACCATGCTTTGCTGTAGTGTTAAAGGATGTCATCAGAAAAATAGATGAGAGGAAAGGAAAATGGACTACTTATGTGGTAAGAGGGAGGGATAACTGATGAGTTCTTTGGTCATCCTAGAAAGATCAAGAGAACACAAAGAAGGCCCCCAGTATGCTGGGGTGAAGTTATGAGAGGACAAGGACAAGCGTTGTATGGAATGGATAGACATGGATGGATTGTAATCTGCAGCCTTGGGGATAATACCTACATCAATGATTTATTTGAGTATTTGAGTATTGATGATCCACTTGAATATTTATTATTATTATGAGGATCAAATGAGATATTATATGTAAAATCACTTTGTAAACAATAAAGTGCTCTACAAAGGGAAGATATTATTTATTATAATTGTTGTGACTTGCCTTCAAAATAGCTAAAGTGAGAGCTACACAGACTTAGCTATCAACCCTGACCAAGTATAGACAGATTGAGCTAATCATTTCCCCTATTTGGGTTTCATTTCCCTCATTTATTAAGAGAAAAGGTTGGATCAGATTCTCTTTAAGCTCTTCGTATTCCATGTTTCAGATTCTGTAATTTAATCATGACTGAGTGATCTGCTTGAACCCACCGACAAAGTAACATTTCTCAGTGAACAAAAAAAAAAATCCCCCCCCACATGCTTAATATTCCATCTTTAGAGCTTAATCTCATTGTCTGGGGGCTTTTGTGAACTCATAGAATCTTTTTTTTTTTTTAGGCAATTGGGGTTAAGTGACTTGCCCAGGGTCACACAGCTAGTAAGTGTCAAGTGTTTGGTCTGAGGTTGGATTTGAAACTCAGGTTCTTCTGACTTCAGGGCCGGTGCTCTATCCACTGCACCACCTAGCTGCCCCAACTCACAGAATCTTAGAAGTGGAAGTAACCTCAGAAGTCTCCTAGTCCAACCTCCAGCTCAATGAATAATCATGTGCTCAAAATAGGAAGGGATTCCAGAGATCATATAGTATACTCATCTAACTTTTTAGATAAGAAAACTGAAGCAGAGACAGATCTCAGTATCATAGATTTAGAGCTGAAAGGGGTCATGTATACCAACCCCTTCATTTTACATATTAGAAAACTGAGTCTCAAAATGTTTAAATGACTTGCCCAAGGTTACGTGACCAGGTAGTATTTGAACCTAGTAGTATTTGAGAATATTGAGAGGTAATATTTGAACCTAGTTCCTCTGACTTCAAAACCCAAAACTCTTTCCACTATCCCTTGCTGAACAAATCCACTTTGAAGTATACCTGAAGGTGAATTTCTAGCCTCTCTTTGAATGCCTCCAGTCATGGAAAACACCATTACCAAGCAACCTATTCCATTTTGAAGGAGTTCCAATTATTTTCACTCAGTCACTAGATACAGTCCTCACAGGGAAGGGTCATTGTATAAACCATTCTGGGTAAGAAAGGCATTATCATAAGCATTAGAGCTGGAAGTGACCATTTAGTCTAACCCCTTCAATTTACAGATGAAGAAACTGAGGCCCAAAGAAATTCAAGTAATTAGTCCAAGGTCATTTAAGTAAAAAGTAACAGACTGAGGACTTGAACACAGGCCTTACCTCACACCAAATTCAGTGTTCTCGTCACTACATTACATTGCAAGTGGTTTGTTTTCTCCTTGATGAAAACAAAAAATGAGAATAGATTCTGAGAGTCAAAGTGGGGAAAGAGACCATGAAGACACTGATAATCTGGCAAGAGGGGAAATGTTCCCACTGAACATAGAAAACCAAAGGTCAAGGGCATCATGGACAAAATCCCCCATTTTGGTCCTAGCTTTGCACCCAACTCTCCTCTCCTCTCTGAATCCTCCACTCACGCTTCAGAAACTGCCTGGGTCACCTGCAAAGCCCCTCTGAGCTCTGTTATCCTCCCCGTGCCTCCTTTAAGCAACAAACACATAAATCACTCTGAATCCATCAGCAGAGTTTTCTCAGTTTAGAATGAGAGGAAGGAAATTGCAGTTGGCACTCCCCTATTAACTGCTACGCCTTGGCTAGATTCAAGTAGTCAAGGGTCAGGAGCTAAAAACGCCTTGACTGGGTTAGCTCAGTGCCACAGCAGCAATATTGCAGAAGGGCTGGTTGCCATGGCACCAGCAAGCCCCTGAAGAGAGGGATGAGGTGCTGATTCATTGTGACTGAGCCAGCCTTGTTCGTTCTTCAGGCCCTGGCTCATTTGCTCATATGCTACCTTGGCTAATCCTCCCAGTAACCCTGTGAGTAGAAAGGCATGATATTAGACCTGGATCACAATGAGGAAACTGAAGCCATGAGGACATGTAGTCCTCATATTTCTAGTCATGACATCACAATGAACATTAGGAAAAAAAGGTTAAAGGGGAGATGGGAAAAGGGATGTGCCCAGAAAACAATTGGCTTATATGCAAAGGGGACTGATCATGTGACTCTAATGGGATATTTATCTCATATGCAACACTCCAAGAAGGGCATGCTAAGGAGGATTAAATATGTTGGTGCAGGAGAAATGATATCTAAGGTCCCTTTCAACTCTGACATCCTATGATTCAGACCTCTTAGGTTACCTCAGTGTCCTTTGAAAGCAAGAAAGATATCCCTACTCCTTCAAGGACTTGTTTTCACATTGGTACTGCTGCTTCATTCAATTCTACCCTCTTCTGTCTCAGCCTAAGACATACCCTGGTTCAATTAATAATGATGATGATAATTATAATAATAATAGCTAGCATTTATATAGTACCTACTATGTGCCAGGCATTGTTCTAATTGTTTTCCAAATAGTATCTCACTTGAACCTCTCAACCCTGCAATGTAGGTGCTGTTATTATTCCCATTTCGCCACTGAGAAAACTGAGGCAAACAGAAGTTAAGCTATTTGCCTAGGGTCAAGTAGCTAGTAAGTATCTGAAGCTAGATTTGAACTCAGGTCTTCTGAACTCCAGTTTCAGCTCTCTATCCATTGTACCACCTAACTGCCTTCATCTAGCCACTATATTGGACTTTATAGCTGCTCTTTTACTCATTTCTAAACAACTAGATTCTTTTTTATTCTTTTTAAATTCAATATTTTTTCAATGAATAATCATTTATTTTTATCCCTCCCATCCTGCTCCCCACTGGAGAAAAAGAAAAGCAAAACCTTGCAGCAAATTCTCATAGTCAAGTAAAACAAATTCCCACCCTGGCCATGTCCAAAAATGTGTGTCTCATTCTGCTTATTTAAACGATCACCTCTCTATCTGAATGTAGGGAACATTCTCCTTCATGGGGCCTCTGGAATTGTAGTTGGTCATTGCACTGAGGAGAGTTCTTAACTCTCTTAAAGTTATTCTTTTTATAATGTTATAACATAAATTGTTTTCCTGGTTCTACTCACATCACTCTTCATAATTTTATTTGTTTCCTTGAAACCATTCCTTTCATTGTTTATTATATAACAATAGTTTTCCATGTCATTCATATGCCATCATTTGTTCAGCCATTCCCCATTTGGAAAGCATTCCATTGGTTTCCAGTCCAACTAGTTTCTGTTGCTGATATCTATACTCATTGAAGATCTAAGGCCATCCAGGAAGGAGCAAGAGGAGACTCTGCCAAGGGCTACGGAAAAGGATCCTAAATCAAGAACTTAGAGGAAACCTGAGGTCATCTGGTCCAACCCTCTCACTGGAAAGATGAGGAAATTGAGGCCCAGAGAGGTTCAGTGACTTGCCCAGTATCTTACAAGTAGTAAGTAATAGAAGCCGGATTTGAATTTATATCCTTTAACACCAAAACTAGTGCTCTCTTCCACAGTACCATGCTACCTCTCAAATGGCCCTAGTGTATGATGGGAAATTGGGGATCTAGAACAAGGGGTTTTAGTCCCCTCCTTTCAGTTCTATGAGCTATGTGATTTATGCAAGCCATTGAACTTCTCCGATCATCAGTTATTTCACTTGAAAAATTATGCTAATATCACTTTATCTGCCTTAAGGCAAGGATATGAACCATAGAATACTAATAATAATAGCTAACACATATGTAGTTCTTACTGTGTCCCACTCACTGTGCTAAGCTATAATTATTATTGCAGTTGATTCTCACAACAACTCTGGGAAGCAAATTCTATTATTATCCACATTTTATAGATGAGGAAACTGAGGAAGAGGTTAAATGACTTCCCCAGGGTTACTCAGCTAGTAAGTATGTAAGGCCAGATATGAACTTGGGTGTTCCTAAGTCCAGGCCCACAGCTCTAACTGCTGTGCCACCTGGTTGCCCTGAAGGTAATAAGCATTTAAATAATGTCTACTATGTGCCAGGCATTGTGCTAAGTGTTTTACAAATATTATCTCATTTGAGCCTCAGAACAACTCTGAGAGGTCATTGTTATTATTATCCTCATTTTACAGATGCGGAAACTGAGGTAAACAGAGGGTAAGTGACTTGCCCAGTGTCAGGAAGTGTCTTCAGACTCTTGACCCATTGATTGTCCACTGGATCACCCAACCAAGAACGTAATTGTTTTTCCCTTTTCCTATAACCTTTTCTTTCTAGTCCTGTGTAATTCATACAAAAAATTCTATTCCCTATCACCTTTTTAAGGTTATTTACCATATAATGCAGTAAAAAGACAGGTCAGGGGCAGCTAGATGGCTCATGGATAGAGTGGTGGTCTAGAGTCAGGAAGACTCATTTTCCTGAATTCAAATGTCACTTCAGACACTTACTGTGTGTCCCTGGGCAAGTCACTTAGCCTTGTTTGCCTGAGTTTCCTCATCTGTAAAATGAGCTGGAGAAGGAAATGGCAGACCACGCCAGTATCTTTGCTAAGAAAACCCCAAATGGGGTCACAAAGAGTTGGACACAACTTAAAAGACTGAACAACAACAACAACAAAAAGACAGGTCAGGAGGCCAAGTTTTATTAAACATAGTTAGGAATAGAGTTGGGCATATTTACTCTCTGAAGCATGCAAGGACACTGCCCAGCCTTTGCTCAGGAGCCAAAAAGTAACAAAGCAAGCAGAAATCTTTTCATATCCCATTAATATCTAACTCTAAATGGAAAAATAATACTTTCTGCCTTTCAAAGAAAAGAGCGTGATAAGCAGCCTAGGAAGGTCCTGAACAAGGGCCATCGGATTTAGAGCTGGAAGGGACCTTAAGAAATATCTAATCCAGCTGCCTTATTTTGCAGAGGAGGAAGCTGGGTATCAGAGAGGGTAAGTGAATTTCCCAAGGTCACACAGCTAGCCAGTGGCAGAATTAGAACCAGAATCCTAACACCAAGTTTAATGTTATAGATTCTAATCACCATTGACCAGCTGATTGAACTTATAGGTTAGAGAGTCTTTGGGACTTTGAACATATCCCCCTATGAAGAGTGTGGGTTTGTCCATTTGACCTGTTTCTGAATCAGTGTGGCTGAATTAGGCTCACTCAATATGTTCAGACTATTGGAGAAAAAGCACCTGTGTACAGGGTCTATAAAAAATATCAGCTGCAGTTGGCATTTTCTTTTTGTTTGTTTTTTTTTTTTGCTTTGTTTTGTTTAAGAGAGCAGCAGAGATAACAATGAACCAGGATCTCAGGATAGATCCTGAGATGCTCATAACCTTCCATCCACACCCCCATCCTGATAGACACTAATGGGTGCCTTAGAGCAAAGATATATGGCAGTTGGGTGTGTTCTTACCCATGTGGCCTGAGGGGAAAGTCCCTGAACCCTAACTCTTTAGAAGGAGAAAGGAAATCCCTGGCTAGCCTCTTGGAGAGAAGACAGCACTGGAATTAACTTCCTAGATAAAGAAAGGTACATTCTTGAGGAACATCGGGTTCTGGTTTGCCTTTCTTACAACCTCAAGTTCAAGAGTTTGGGGATTTACCATTCCAGATAATGAAGGGAGTTTCCTAAACAGCACCAGCATCTTGAATAGAAGAGGATACTGGAATCCAACTTTTCATCAGGAACAAGTTCCTAGACAATACTAGCCTCTTAGGAGGAGAGGCTTATGCATTGGGCCTCTAGAAATGGAAGCACATCAAGGGACTAAACCATAATATGATGGGGAGCAAAAGATCTGGGCTTTGTCTTCTGCTATTACTGAGTTGTTAGGACAATAAGGTCTAATGGGAATGAAGTTTGCTCTCTGGTAATCCAGAGTTTGTTTTGCTTCCAGGGAGGGAATCCCAACCTTTAGAGGAGTACCCTAATATCTACACATTCCAATGGGACAAAAATGGAAAAGACTGAAATACTAGATAGGCAAAGCCAAATTAATTTTCTTTGCAAAAAGAGTCTAACCCAAAGAGTAGTAAAATGGAACTAAGAGATTTCATAGGGCCCCTGGAGAAGGGGGATTTCTCAGAGAGGGAGGAGAATTGTATTATTTGTTTAGAGACTACTTTGAGTCCTTTCTGTGATTTATTTATTTTCTGTGGGAAAAAAAAATGACTGTCCCATATCCAATATGCATTGCCAGCTGGAGTACTTGCATTGTAACTGTCCCATGGAGACCTAGACCTAGACATAAACCATAGTTAAACTATATAGTCTGTTACAAATGGTGGTGTTCTAAGGCCTTCCCTTGTCACATTGGATTTCACTTGGATTCAGTTAGCAACCCCTACATTAGATGACAAGAAAACAAAATTATTTGAAGAAGAAAAAATGCATTATTTGGTGCTTACTAGAACAGAAGAATGAGAGTCAAGAACTCTTGCTTTTTGTCCTACATGTTGCAAGTTTACTGTATAATGATGGAATGAAACAGAGAGAGAGATAGTCTTATCCTTCAAGGCCAAGATCAAATGTAACCTTCCTAACAAAGCTTTCTGTTCTTCTCTCAGTCAGAAGTTATCTTCCCCCACCTCCACATTTTGAATTTCTATATTATTTTCTTGAGCCCCTTTCATGTACTTTCATACATTTTTTTGTACAACACCAGATTTAATAGCCTCTCCTATGGAGAGGACATGTTATTGTTACTATGGATATTATTACTGTATCTTTAAAAGGAAATAGAATATTGGAAAGTTACACTTTAAATGTTATCTGTGTAGAGTCTGTGATGGGTAGTTTAATTATTGTTCTGGAAAATTACCTGTCATGGCTAGAAAGAGACTGAGTAAGCAACATAAAGGATGAAGAGAACTTCTGCCCTGGTAGACTAAATTTAACTCTTACTTTAAGAAGAAACATGGTGAGAATTCTTGAGAGACTTAGCCTGCTATCCTGTGAGAACTGAAGGGTAGGACTATATTTCCAGAATTAAGAAGTTAGATGTGGTAGTTAGAACTATCTCTGGCTGTGATTTTTCTCACTATTTTTCTGACTATGATACATTGTAAAAAATTATCTAGGTCTTATTTTAGTATTTTATACACATATCATATATATACATCTTTATGCTTATTTAAGACTAAGAGATTGGTGGCTTGCTATAGAGAGATCAGTGAAAGTTTATGGGAAATGATTGGGGTTTTTTATTTCATTTTGTTTATCAACATTTAATAAACTATAGCTCAGGGCTAATTTATTAGTTAATAAGAAATGTTGCAGTTTTTATAATATATTAAGAAGTACCAAAATTACTCCTAGATTCTAGGATGAGAAATAATAAGACAATGAACCAGTAGAAGTGAGAGTGGTGATCACTTCACATGGGATATATGGGGGGAGAAGCATCCTCCAAAAACCCTGTTACATTTGAATTATTTTTTTTCTTATGATTCTCTCCAATATAACCCTCACTGAGACTATGAGTTCCATGAAGATAAGGAGCACAGCTCTTGGTATTTCCCTTTTGTAGACCCTTAATAAGTGTTTGTTGACTTGACAAGGTAAACTGAAATTAATTGAATTGAACCTAAAGCACATTCTTAACCACCTCTTCCCCTCCAGAACTCTTTGGCCACACAGTTTACTGCATTCCAGTTCCCTACAAGTTTGGGAATATGAAGAAATAAGCCTGTTGTTTTTTTCATCTTTAAAAAGGAATGGGTTGCAATCGATGGCCCAAGGTCCAAAGATCTAAACAAATAGCTCTCAAAAGAGGAATTTTGAACTATTAGCAACTATATGAAAGAATGTTCTAAATCACTAATAGTAAGAAAAATGCAAAAACAGTTCTGAGATTTTACTTTATGCCAAGCAAATTGGCAAAAGTGACAAAAGTTGAAAATAACAATATTGGAGGGATTGTGGGGAAACTGGCATACTAATGGACATGTTGGTAAAGCTGTGAACTGGGCCAACCATTTGAAAAACAATCTGGATTTTTGCTAAGAAAGTGACTAAAATGTTCATAACTTTTGACCCAGAGATTCAGCTGTTAGAAACATACCACATGGACATCAATGATAAAGAGAAAGATTCAATTTATAATAAATATTTATAGAAGTACTTTTTGTAGTAGCAAAGAGATGGGGGGGGCCAATTCCATCAATTGGGGAATGGCTAAATAAATTATGATTTGTTAAATGCTAAATTAATTGTGGTAAATGAATGTAATGGAATATTATTATTCTATAAGAAATGGTGAATATGATGAAATCAGAGAAGCATGAGAAGATTTATATGAACTGTTACAAAGTGAAGTAAGCAGTACTCAGAAAACAAAATACATGACTATAACAATGTAAATGGAGAGAACAACAATAACAAAACCATTTGAACTGAATGATGGGAAATTATAATGATCAAGCTTAGCCCAAAAGATGAGATATGAATAGTCCTCTCCCCATTCTTCTTTCTAGCAGTGAGGGTCTGTAGACATGGAACACTACATATAATGTCAGACGTTTTGAATGTTTGTTTTACCTTATGGCCAGCAAATTGGCAAAGATAACAAAAGTTGAAAATAGCAATATTGGGGGAAGCTAGGTGGTGCAGTGAGGGGCAGGTAGGTGGTGCAGTGGATAGAGCACCAGCCCTGAAGTCAGGAGGACCTGAGTTCAAATCTGGCCTCAGACCAAACACTTGACACTTACTAGCTGTGTGACCCTGGGCAAGTCACTTAACCCCAATTGCCTAAAAAAAAAAATAGCAATATTGGAGGGATTGTGGGGAGACTGACATACTAATGTACTTGTTGGTGGAGCAGTGAATTGGTCCAACCATTCTAGAAAATATTTATTAATTTTCCTGACCTCTTTTTCCCCAGTTTTTATTCTTTGTTACAATGGATAATTTTATACTAAAGGAAAAGAAGAGAGATATATTTGGAAATGTATGAGATGTAAAAAAAAATACATTAAAATGTTTTTATAAAATATACAAAATTTTTATAAAATGAAAGTAAGAATTAAACATCTAAGATTTTTTAAAATAAAGATTTGTAGTCATTAAAAAACTGAAGGGTTGGATTAGATCTCTAAGGTCCATTCCAGCTTTCGATTTTCATAGTTCTATATTTCTACTTTGCCTTCAGCTTTCCAGAAAATTTTCAGCACTCAAGGGTAAAGGAATATTACAATTAAAAACCTGGGTTAATTGTAGCCCATGCCAATTCCATATCCTCTCCCAGGCTAGACAAGACTTCTAGGAGGCAACGACAAAGGGCCAAATGTTTTTCCTGAAGCTCTTACACATTTCCCCTGTAGTAGAAGGGAAAACAAGAATCTGGATTAGAACCCTATGCAGTGAACACTGAAGACAGTAGTAAGCAAGGAGAGAGAACATTGATCAAATCAGCTAAGCGTGGTTCCTTCTACATGAGCAACATGAGCTTGAAAAACAGATGCTGCTCACCAATTTTTTTTTTTAGGCAATTGGGGTTAAGTGACTTGCCCAGGGTCACACAGCTAGTAAGTGTCAAGTGTTTGGTCTGAGGCCGGATTTAAACTCAGGTCCTCCTGACTTCAGGGCTGGTGCTCTATCCACTGCACCACCTAGCTGCCGCATGCTCACCAATTATTGATCAGACAACAGACCACATGTGGCATGTTGCATTCATTTTGAGCATCAAATTTTTAGGAAGGATGTTGATAATCTAAAGTACATTCATAGGAGGGTGGCCAGGATGATTAGGGGACTAAAAACCATGTTATATGAGGATCCGTTGAAAGAGCTAAGAATATTTAGCCTGGAAAAAAGATTTAAGGAGACAGTAAAGCTGTCTTCAAGTACTTGAAAGTCTGTCATGTGGAAGATGAATTTACCTGATTCTGCTTGGTCCCTAAGAGGAGAACAAGAAGCAGTGGATGGAAGTTGCAGTCAGGCAGAACTTCAACCTGACCTAAGGGGAAAAAATATTCTAACAATTAGAACAGTCTAAATTTAGAATGGGTACATGAGGAGGCAGTGAGTTGCCTGTCACTAGAGGGCTTCAGGCAGAGTCTGGATGACCACTTATCAGAGAACTTATAAAAAGTATTTATACTTCAAGTATGAGTTGCATGAGAATTAGGGGTTCTTAAAAGCCGTTATTATTTGTCCTTTGTTCCTAAAGAGGACCAATGATGATATTAGGAAGATGATATCTTGACTTGCAAGTGAATTGGATTTAAGTGAGGCAGGGCTGTGCAAAGTCACCAGCCTCACTTTCTCCTCTGGAGCCATCTGAGTCCAGTGGCCAGATATAGATCAGGATGACTGGAGATGGCCCAGGATGCAGTGGGAGACCTTGGTTGTGTTGCCATTGAAAAGCAGTAGTATCTAAGTTCACTTCAAGGAGCATTCTTCCATCATCAATTCACTCAAAATCCATTAGAACCTTACAGTCCAGTCAGAACTTCTTTAATTGTGTTTCTATGGCCCTGGCAAGAAACTCCCTTGGAAGTTTTCCTAACATTAAGGAATCAAGTTCAATATTCTTTAATTAACAACTTGAATTAAGAGAAAAATAAAGTTATGCGGTAATGCTCTAACTTAAGTCAATTAAATTAAATTTTAGAAATGGGTATTATTGCAAAACAATTCAGTGGGCATGCATACTAATAATGGAATTTGAATGGAAACAGCCAAACTGATTAGGTTTTGCAAACACCAATGGGCTATGCAAGTATGAATGATGATAACAATGCTAGTGGCTCCCCAACTTTTGGTAGGAATTTTTTTTAATTGGTAAAATTATCTTCCTTTCACTACCACCACCATATTCATAATAGTATCAGCAGAATGAAAAAAAAGACATTAATATTGCTTGGCATACATAATTCCAAAGCCCTCGGGAGGGAACAATTAAATTAAGCTATTGTTCTAGAAAAGCAGCAAGATTCTTTTTGTAGTGGCAAAGAATTGGAAATTGAAGGAATATCCATCAACTGGGACATGGTTAACAGTTGTGGTATATAATTGTGCTATAAGAAATACTATTTATATATAAATAATATAAAAATACTATTGTGCTATAAGAAATGATGGGGGGGAGTTCAGAAAAACCTGGCAAAACGTATATGAACTGATGCAAAAGTAAAGTGAGCAGAACCAGAATATTGTACACAGTGAAAATAATATTATAATGATCAGGGCAGGGAGGTGGTACAGTGGATAGAACACTTGTACTAGAGTCAGGAAGACCTGAGTTCAAATTCTGCCTCAGACATTTACTTGCTGTGTGTCTGCTTCAGTTTCTTCAACTATAAAGTGAAGGATAATAATAGCAACTACTTCCCCATGTGGTTGTGAGGATCAAATGAGATAATATTTGTAAAGGCCTTACTTAGCCTGGCACATGGTAGGTGCTTAATAAATGAATATTTCCTTTCTTTGCATTCTTCCAGGCAGTGACTAAGACTTATGGTAACATAGAGCAACTACCATTCCATGGCAGTCACTGAGTTGGGTCAGGACAAGATGCATTAGAAAGGATAATAGATGGGCAGCTAGGTGGCACAGTGGATAGAGCTCTGGCCTTGGAATCAGAAGGACCTGAGTTCAAATCCGGTCTCAGACACTTTACATTTACTAACTGTGTGACCCTGGGCAAGTCGCAAAAAAGCAAAAAAAAAAAAAAAAAAGGATAATAGAGATGATCTAGTCCACTTCTTCATTGCATATCTAAAGAGACCAAGATGGAAAACCATCTCCCATTATTAAACATTTATTTTAAAACAGAGATTCTTAACTTGGGGTCTTAACCCAGATTAAGAAAAAGAATATAAAGAAAAGACTAAAGCTAAGACATTCTCATTGGTTGTGACCTTTGAAAAAAATACATTTTGATAACCGTATTTCAATAAATGGTTTCCTTTGTACTTCTATGTATTTCATGTTATACATTAAAAAAGTATTATTTGGAGAATGACAATTGGCTTCACCAGTCTGTTAAAGGGGTCCATGGCACAAAAAAGATTAAGAACCCTTCATTTAGGAACACAATTAATTAGGGCAGACTGATATAACAGCAGTTAGAGATGAATTCCTTTTAATCAAAAATACTTTTCCCCAGTGACACTATGGTGTCACCCCTCTGTCCTACTCACCTTTTGCTTGCCCAGGAAGTGATTAAAAACAGCATTTTTTTTAAAGTTTAAAAATTAGGTTGAGAACCCTGAAAAACAGAGAGGTATCTCCAAATGCCTCAGTCTTTACCCAGAAAAACTGGCCTTCATAGGCAGAGCCACAACCTGGCTGACTCAGAAGTGCTGAGGCAAAGTCGGTGATGGGGGAAAATGTCTGTTCAGCCCTTGGGTCAGCTGAGATGACAGAGAACAAGATAAAAAACATGAACCAAATACCGGCCAAGGGGGTAGAGCACAGCAACTGTTCCCTCCAAGAAAACGCTTTAAGCTGTTTTCTCTCATATGAGAGGCACCTGTTTGGACTAACTGGAGAGCACTATCTGACTGACTGACTGGGCAAATCATCTGAGGTACTGAAATTTTGTTAAAGGAATGCAGTTTTATTAGAATCATGGAATCAGAGTTGAAAGTGGTCTTGAGGGCCTTTAATCTAACCTCCCTGTTGTTAAGTCATTTTCCAGTCGGTTCCGAACCTCTGTGACTCCATTTGGAGTTTCCTTGGCAAAGATGCTGGAGTGGGTTGTCATTTCCTTCTCCAGCTCATTTTACAGATGAGGAAACTGAGGCAAGCAGGGTTAAGTGACTTACTCAAGGCCACACAGCTAATCAGTGTCTGAGGCCGAATTTGAACTCAGAAAGCTGAATCTTCCTGACTCCAGGAAGCACTCTCTCCACTGCACCACCTAGCTGCCCCCAACCTCCGTCCCCACATATAAACAACTATAACTGATTTTCATATAGTACTTGCAGATTTATAGAAAGCTTTACATATGTAACGGTGTACAGCAAGCCCCTTTCAGACATTGGCTGCATAGATACATAAAGAGCATAGGAATGCTGCTGAGGAGGTAACAGGGACAATGACCTTGACCTCCCCCCCAACTGCAGCATCTTTCCTCATTCATCTACTTGGGAAAATGGAACGGGCTTAGGGTGTAAGAACCGGGGAGCACCAAACTCCTAGAGCTATTTGGTAATCATTAAGCAAATAACCATTTACAACTTAGCCTTCAGAAACTGAAAATGAGAAGTGTATAAAATAATTTCCATAATCAAGGGAGAGGTCTTAGACCAAGGGGCCTGAACCCAACAAAGAAAAAGGATACAGAGAAAAGGTTAAAGCTAAGACATTTACCTAGCTGAGATAAGCCTGCTCTTTGATGTAAATAGACTTTGGCACCTGAGACTTAGAACAGACAGGGACACAGAGGTCTTAATGGCTAATTCTCTAAGGGAACAAGCTATGGGTGGCTTTTCCGCTGTTCCAAGGGCAAGGGTTTTTCTTCTTGATGGAAGGAACTGGCTGGGGGGGGGGGGGGGATGGGGGGGAGCCCATATATGTCTCTTCAGCAGAGTATTTTGTGGTGGACACTAGCAAAGCAGCAATCTTAGGGAAAGCAGCATTGTTGCCCCTCCATATATGTGCCTTCGTCACACAGGATCCCTAAGCTTATACCCCTCCACATCTGCACAATGTCCATACATGTTCCTGACATGTATCTCTCCATATGTGTTCCCTACGTGTTTCCACCCTTCTTACTAATGTTCTGTGTATTTGTGGGACAGTATACCTCAAGTTTATGGGGAAAATGCTTTATTGCTATTTTTCTTACTATCCTATTTCATTAAATACCTATGTTTTGCACAAATTTTGTCCTCTGGATGACTTAATAATAAACATTGTTTTATTGGATAGGGCACTGAACTTGGAATCAGGAAGACCTGGGTTCAAATCCTGCCTAGGAAACTAGCTCTATGCACCTGGGTAAGTCCCTTAACCTCTCTGAGATTCATGTCCCTCATCTCTAAAATGAGAGTGTTGGATTTTATAGCCTCAAAGATCCCTAACAACTCTAGATCTATGATAACAGGAACACATAAGTGTGGTCTCATGAACTATAGATTTAGGAAACACAGACTTTTAGGGTACTTAGAAATTGGGCAACTATCCACTGGGGAAACCAGAAGGTGAGTTAAGAAGTATCTGTGGGGCAGCTAGGTGGCGCAGTGGATAGAGCACCCGCCCTGGAGTTAGGAGGACCTGAGTTCAAATCCAGACTCAGACACCTAATACTTAATAACTGTGTGACTTTGGGCAAGTCACTTAACCCCAATTGCCTCACCAAAAAAAAAGTATCCTCAGCTGCTGTATCATCTCATTTGAGCCTCAGAACAATCCTTTGAGGTTAGTGTTGTTGTTATTAATTTTTATAATATAAACATAAATATAATATAAACATAATTAACATAAATATATAATTATTATGATATACATAAATATAAAATATAAATATAAACAAATAAATATAAAAATAAAATTATTACAAATCAGGAAACTGAGGCTAAGAGAATTTGAATAGCTTTCCCAGGGTCATTCAACTGGGGAAGAGTGTGAAATGTAGTCTTTCCACTATGCCATGTTGTCTCAATGCAAAAATCCTCTCTAGGCTACATGACAAATGGTTTTCCAGTCGCTGTCTGAAGGCTTTCAACACAAAGGAACTCCCTGTCTTCTAAGGCAGCCCATGCCATTCTTGCCCAATTCTAATTGTTAGGAAGTTTTTCCTCTTGATATGCAAGAATTGGTTAGCTGATGCCCTCTTCTTATTGTTCCTAATCCTGTCTTCCAGAGACAACCAGAACAAGTCTGTCTGGTCCCTCTTCTCTAAGAACTCCTTCAAATGTTTGGTGACTACCATCATGTTCCCCTTCAGTTTTCTCTTCTCCAGGCTAAACAGTCCTAATTACTTCAACCAGTCCTTATGTGGCATAATTCCCTGTCCTCTATACAAGCAGCGGTTGTTCCAGATGATTCTGAGCTCCCTCCCCACTCTGAGATTATATGATTCAACGACCATCCTTGTCGCCCTTTGTAACTACATCCTAGCTTGTCAATAGCCTCCCGAAAAATGTATCAGCCAGAACTGGACACAGGACAGTATGTGTGGTCTGACCAAAGCAAAGCATAACAGAACAGTAAGTCAAATCAAGTCAAAAAGCATTTGTTAAAACGCCTACTATGGGCCAGGCCCTGAACTAATCACTGAAGGTGCAAAGAAAAGAAAAACAAAAGCTATAATTCCTGCTCTCATAAAGTTCATGGTCAAATGGGGGAGCCAACATATAAACAACTATGTACAAATGAGAAATATTCCGAATAAATTAGAGATAATCTGCATGAGGAAGGCATTGGCATTAGGGGAAATCAGAAAAGGTTTCTTGTATTTTTTTTTTTTTGTTTTGTGTTAGGCAATCGGGGTTAAGTGACTTGCCTAGGGTCACACAGCTAGTAAGTGTCAAGTGTTTGCTCTGAGGCTGAATTTGAACTCAGGTCCTCCTGACTTCAGGGCCGGTGCTCTATCTACTGTGCCACCTAGCTGTCCCTGGAAAGGTTTCTTGTAGAAGGCGGGAATTGAGCTGGGACTTGAAGGAAACCAAGAGGCAGAAATGAGGAGAGAGAGCCTCCCCCAAACATGGGGGACAGCAAGGGAAGATGCCTGGAAGTCAGGGGATGGAGAGCTTTGTTCGAGGAACAGCAAGGGGGCCATTGTCACTCTATCACAGAATCCATGTCCGTATACTCTAGGCACTGCAGACTCCTATTAATGCAGCATAAGATCTCACCAGCTTGTTGGCTGCCAGGTCACACATTTGGTTCATGTCGTGCTTAAAGAACTGAACTCCTTTCCAAATGGACTTCTCTGTGACCACTTCTCACCCATTTTTACTTTTACAGTTAATTTTTTTTAACCTATGTAAGATTTTACATTTATTCATATCAAACCTCATCTGATTCCATTTTGCTTATCATTCTAACCTGTCACAATGTATTAGATTTCTGATTATATCATCTAAAATGTAGCTATCCCTCCCAGATGAATGTCTGCCAAAAATCTAATAAGCCTGCTGATCTTTCCAGGGCTCCTTTATCTAGGAATAAGGAAGCAAGCTCAGCAAGTGAATTTCAGAAATGCAGCTCTGAGGCCAAGTCTGTGACACACATTTTGGTGACTTAGTTCCCCCGCTTTGACACACACTGAGCATGGGCTCTGGAGAAGCACAGAATCCAAATGTTATACACAAACACCAAGGACACAGACGGGCCATATATATACTTCAGATGGCTTCTGACAAGGTGTTGGCCACCAGATACTCACCCCACAATGACACGAAAGGAAGAACATGTTGGACCCCCCTGACTGCTGCAGCTTTGCCACTATTCTGTCCTCCTAGCTTTAAGTCACAAAGACTTCTTTAAAAATTCTCTGTACCTCAGACATTAAATCACAGGATTTTAGCTATGGAAGGACCTTAGCAAGCTAGAAAGGCTATCTTCCCCAATCAATCTAAATTAGTGCATCTCAGTGAGAGCAATGGGAGCTGTTCAGAGGCAGATTTTGACTCAGAAAAAGGACAGAATTCCTAACAATTAAAACTTTTTAAAATTGGAATGAGCTGTTTTCTTTGGGTTCAAATCCTGATTCTGGCACTATCTATGTGACCTTGGCTAGGTCATTTCATCTCCCTGAGCCTCGATTTCCTCATTTATAAAATGGAGAAAGTAATAATTAAAGTACTTACCTTATAGGCACAACCCAAGTGCTTTAGGTACATGAAGAAATACATGATAGGAGCAGAAGTCCTCCAGGTCAGAAGAGAACCTCTGGGATTGCAATCATAAGATTGTAGCTCTTGCTTCCAGAGACGAAGATGATGAGCCAGGGCAATGGTGGCTATGGCTGCATGCATAGGCGGGAGTCTAAGTGTGTAAGAGTAGTAAGTATGGAGGGGGGGAGAGGGAGGGAGATGGAGAGGCAGAGAGAGAGAGGGAGAGAGAGAGAAAGAGAGAGAGAGAGAGAAAGAGAGAAAGGGAGGGAGAGAGAGGGAGAGGAAGGGAGGAAGGGAGAGAGAAAGAGAGAGACAGGGAGGGAGGGAGAGAGGGAGAGGGAGGGAGAGAGAGAGAGAGAGAGAGAGAGAGAGAGAGAGAGAGAGAGAGAGAGAGAGAATCAGGAATTTTGTGATGTGAGTTCAGAGACTAGAGTTTGACAACTGAAGGCTCAGCTCCAGCAAGTAGGCCTCTCTGCTTTCTAGAACCAAAAAACTCTGATGGAGGTGGCTGGAATGGATTAGCGTTGCTCCTTGAGATCAACTAAAGAACAATAAGGTTTAACTCCCTTCCTTAGAGTCTGACATAGGCTAGCAGTTTCCATAATTTTCTCTACTTATTTAAGCTATTTTTATTTTCTGAATTCTCCCTTATAAATTTTACCAGTCATAAATGAGCCATGACTCAAATCTGTTGTTAATTAGTTGCTTGTGGCTGGGGGTAGCGGGGTGTGAAGGAAGGAGGATGCGGTGGAGGATGGCATTGACTAGCTCGTTACACACAGAACTAAACTAAACTTAATACCAGAATACTAGGGCTTTCTTGCCCTAGTTGGGGCCTAAGCCAAATGAGCTGAGAATCTTATGGGTTTGATTCTATTAATAACCCTTACAAATTCCCAAGCAGCAGACACAAATGAATCATGTAACTTGGGACCACATACTTTTAGGCTGATGGAGTTATTGGTGAACTAGTTTCAAGGAGATTACAGCACATATATCTCAGGGAAGCTCAGGCCTGAAAAATGAGGGGTAGAGACATGGACAAAAGGAGTTCACACCTGGTGGGAAGAAGGAGACATTGACTGGGAATAGAGACCACTCCCCTCTGGGAACTAGCTGAAATTTCAAAAGTTCATCCTTTTTTTTTTTTTTAAATGTCATGGCTTCCTTTGGCAGTCTGGTGAAACTATGGACCCCTTCCCAGAATAATGTTTTTAAACATATAAAGTAAACACATAAGATTACAAAAGAAATAAATTATATTGAAATATAGTTATCAAAACCTTTTTACAAAATAAATTCAAGGAGCCCAGGTTAATTATCCTAGAGGTAGAATCAGAGGGAAATTCAGAGACCATTAAATCCAATCTTCTCATTTTATCGGTGCGAAGTACTCATTAAAAAAATGTAGGATGGAAAAGATACAATAAAAGTCTGTTCTTTTCAGTTCTACTTTCCACCTAACCCTCCAAACTTTGTCAGATAACGATCCTGCTGTCTATCCAGGCTTGTTGTGAGGATTTAATATATTGAAAAGACGTGTGATCTTGACAGTTTCCAACTCTGATTCAAAATTGTTGATAACAACTTCTAGAGAGTTACCTGAAACAGACAAGTTAAATTATTTACCCCAGGGTAATACAGCGAATGAGTATCAGAGACTGGATTGGAATTCAGGTCCTCCTGACTCCAAGTCCAGAACTCTATCAACTGTGTTATACTGCCCATTCAGCAAGGGAGGATTCAATAAGATAAGACACCCAAATGTCCTTGGAAGTAGCCTCACACCAGGAATACTGTGCAGACCATCAGACTTGGTCAATGTGCTAATTGGTTTTGTTGAGCTACATTTTTTTCTTCTGTCTTTTAAAATCTTTGTTGTGAGGAATGACTCACTGGTGAAAGGAAGTGGAGAAAGATATATTTAGAAATCAACATGTCATAAAAACAAAAAGCATCAATAAATAAAAAAAAGAAATTATATCCCAATCTGGACAGATATAAAGCATTGTTCCTTACTGTCTAGGAGTCACTGGAGCTTGTTGAGAGGTAAATTTTGGCTTAATATAAAGAAAGCTTTCCATTTCAAATCTCTGAGTTCTGAGTTCTATCATTCTTTCCTCTTTGTCCCCAGAAAGTACTCAGTCAACTGAGTTATAAAGTCTCCTCTAGAGTGTAATGAAATTGGCTTCTTCTTTTTTTGCTCAAGTTATTTATTAAGGAGTGAAAAAAGAAGAGAAAACCATAATGTGCTCCTACTGAGAAGTTCTAATTGTCCAATAAAGGGGTGGCGAGGGGGAGGGGAGGAGATTCTTAAGTCAGAAGGCTAATACTTGTTGAGATGCAAAAGTCTCTTCTTTTTTTTGGTCCATTTTTGTTATTTATTTCAAGTATTAATGATTTAAAGCTGATTGAAGACCAAAATACCACTTGTATCACTAGGTTCTTGGTAATACAAGGTAGTCATAAGAGCATAGGTCTAGAGCAGGGGTTCTTCCCCTTTTTTGTGCCATGGACCCCTTTGGCAGACTGGTGAAGCCTAGGGACTCCTCAGAATCATGTTTTTAAATGCATAAAATAAGATATACAGAATTACAAAGGAAACCAATTATATTGAAATAGTTATCAAAATCTTTTTTAAAAACAAGTTCAAGGGGGCAGCTAGGTGGTGCAGTGGATAGAGCACCAGTCCTGGAGTCAAGAGGACCTGAGTTCAAATCTGTTCTAAGAAACATAACACTCAACTAGCTATGTGACTGTGGGCAAGTCACTCCCCAGTTGCCTCATATTAAAAAAAAAAAAAAAAACAAGTTCAAGGACCCTAGGTTAATAGAGTCAGAAGGCAATGTAGGGTCCATCTAATCCAATCCTCTCATTTTACAGGTGAAAGGATCTTGAGGCCCAGAATGAGTAAGTGACTTGCCAAAGGACACGTAGGTAGTAAGCAACAGAAGAAAGATTGGAACACCATTTCCTCCAGAGGCAGCTAGGAGATCTGATCACTAAATTTTCACTGCAAGCATATGCACCTTGGAAATGGGCAAACACTACAAATCTGTGATTGATTTATCATTTTGTTGATTGTCTGGAATTTAAAAAGTGACAGAGAAAAAATAATGCAGATTAAACTTAAAAGTGTGTCATTGGTGCTTTTTTTTTTTTTTTTTCAAGAGAGCCAGTTACTCAACATTTACTAGCACACTCCTGTCTGGAGGAATAGTTTTCAAATTCCACTCCAGACAAATGTCTTCTGTAGTTCAACCTTATCTCTTGATGAGAAGTGACATCAAATGGGGGGGGGGGGGAAACAAAACAAAAAGAAAAACACCATTAGATTGAGAGGCAGATGACCTGGCCTTGAATCCTGACTTGAATCTATTTACTACCTGAATGACTTTGGGTACTTTTCTGTGTCTCAGTCTCCACATCTCTGATGTGAGGGCATTGAACTAGATATTTTTGAGGTCCATTCCAGCTTTAGATAGATATGTACAGAGGACATCTGTAAAATAAATCTCCCTTCTAGCTCTAATGGTGTATGTCTTTAGCAGACAAAAGGCAATCACTTTACCTTTCTGATCCTCAGTTTCCTCGACTCTAAAATGGGGATAATGATATCAGCTCTGCCTAATTCACTGGGCTGTTGTGAGTATCAAATGAGATTGTGTATCTGAAATTACTTTGTAAACTCTCAAGAGTCTAGCAAACGTAAGAGATTCCTTCAAATCTTAATATTTTATGATTTTTCCTTCCATACTTTCAAGTGGGTCCTTTAGCCCCTGCACACACCTTATACATCCCCCATTCCATGTCTTTGCTAAACCTGTCTGGAAACCGAGCCAAACAATTATTAATTCAATGCAATCCAATACAGCAAGTCTTTAATGCACTCTTTCCTCCTCTCCATCATCCTTCAAAGCCCTGCTCAAGTCACATCTCCTTTCACGAGCCTGACCTGACTGACTGCTTTGGTCTACAGTGATTTCCCCCTTTAATTATGTCACTAATTCTGTCATCAATTTAAATTGTTAGGTTTGTTGATTGTTTTTTTCTGTCTTCCCATCCTTCCCACCCACCACCATGTCACGCAAAGATTGCAAACTCATTTAAGGGTAAGGATTTCTTTGTTTCTCCAATACCTTCAATGTAACAGGACCTTACACTGCTAAATATGATTGCCTAAGGAAATCAAAGATAAAAAGAAGGGTTGCATGTACACCAAAATATTCATAGCAGCACTTTTTGTGATAGCAAACAAATGGAAACAAAGTGGGTGGACTTTAATTAGGGAATGGCCAAAAAAAAAAACAAAACTACGGTATCCAAATAAAATGGGATCATTTTGCACTATAAAAAGTCATGAATATAAGAATTTCAGAGAAACATGGGAAGACTTATATAGAGTTATGTAGAGTCGAGTAAGTAGAATCAGAAAAATTATATACACAATGACTACAACAATGCAAATGGAAAAAATAACAAAAGGAAACTCAGTGCCCAGTAGTTGCAACCACTGATCTTTGCAGCAGAAAAGAGATGAAGAAATGAATGTTCCTTCTTTTGCTGAGGAGGTGGAGGACTGTGGGTGTGCAATGCTGAATATATTGTCAGGATAGTTTTGCTTAATTGTTTTTCATTTCTTTGATAACAAATTTTAAAAGGGTCGAGGGGAGACATATATACAGAAATTAATATGATGGTAAAACAAAAGGCATGGATACATTTTGCCCCCTAAATAATATAGTAGGGGCTCAAAAACGTCACTTCATTTATTGGGGCTAAATTGAATCTGGTGTAAAAGAAGCCAAGTCCTAATTTCCCATGAGCCAATTACTTTTGTTTGGTTATGTAGCCATAGACTACTCTCCTAAGGCAAGGAAATCTGAAGGGCATCTTACAGGGGGAAATAATACATTTACAAGGAATTTTACATTTAAAGTCACAGTAAGAATTGGATCTGGCCAGAGGCCAACTGAGACAAAGAGGCTGGAGCACAGAAGAAGATGAAGTGGAACCTGTATTAGGGTACAGCAGTGAATGTGGTATAGGCGCTCGCAAGGTTGAACATATTTGTATTGGGTCCTAGCACACATCTACCTACGTACTCCTCTAGGGAGTATCCCAAATTGCAAATGAAACTGAACCAAACGCTTTCATCATTAAGCACCCAACTTTCTCTGTCTCCAGAGCCATGGCATGGAACAAGAGTGAACACAGAATATCTCCTTAGTCACATTAATCATAGAATCTGGTTATAATCCTGATGAGTACTTGCCTGATGAGACCCATTGCCTGAGGAAAGCTTTAGAGGCTGAAATTTCTTTTACCATGTCAACAGTGGGGTTTGTTTTTGCTTTTTAAACAATAAATGTAGCAGGATTTTATATGCTCTATGCCTCTCAGGTAACTTTGTGACCATAAATATGATGTCACCTACAGAAAGCCACCTGAAAAAGCCTGATTATTCCTTTATTACATCTTCATCAAGGATTACCCCAATATATGTACAAACATCCAGCATTTCAGTACTTTGATGTCTCTGTGAGCTCACCAATATGGCTACTACCCACCCCCACCTCCCGACAGTGCAGATGACAACCCAATCTGTGCCTTCTCATTCTTTGTGTGACTCCTGTTTAATGTCTCTCCATTAATACTTTACACAGGGTCCACCTAGCATGTTAAGGACCTTCTTCTGGATCTCTTGATAATTATGGATTTTAATGGAGCACAGGGTCTATCAATTGTTCTGTGTGTGTGTGTGTGTGTGTGTATGTGTGTGTGTATCTCACAGTCATACATACACATATACGTACACATACACTCGTATCAAATTACACAGGTCCAGGTGCTACATGACCATCCCAATTCCATTTCCGATTCTATATTTCTTCGCTGGTATCTTTTACACAGCTTCTCCTCCACAGTTTTCTATTGGTGACATTCTGCAGCCTACTTATACCTATCATGTGTCTCTCCATTGCCCGTCAAGTGACCTAAAATTGCAATTCTTCAGAGACTTTGGTATTCGATGTTTCACACAGCAATACAGCATCATTGGAAGAATATTGGTGTTAAAAATATGAGTGTTTCAGGAAGTTTGGGGTCATTCAACGTACTATGCAAATTTCTCAAAGTAATATAGCTCACTCTATGCCCTTGCTCAATTCTGGACCCAGTTCACTGTCTATCTATAGTTTCTTTCAAAGATATTTGTACAACTAGACCAGTTTTATCAGTTGTCCATCCAATTCTCATAATTTTTACAGAAATGAAAAGGTAGACTTAGGGTTCAGTAGTTCCTAATGTCTCTTCATTTGCTTTAAATCTTTTAAAAATTATATACATAATATCATTGGAAGGGTGCATGGTGTAGCAGGAGTGGTAGTGACAGAGGAAAGACTCCATGGGGTCATTCTATCCTGAACCCCAGGATCCCACATGGACCACGTCAGTGATTAGAACTGAGGCAAGAAATCTCACCTATTCTCTATCCTGTCAAGTGAACTTCAAGGAGAGAGCCTGAGGAACAGATTACCCAAAATATTATTTCTTTTCATCACTCAATAAGTGAGTTTATATTCTCTCCCACAATGGTGGAGTGGTAGGAAATTGAAGGAAAATGATTTTTAAATTCCCTTGGCAGGAACAAACATTTGTCCCCCTTTGTGTACCAATAATGTTTCCTTAGTGATTCACTTCCTTGTTATTCACATTGTTTCATATATTAATTAAATGCTTTTTGCTATTGGGTTTATATGTCTCTGTTATGTCTAGGAATAGAATGACACATTATGTGGGGGCTCAGCTGGTAGTTTGAATAATTATTATTCCAAAACAGAAACACCGAAACTGGGAATAGCTAAGAAGGTGGGGGAGAGGCTATAGTGTGCCATTATAGTCACTGCCAACAACCATTGTCCAAACCGATGAAAATTCAGGCGTAGGTTTAATGCTTTATTTCAACCAATTCTCAAAGACTGTTCTGCCTATAGTGGTATGATAAGAATGACCTTGTTGGCAAGCAGTTAATGAATGCTTGCTAATTAACTCCTGTACTGACTGTTATCTTCCCAATTTAGGCTACTAATCATAAACAGCCTTTTACTGGGTAAAACACAACATGTTATGTCCCTTATTCCACATGATGGAAGCATGATAACAGCTGACATTTATATAACACGTTGAAGTTTGTAAAGTGATCTACATAATATTTGAATTTGATCCTCACAACAACCCTATGAGGTAGATATTAAAGGTACTACTGTTAACCCCATTTTATGGAGAAGGAAACTGAGGTTAAGAAGTGAAATGACCTATCCATAGTCATACAGCTAGCAAGTGTCAGAGGAAGCACTGGAAGCCATGCCTCTCCTGATTACATACTGAGTGCCCTTTCCACTATGACCCCCCACACAATGGGCCTTACCTAGTACACTTCCTCTACAACAACCCTGTGAGATAGTCCCCATATTAGCACATCTTTCCTCAGTAAGTCAGTGTGCATTAGGATTACCCATTAAACTTTACCTAAGGGTGAAGTAGCTTTAGAGAAACAATACCTACCGTAATTCTGCTTTTATTAAATAAATGTTTTTTTTATAAATCTGTTCCATCATAATTAAATATCTGAAGAAAAGTATGGTCTTCTATAGTAAACCACCTATAATAGCCTGATAATTTATTCCCATATTATATTTTCTTCAGCAAATTATTTTATGTATTGAGGATGTGAGACAGCATGACTTAGAAAGACAGCCTCAGAACCAGGAAGACTCCCATCAGGTCCAGCCTTTGAAATATAATAACTGTAACTCTGAGCAAGTTATTTCTCAATGTTCCATGCAACTCTATACACTAACAGTTCTCAAACTCTTTGGACTCCTCTGAAAAGGGCAGCTGGATGGGATAGTGGATAGAGTGCTGGGCCTAGAGTCAGGAAGACCTGGGTTCAAATCTAGCCTCAGACACTAGCTGTGTGACCCTGGGCAAGTCACTTAATCCTGTTTGCCTCAGTTTCTTCATCTGTAAATTGCTGTAAAATTCCTAAAGAAGGAAATGGCAAAGCACTCCAATATCTTTGCCAAGAAAACCCTAAATGGGGTCACAAAGAGTGAAATGACTGAACAGCAACAGTCTTAAAAATTAAGAGCTCCCTCCCAAAGAGCTTTTGTTTGTGTGGGTAATATCTATTGATATTTACCATATGCAAAATTCAAACATTTTCTATGAAAATAGTTTTGACCTTACCAACACTTTGAAACCTGCTGCTCTAGACTGTAAGCTGTAGAATAGGTATTGTTCTGCTTTGGTAGAAGGAACTTCCTCATCTGGGAGTCCCTTATACCAATGAAATCACAGGGCTAGTCTCTGTCTCCATGATGAGATGAATATTTATTAGACCTTTAAAAACACATGCCCCAATTAAGCAAAGTAGTGCCTTCTTCCTAGCATTGCGGAGAAGATGGTGCTTTGGAAAGCGTCTGGGAATGTCAGAGGAATGTGAGCCCTCATCACCATCATCATTGCAAGTGGGTTGAGTACAGACAGAAGACAATCATCCGTAAATTAGCTCTTCCCCCTGATTCCTCTTTGAAGAGTCTCTGAACAATGTCCAGGCACCGTTTACAGCAATATTCTCTCCAAATTTCACAAGGGCCGTGGCCAGGCTCCAGCCCTGAACACATTTATCTTGATGGATTTCATTCAAAGCGACTGAGCCGACAGTAATCAACCACCAACCTTCCTTACAATAAAGGGATTTCTATTGTGACAATCACAGGAAGTGCCTCCACGAGAGCGAGGGAAATAGAGCAGAATCTTCCCATTGCTCTAGAGATGGCAAAGCACCCTTCTGCCCCCTGATTTGGAATCCTGGTTGAAAAGGGACCTCTAGGGACTCCGGCTCATGTTGAAAATCAAGCAAGTGTCCAACTTTTATTAAATACCTCCTGAGTACAGAACGCTGCTCTAGAGACATACAAAGTTTAGTTTAATTTAGTTTATAGTCAGTGCTCTCATAAATCATAGGATCAGGAAGTGACCTCTGAGGTCATCTATTCCAAATGTCTCCTTTTACAAATCAGGACATCTAGACCCAGAGAGATGAAACAATCCGCCCAATGTCCTACAGATAGTAACACAGCCAGAATTTGATCTCAGGTCCTGTAAAGCCAAAGTCAGTATCATTTCCAATATTCCAGCTTACAGTACAATGGGGTGGGTAGGGTGAGACAGAGAGAGAATGAAAAACAGACAGACAGAAAGAGAGATTGGTGAGGGAAAGGAAGAATAATTTCTATAAACAAAAAAGGTAATAATAAAATGAAGGTAAAGAAGTCATTCATAGATACATAGAATAAAGCTGCATGGTATAGTAGACAGAAAGCCAGTCTTGGACTCTGAAAGAATTGGTTTCAAGTTCTATTTCTACACATCTTGTCTGTGTGGCCCTGGACAAGCCACCTATCATCACACTGTCCCAGTTAACTTTCTAAGACTATATATTGAAGAATATTACTCACTGGAAATTTCCTACTCTAATGAAATCATAAGTGTAGACCCTTCTCTCCCCTTCCCCCAATAGAATGTCAGAGCTAGAAGGGTCCTCAAAGAGCTTCTAGTGAAACCTCCTCATTTAGCAAGGTAGGAAACTGAAACCCAAAGAATCGACATTCTTTGATCAAGGTCACACAGCTAATACATGTCAGAATCAGGTCTTAACCTCTGTAAATCTCAGTTTCCTCATCTGTAAAAAGAAGGGCTTGGGCATGGCCAATGTGGGAATTTGTTTTGCTTGACTATGCTAATTTTTTAACAAAAGTTTATGGGTTTGTTTGGGGGTTTTTTGGGGGGTGGGAGGACGGAGGAGAAATGCTTACTAATTGAAAAAAACTGGACTAAGTTCCTTTCCAACTTTGAATTTTATGGCTTGCTTTGAGATTTTTGGGTCCTAAGCCTATTTTTTTTTTTTTTACTACCTCACAGTGCTACTCAGGATGGAAAGGATCTTCCTGCCTGTCTATATTCACATGTCATGACCCTGAGCAGCAGCTTCAACTTTAGAAAAATGAAGGTCATTGCTATGGCTACTTTGGTAGTAAGGCCTCCCTGGTATTGAAAAAGAGAATCCAAGAGGAGCAGAGCAAGAGGAAGCCAACACATTTTCCTTCTGCTCACATGGTTAGTGCCCTACTGAACTGAGCAGGGAACAAACACGGGGCATACTCTGTGTACAAAGGCAAAAGGAAGTGGGCCATTTGATAAGGCTCCAGGGAACAGCAGGCTTTCTGTGTAAGCACTGTGGATTGTTTGGACAAAAAAGAGACAGGCAAATTATCTGAAGCCTCTGCAAATAAGATTTGGCTTTTGGAGTCTGCAAGCCTCCAGGGTGGGCAGCACACATCTCTAACGAGGGCTGTCACCATGGCTGAAGATCTCCAGCACCACCCACACACAAAGTCCCCCCAAGCCAAACACTGGGACCAAAAGAGATCCTATGGGAGTTATGCCCAGCTTGAGCTCTTCCACTATCCGAGGCTGGATGCTATCTATACATTTCCAAACTCAATGAGCAACACTAGCATCACTAATTATATATAGTACATTACAGATTTCAAAGTACTTTCAAATCTATCATTTCATTTGATCTTTAAAACAACACTGAGAAAAAGAGGAAAGGCACAAATGCCCAAGCCAGCAAGTGGTAGACCCTGAACCCAAACCCAGATCTTCTCAGTCCAGGATTCCTTCCATAAAATCAAGCTATCTCCCTCTCCCTTCCATCTCCATTTTGATCCAAACATGGGTTTTGTGATCTGGTTTCAGATAGCTCGTGAATAAACAATTTTTTTTTATTTTATTTTTTGTTGTTGTTTTTTAATTAACATTAGATTCCCTCCTTGAGGGAAAGAATTGATTTTGCCATTCTTTTAATCTCTAGTGCTTAGCAATGTGCCTGGCATATAGTGGGTACTTAATAAATGCTCTTTGACTTGACTTCAGCACCCAGATTTAATTCAGAAAAGACAATTCAGTTCCACAATTCAAATCAACAAACTTTATTGCATATATGCATACAGTGTGAAGAGCATTGTTAGGGGCCAAGGTGATACGAAATCTAAATAAGGTATAAGCATTGTGTCCTTGCTCTCATATAGCTCATAATCTAGTAGGGAGGCAAGACCAATAAATATAGTTAAATCGAATGTACCACATTACACGATAAGTGTTTTAGGCTTTGTCCTGGGCCCTCATCTTTTCTCATACTTTCTCCCTTGATAATCTTAACTGCTCCCTTGAATTCAATTATCATCTCTATGCAGATGACTCCCAGATCTAAACTCTCTCTTGATGTCCAATCTCACATAGCCTTGTGGCCACTAGGTGGCTCAGTGGCTAGAGCACTGGGCCTGGAGCAAAGGAGACAAGTTCAAATTCAGCCTCAGACAATTCTGAGCTGTGTGACACTGGGCAAGTGTGCCTACCTCAATTTCTTCAACTATAAAATGCAGATAATAATAGCACTTACCTCCCAGGGTTCTTGAAAGGATCAAATGAGATTATGTTGTAAAGTGCTTAATACAATGCTTGGCACATCATAGGAGCTTAATAAATGCTTGTTTCCTCCCTCCCTTCTTCCATCACTTCCTTCCTTCCTTCCTTCCTTCCTTCATTCCTTCCTTGTAGAAGTCTCTATCTCGAGGTTCCATCAGCACCTTAAATTCAGCATCTCCAAAATAGTCATCTGCATTTATTATCTTTCCCCCTAAGCTTTTACTTCTTCCGAACATTCCTATTTCTGTTACAGGGATAATCAGCCATCCAGACACCCAGGTCTGTAATCTCAGTTTCACCTCTGGCATTTCTGTCTCTTTCACTTCTGATATCTAATCAATTGTCAAGTCCTATTATTTCCACTACTCCCCACCTCCGCACTCCACCCCCCAATATGTCTTGCATTTGCTCCTTTCTCTGAATTCACTGGATTACAGACCTCTCTGCTTCTTGCAGGGACTGTTGTTAACAGTCTCCCAATGGGTATTCCTCCTCCCTATCTCTTTCCCTGCAAATTTCAAGTGGATCAGATTGCCTTTAGGATTAACTACAAACTTCTTAGCCTGGCCTTCAAGGCCCTCCATGATCTAAACGCAACCTAACTTTGCCCCATTGTTTCATATTGCTTCCTTTAACATATGGATGCTCTCATTTAGCACTGGGCTTAAGAAGGCATCCAGGAGTATGCCTGGAATGATAGAAAAAGCTGGAGCATCTAGGTGATGCAGGGGATAAAGTATTGAACATAGAGTCAGAATAGACCTGAGTTCAAATCCTCCTTCAGATAATTAGCTATGTGATCCTGGGCAAATCACTTGACCTCTCACAATGTCAGTTTCCTCATCTGTAGAATGGGCATTATTATAGCACTTATTTCACAGAACTGTTGTGAGGATTGTATGAAATAACAGAAGTAAAGTGCTTTGCAGACTTTAAGATATTCCATATTATTATTTTTCAATGAAAACTGAGTTTAACCATGAGGAGGGAAATGATTCTCTGTTTCATGTGGTCTTTCCCCTATCTGCTGCTTTGGCAGGATTCAATATAGAGTCCTAACTAGGGATTTATCGCAGAGTTCCAAAATTCAGAGAGTGCTGACAACATTTAGGATTTTCTAGAGCATAAAAATAACTGAGCTTGCCACCTAATTAACAAGAACAATTCATTAAAATAGGAAGCAACAAAATGGTCTGCTTCCGCCTTCCTCATGCGCCCAAACCCAACTGAATTCTTCCCCGGACTATTCTTTTCTTTGCCCTCCTTTCTCTTCTCCAGTTGCCTAAAAAAAATGACTAGTTATGAGACTTCTGACCAAGATGGCTGCCTGAATAGAGGCAGACCACCCAGCTCCCAAACATCTGCTAAAGCAAAACCTTTAAACTTGCCCCAGACTGAATAATAGCCAAGAAATGTAATGATAAACTGTAGTAAGTTACAAATTCTACCTCAGAACTGCACAAAAGTCAGCCAGAATTCCAGAGGTAACAAGAAAGGGCCTATAGGCAAACTGGTCCATAGACCACAAGTGGAACCAGAGACTAGGCAGAGGCAGCTGCAGCCTACAAGGTTCTGTGTCCAGAGGCAGAAAGAGCGAAGGGCTGCCTCCAAGAAAGCCTCAGAGTGGTCAGAAATTCTTAAGAGGAAATACTGAAAGCATCCAGGGACGAAAGCAGTGGAGACACTCAAACAGGGACAGCCTCGGTATCCCGGGGCACAAATCCCTAATACTGTGTTTTGGGGTGCCATAAAAGGTCTAGAAGACCCAGAACACTGAACCTCAAAGATGGATGGGGTTGGGGGGAAGTAGGAGATAATCTGGGAAAAAAAGTCGGGGCAAGAACCCAGGTGACTCAGGGAGAGACCCATTAAAAACCACCCACTCCACCCAAAAGTCCAATATTGGTGGAGCTGTTTGTAGTTGTTTGTCCTTTAAGAGGACCAAGGACATCAGGAAGGTGATGTCTTGACTAGTGAGTGAATTGGATTTAAGTGAGGCAGTGCTGTGCAAAGTCACCAGCCTCACTTTCTCCTCCAGAGTCACCTGGGTCAAGTGGCAAGATCTAGATCTGGACAACTGGAGATGGCCCTGGTTGCAGTGGGAGACCTTGGCCTTTTTAAGCTAAGGCCTTTCCCAGGTCTCAATTTGTCTGAGGCAACATCCAATGGTGATTAAGATGAGGTAAGAAATGAGGCAAAAAAAATGGCTTCTATTACCTAGTCAAAAAAAAAAAAATCAATCTGGGAGGAGAAGACCATCGAGGTTCCTTGCCGGAATAGAAACAATTGCTATTTACACTCACTCTGAACTATCAAAATCCAAATAATAATCAAATGAGGCTTGAGCTGCGACCTGTTATTGGCCAATCAATGAAAGCCAAAGTGATTTGGGTTTAAGGCATGGTCAAGTAGCTCCATTTGAATCCCAATGGGCTTTATCAAAGCCTGGTTTTCCAGTGCTGTATTTCAAGAAATCATAAATGAAACTACATGAGGCAAAAGAGTTAATTGTCCTAGTTTTTTTAAATGATTGAATAAATAAGTAGAGAAGGAAGGCAGAGAGGAAGGAAGGAAGGAAGGAAGGAAGGAAGGAAGGAAGGAAGGAAGGAAAGAAGGAAGGAAGAAGCAAGCAACATTGCCCAACTGGAACTGGCCGGTTGGGTCCCCAGTGAGATAGATACTACTATTTACAGATTGTTGTTTGCCCTTCATTCTTGAAGAAAACCAGTGACATCAGGGACACATCAATGACTTGCAAGTGAATTGGATTTAAGTGAGGCAGGGCTGTGCAAAGTCACCAACCTCACTCTCTCCTCCAGAGCCATCTGGGTCCAGTGGCAAGATATAGATCAGGACTACTGGAGATGGCCCTGGATGCAGTGGGGCCCCAATTCAGGAATTAAAGGTGGGGAGGTGACCAAACCAAAGAATTTGATCTTTTTTTTAATATATATATATGAGGCATTGGGGTTAAGTGACTTGTCCAGGGTCACACAGCTAGTAAGCATCAAGTGTCTGGTCTGAGGCCAGATTTGAACTCAGATCCTCCTGACTCTAGGGCCAGTGCTCTATCCACTGCACCACCTAGCTGCCCCTGACTAAACCAAAGAAGACATTGATCAGTCTTTTTTTTAATTGTGTAGATCTAGAGATACAAAAAAAAAAAATCAGTCTAGAAGGAAAAAGTAACTCTAACAAATGCAAGCACAGACTCAGAGGAAAAAATGGATTTTCCACAATGACTACATGACTATCTAGAAGAAAACAAGCAAGAGATAAATAAAATGAAAGAAGAGTTATGGAAGAAAGAAATAGAAGGAGAATAAATAGTTTAGAAGAGAAAGTGCTAAATCTTATCCAAGAAACAGACTCCCTAAAAACTAAAGTAGATGAAACAGAAATGAAGACTAAACAAGACTGCAAGGAACAGTAAAAACAAAATTGAAATTTTGAAAAAATAGAAAAAAATGTAATATATTAGACTTTTTTAAAAAGTGGCCTGAAAAATAAGTCAATTTAAGAATCATTAGACTCCCTGAAAACAATGAATTTTTTTAAAGCTGAGATGCTATATTTCAAGAGATCGTAAATGAAAACTAGCCAGATCTATCGGAATCAGATGGCAAAGTAAAGCTAAAAAGAATCCACTTAATCTAAAGCTTCCATAGCAAAAGGGAAAAATATTAGAAGCATCCAGAAAGTTCAAATACCAAGAAATTTGAGTCAGGTGCACATAAGAGCTGATAGCTTCTACTATAAATAAGAAGAAATCTTAGGGGATAAAGGAGTGTTGGAGAGAGCAAATCTTTTCTACTAGTACAGGTGAAACTTTTCATTTTCAGAGTTAGGGTGCAAGATAAGAAAAGCAGAATAATGTGGAATAAGGGATACCGAGAGAGGGCATCAGATGAACCTCACTTTTATCTGATATGGACATAATTAAATACATGCACCTCCTAGCAAGAGAAAGAGCAGAATTGTCATCATCAAGAGGCAAAGCCAATGTCAAAAACTAACTCTAAGAGAACCAAAGAGTGCTTTGAGTTCCTGCATTGTATCAGTGGGAGGCCAATCTATCACATTATTTTGTCAATTAAATGTTCTGATTGAATGTCAGTGCTCACTCCTGGAAGAGATTTGAACACACACATACACACACAACAGTGAGGTGTGCTGGTAAACATTTAACAACTGGCTTTCCAAAAAAAATGTGCCCACAAAATACATCTAAGTTTAATCTTCATTATTAATATTTGCTCCATCACTTTATGAAATGTAGACAATCAACAAAACTACATATCAAGCCTGAATTTGTAGTGTTTGCTGATTTTTAAGATTTAAAAGCTCACATTTCTTATGAGGGCCAACATACCACTGGTCATAAGGGAGGAAATATTTTCAATTGCAATTCAATAATTTTATCTGCAATCCTCTTATGTACTTCTGTATAGATGGAGACGTTGCTGTTGCCTAGTTTTGGTGGAGTAGAGAGGATGGGAGACGACTTTGGGAAGTTCTGCCTCACTTAAATCCAATTCATGTGCAAGACATCACTTTTGTGATGTCATTGGTCCTCTTTGACAATGAAGGACAAACAATGTAAGTTCAGGGGGAAAAATTAATTCAGAAACGAAAAAAAGTCAAGTTACCTCTCTTCTGTGATTGATTGAATTTAACTTCCTTCAAGACAAGAACTGTTTCATTTTTGGTTTTGTATCTCCAGAGCCTGGCATGGTGCCTGGCATATGAAAAATGCTTGTTGATTAGTTGATTGATTGATTGATATCTAGATAAGTTACCACTGATGTTTCTCCATTTCCTCAGTATTCGAGGGACAAAGGCATGATTAAATGCATGCACCTCCTAGCAAGAGAGAGAGCAGAATTGTCATCATCTAGAGGCAATGCCAATGTCTAAAACTAACTCTAAGAGAACCCGAGAGCTTTGAATTCCTGCATTGTATCAATGAGAAACTGATCTACCATATTATTTGGTGGACTAAATGTCCTGATTGAATGTCAGTGCCCACTCCTGGAAGAGAACAATGGGGAGCTAAATTCCTGGGGTTTTGATCTGCTTTCCACTTGGGGGTTTGATGTGGGTAAATGGGAAGGTCATGGGTTGGGAAGGTACATGCTGGGTGCATTACTGTTAACATGCTGTGACTTATTTCTATCATTCTGATGAAGACCTTCATACTGGGCATCCTTGTGAGCGACCATAAATGAAACAGAGGGGACAAATGGAAGGAGACAGTGGGATGAGGGCTCAAAACTATGAGATTTGATGAGGTGACGCAGAAATTTGTCCTGGACAAACAGCAGGGACAAAGAAGCAGAAACAGAGTGAGTGACAGCCAGCTCTTCTGACCGTCTGAGACAGGCGCGAGGAGCTTGGCGCATAGCCCAGAGCGCCCTCTACTGCTAAATCACGCACCATCACATACTCCCCAAACCAGACCATCGGTTCTTTTCCAACCTGAATATTCCTTCCGCGCGTTCTGTGCATTGCCACCAGCTGTCTCCCTTTCTTGAAATCTCCGTCCTTTCCAGCTCCAAAAGGCAATATGTTTGAGTAGCTAGAGTGCTGGACTGAAAGACATGGGTTCAAATCCCACCTCACCAGTTTCCAAATCAGGAGTGTGCTATTCTGGTAAAATCATAGGTCCAGACACTTACTGATTGTGTGACCCTGAGCAAGTCACCCAGCCTCAGTTTCCTCGCTTGTAAAATAAGGGGTTGAACTTTATGACCTCTAAGGTCACTTCAGGTCTAAACCTATGATACAACTCTCATAATCTTGATTTTCATTCAAGGCTCAGCTCAAGTATGGATCCCTCTCCTCAATTTCCCTCAGATTATTCTTATTTATGTCTATATCTAATCCCCATCTCCATTCCAGGTAAACGTAGCCTGCTCTGAGGTCAAGAACAACTTCATTTTTGTCTTTGAATCTCCAGCCTCTAAAATACTGCACTTAATGTGACAGATAATATATGTAAAGTTCTTTGCTTTTAGACCACTATAATATAGAAATATTAATCATCATTATTATTATGTGGATTGAATTGGAGAGGTACAAAAAATGCTATGAAGTCTGGGCCAAAGAAGCAAAAAACTTGGTAGTTAATAGAACAGCTAAATGTGTATGTGTGGATGTAAGTGTGCATGTGTGTGTGTGTGTGTACAATTATGGCCTCCTGCATGAATAACCAGACAGGAGGTATGCAAGTGTGTGTGCATGCGTGTGCATGCGTGTGGGTTTTAAATGACATCACCTTGTCTCTGTATGAAGCAAGTGGCTTCTTACTCCTTTCAAAGCTGAGCAGGTTGACACGATCTGAAGTTGCAAACAAATCCCAGTCTGCCTCATGGTTTGCTCATCATCGCTGTCAGAGGAACAATGGCATTAAGCTGAATGTCAGGAGCGAAGGCGCTCTCTGATGTGCACACACACAATGTACCTCGATGGCGGGGCCCAATAATAGAATTCCTTCATTCTGCATCTCTCTGTAGCTGCCTGACACAAGCCGTACTAATCATTAGCACAGAAGGCTGGAAACTGAAGGTGGGGGAGCTGAGCCTATGTTTGGCATCCCCTAGGAACAGGTAGAAAATTCTTTTCCAAGGCTTTCCCCCAAGAAGGTTTTGAAGGGCACCAGGCCTCGCTGTAACTTCATACTGAGATGCTGCACCAGGAAAGTAAACAAAGGGAAAAAGAGCTGCCTGCTTGTTGTTGGAATAACTCTGGGGCCTGCTTTTTAAATCTTTTGGGAGGAGGAATCACAGAATGGCTCACCTTGCCCTCCTCTCTGACGTTGAGAGCAGAGACTGAACAGTTGTATGAAAGGGCAGAGTGTTCAGGCTAGGTTTTCCGAGCCTAGGCAGCCTCCACTCGGTACCATACTCATAGCTGCTATCAGCACCTCACATTTTGTCTTCCTCATCATGAAAAAGCCTGGTTTTGTGACCTTGGCTCGTATCTTATTAACTCATCTATAAGATCAAAGAGAACAAAGGACTGTCTTTTTAGTTTGATTCAATAAGTGTTGACCAAGCAGGTAGGCAGTAAAGTGGGTAGAGTGCTGAGCCTGGAATCAGAAAAACCCATGTTCAAATCTAGCCTCAGATACTTACTAGCTGTATGCTCCTGGGCAAGTCACTTAACGTCTATTTGCCTCAATTTCTCCAGATGTAAAATATTTTACCTCTAATCAGGAAAGACCTAAGTTCAAAACCTATGTCATTCTGCACATGTATAATCTGTATTAAAATTGTTGTTGTGGTTGTTGTTGTTATTTATCCTTCATCTTCAAAGAGGACCAGTGACATCACGGGTGACATCTTGACTTGTGTGTGAACTGGATTTAAGTGAGGCAGAGTTGCACAAAGTTGTCACCCTCGCTCTTTCTTCTTCAAATGCTTGCCTTCTCAAGGAGGGGTGAGGGGGAGGCGGGAAGGAATTTGGAAATCAAAAATTATAAAAAACTAAAATTAAAAATTGTTTTGATGTGCAACGGAGAAAAAAATAAAATAAAAAACATTCTAAAAAACCCTAGTCATTCAGAAATTGGAGATAATAATAACGCCTCCCTCACAGTATTATAGTGAGGATCAAATAAGATATTTGTTTTCCTTAAGTTCCTTGAGTACAAGGACTTTTTTTTTTGTGAGGCAATTGGGGTTAAGTGACTTGCCCAGAGTTACACAAGCTAGTAAATGTGTCTGAGGCTGGATTTGAACTCAGGTCCTCCTGACTCCAGGGCCAGTGCATTATCTATTGCGCCACCTCACTGCCCCTCAAACAAGATATTTATAAAGTGCTTAGCACATGCCTGGCACATAGTCAATGCTTAATGAACACTTATTTCCTTCCTTTCCTACCAAGTTCATAGCCTATGATGGATCCTGGGAATACAAAGACCGATTCAACACAATCCTGCCCTCAAGGAACTTACAGTCTATTGGGAAGAGATGACAAGTGCAGTCAGTCAACAAACATGTATTAAACATTTGCTATGTGCCAGGCATTATGCTAAGTGTTAAGGATACAAACAAAGAAAGGCAAAAATATTCCCTGCCCTCAGAGAGCTCCTATTCTAATGACAGAGACGACCCGTAAATAACTAAATACATGCAAAAGTAGATACATACTCAAATGTATATACTCTATAGAGTAGATGGAAGGTAATGGGGGGGCATTCAAAGTTGGGGTGACCACTGCCTACTGCAGAAGGTGAGATTTGAGCTGAAACTTGAAGAAAGCCAGGGAAACTAAGAGGCAGAGGTGAGAAAGCAGAACATTCCAGGCATGAGGGACAAGCCAGTGCAAAGCTGTGGAAATGGGAGATGAGCATTATAGGCACATGGAAACATGAGACAAGGTAGAATATAATAAGAGTACAGGTAGGATCTACTCAAAGTACTGTAAGAAATTTGAGAGGGAAGAAATTAATTTCACTGGGGGAGGGGGAGGGAACGCATTATAAAAGAAGTATCACTTGAACTAGACTTTAAGGGTAGAGAAGATTTTTAAGAGACAGAGATGAAGGAGTGCACTCCAGGCATGGAAGGCAGCCTATGCAAGATTTGAATAAAATAGGGTCTCTACCTTTACAGAGTTTACATTCTAGTAAAAGAGGTTTAAGACAGTAATTCATATAATTAAGCCATGTGATTGGTGCACTAGAGAGGAGCGATTCACAGAGCTCTGGGCAAGCTATGCCCATGGAGATGAGGCTGCAGGACCGTGGGAGGGTTGGTTAGGCACCATATACAAAGCTCTTTGAAGTGAAGGAAGACATTCAAAGGCATCACTCGTTCATACACTTCAGTAGATCATGCATTTTGCTTGTGGAGAATGAGAAATTGACTGGGGAAGGCCTGGATCAATGCACTAGGCTGGCATGGGAATCAAAAGGCCTGGCCTTGATTCCTGACCTTGCTATTTTCTGGCTATGTGACCTTGAACATAAACTTTGTGGGCCTCAGTTTACTCTTCTGTCAAATAGGGCTAGTAACTCTTGTCCTATCTAATGTAACTGGGCTGTTTTCAACCTCAGATGAAATAATGGACATGAAAGTGCTTTATAATAAGAATAAAGCAAGAATACTAACTTTTCCCACCATTATTTGATATACAGTTATCCCTTTCACATTGAGACTTTCCCTATTGTGGTTTCGATATATTGCAGATTAGCATAAGAAACTAAATGGGAATTTTGGGGGGAGTTTTGTGAAAGCTGCAGACAACAGGCAAAGACCAGCAGACGACACAGAAAAAGTTTAGAAACTCAGAAATGCATAAAATATGTGCATAGTATATGTTGATTTTTTTTTTTTTTTTGGTGAGGCAACAGGGTGAAGTGACTTGCCCAGGTTCACACAGCTAGTTAAGTGTCAAGTGTCTGAGGCCACATTTGAACTCAGGTCTTCCTAAATCTGGGGCTAGTGCTCTATCCACTGCGCCATCTAGCTGCCCCAATATTTTATCTTTTAATACTATAATAATTCAGACTTCTTCTCTGGTACAAAGGGAGAGCCAAAAATTTTACATAAATTTCCTGGACCATGGGGGGATTGAGGGGGTGGGCACTGTGCTCCTAACCTCTGTGCTATGGAAGGGATAACTTCCACTAGCAATAATAGACACATAAAAAAATTAAAAGCATAATGAAAGGTAAAGAGGAAATAAAACCATCCCTATTTGCTGCTGATATGATGGTAAACTTCGAAAATCCTAGGGAATCAGCAAAGATACTAATTGAGACAATTAATAGCTTCTGCAAAGTTGCAGGCTCCAAAATAAAGCCTCAAAAATCAACTGCATTTCTACATAATAATGACAAAATCCAAGAAGCAATAATAGAGAAATCCTATTTCAAATAACTGCAGAATAAATCTGGCATCTAGGGATTAAGCTACCAAAGCATACAATGATTTATATAGATTCAGTTGCAAAGTGCTCCTTAAAAAAGTTAAGAATAATTTAAATAGCTGAAAGAATATTCAGTGCTCATGGCTGGTCCATGCTAATATAATAAAAATGCTAATTAGCAAAGTTAATTTACATTTTTGATGCTATACCAATTAAATTATCAAAGGGACACTTTATAGAATTTGATAAAATATTTACAAAATTCATTTAGAAAAATGAAATATTTAGAATATAAAGGGAAATTATGAAAAGAGGTAAAGACAAAGAGGAAATAGCACATCCAGGCCTTAAGCCACATTATAAAGCGGCAGTCATCAAAACCACATGGTATAGGTTAAGAAATAGAGAGACCAATATAGAGATAGATCTAGGTAGACTGGACAAAAGAGAATCGGAAACAACTGAACTCAATAACCCAGTGTTTGATAAAGTGGAAAACATAAATTACTTAGGAAGGAACTTCTTTTTTTATTTTTTTTTTTTTAAACTGCTAGGAAAACTGGAAAGCAGCCTAGCAGAAATTAGACTTAAAAGAATATGTTCGTCAACATATTCTAAATGGATAAGTGACCTTAATATAAAAGATCATATTATACAAAAGTTAGAAGAAAAATAAAACATAAACCTCTCACGTCTATGGGCAAAAATATATTGTTAACCAAATAAGAGACAGAGACAATTATAAAAGATGCAAATAGATAACTTACGTAAAACTGAACAGCTTCTTCACAGACAAAATTAATGTACTCTATCCACTATGAGAATGAATGCCTATCAAAGCATTTTTATTTTTTTTCCTCTAAAGCTTTTTATATAAAAATATTCAAGAATTCATTGATAGGTACTGCTGCCAATCATACTTATTAACAAGCAGAAACATTTTGATAACCAGTTTATTATATTCTCAACGTAGTCCCATGGTACACAAAAAAAAATAGATTATGAGTAGAATTTTTACAAATCTTATATTAGACAAGTCAGGAGGGATACATTTGGAATTTTACAGAGGACAAAGGGGGAAAGTAAACATTTACACAATCAAAGAACCAGGGAAGATCTACATCAGATAAAATAGTAAACTGATCAGTAAACACTAGGGGATTTATTCTGCAATTTGCAAACTCACCAGGAAAAAACGCTCGTCATGAATTGAGTTAATAAAGCTGAGCCAAAAATTCTTTTATCATTAACCAGTTAAATCACCTGAGTTAAACTTTTGGAGGTCTCAGCTAAATTCCAAAAAGCATCAGCTGGTTATGTGAATTGCTTTAAGAATTAAATGGCCATTCTGGAGACAATTAAAAAAAAATTTAAGTCTCTTATGACACTCTCAGATGTCCTGCCCTACATTGTGTCCTGGGAATAGAGAGACCTCTGATAACAAAAAGCCAATGTATACATCATCTTTACTGATACTCTCATTTGCTAGTGCCCTCCCTTTCCTACCCCCTAAAAAATTGCTTGGTATTTACCGGGTGTGTGTGTGTGTGTGTGTGTGTGTGTGTGTGTGTGTGTGTGTGTG